>NC_141164.1:113330435-113696074 GCF_053477565.2 Lygodium microphyllum | reverse complement strand
TATTACAGCTGTAGAATAAGAAAACTCCAAAATAGTCCACATAAAACCCCTATTCGGGATGATAAAATGCCATAATCTCTTCTAGATTCGAGATAGATTCATGCATTCCCTATATGAATATCAATAGCTAGCTTGCTTTCTCTACTTTGATCAGTCCACTACAATCCTGGAGATCATAGATCAGTCCTTCCATGCACACAGATTGCATCCATAAGTTTTCTTCCTATCTTTTTCTATGCTTTCCTTGAGCTCTTGACCAACATAGTGCGTGTTTTTTCTTGCTAAACAAGCACATAGAGAGCAGTAGATCCACACCTGCAATTTGTGGTGCAATTGATGGGGGCTATCCTAGAGGCTTCCATATTGACCAATGAAGTCTTCCTCTTGTTAATAACCCATAAACTAGTCACTTCCTTGGCTAAGAATTTGTTCTTGTGACCTGCATTTATTCCAAGGCATAAAATCCACTTTCAACTTCATGATAGTTGACCGTAGATAATGTAAATTCAATAAAAACACCGATAGAGTAATCCCATTGATACACGGGTAAGATACTGTGACCATTAGACTTCCCGTAAGTTTTCAACTACTAGCTGATACAAAACCACATGACAACATAATATGCAGCTAGATTATAGACATACTCGTAAGTTTTTTTTTCAGTTCAAGAAATTCGTTGATGTTCTCGTATATGGGTCTAATCCCTTGTAGTGATACGAAGGTGGAGTCTAAGACCATGCCGTTAGTCAATCCTTTGACTTTGTAACAATCAAGGGTAACCCACCATCCCCCATTGTTGGCGTACATTCTATAAATGTAAGCTGCTCTCCATGCATCACCAAAAGGATGTTTATGCCATGTGAATTAACGAGTTTACACTTAGCCCTTGTGGCACGGCCTGATAAAGGAGACATAGATTAGGATATCATAGCCCTTGGCATCCTCCTGTCCAACCTTGATTTCTTGCAAAAGCCATGATGGCTGGTTTGTGTCTCCGAGTTGGTAAGTAGAGTACCTCTTTTCTTTGATCCAAGCAAAAACCACGGATTTATCAGGTATTCACTTTGACCTTCCCGGAGAGCATGCTCGTTCTAAAGGTGATTTTCTTCGAAGGTCTCTTCTTCACCATTAAGTGCGGCATAATATGTAGCAAGTTTTGTAATGGTTTACTTTTGGTTTGCCGTGTTTAAATCCAACTCCCTTTTGAACTGCAAAAGAGGCTGATTTTCTCCATATGCTTTCAACCGCACATCAACTTGCTTGGTGCACTCATGTTCCGCTGCACATGGTTTTCCTCTGATTTGACTCGAAACAGCCTTGCTCTTATCCTGCGCAGTGTTGCTTTTAGTGTTGTTGGGTTTCTGCCACTACCGCTGACCTCACCAGCCCTCTTGCTGGGCTTTAACGTGGCCTCTGATTCCATCTTCTTTCCCAATCCCTCCTACACACAAAGCAAGTATTTCGGAAAGCTGCAAGCTCTGCCTCTCGAAGCAAACAACAACTGTACGCCCGGCGCTTCTAACCGGCAGTGCTTGCGAATGAAGCACTGTCGGTATGTATGGTTTGCCCAAATTTAGGCCGCTTCTCAACTCAAAGTGCAGGCTATGTGTTTCTGGATTATTCTGCTCGAAAAATATGAAGAAGAGCATGTTTCGATCGCGGCGGGTGGAACCTTGGACTAGGAAGCTTTCTTTTTGAAGAAAACATGTTTCGCTCACGGCAGCTGGGAAGGTTTCTTAATCGATCGCATGCTGCAAATTTCATTGATGATCGCTAGCAAATCGTACGTACGACATTGGACTCCTCTTTAAAAACTTGGACTGGAAAGGTCCCTTAATCACATGCTGCAAGCTTACTGACGCTATAAATCAAGCTACCAGTAGGGCAGCCGGCCGAATCCGATTGGAAAACTAGGGATTGCGCATCATTACGCTTGCAGCAGCAGAGCAGCATGCCACTAAGGAAGGAACGTTCACTTCCGAAATTCTATGTACGGCAGCCGAATCTTCTTTAAAGAAATGGCGATTTGCTCTGATGGTGTGGGACGGTCTTCACGTTCGAGCACCTTCCCGCGGCCCCTTTTCGCAACGGCCTGACGCACCCTAGAACGAGCAGGAAGAGTCGGGCTACCCTTCACGAAACGCACAACGATGGCTATCATTGCTGTTCTAAACCAGGCCTGCGGGAAAACCCCCCTCCCTCCCCCTTCCTAATAACGCCCTCGCTTTCTTCGGTTCTCTGCATGCTCCCACGGGGACGCACTGTGCCAATGGCGTATGACTGGCTCGCATAATTATTCGGAATTTCGGAGCCTCGGCTCTCGGGGGCTATTTACATCTAGGCTAGACGTTGGCAATTTGACATATAAAATAGGAATTCGGAAACGCGCATGTTTAAAAAAAAAAACAAAAAGTTATTTTGATTTGTTCAGTATATACATAATACGAGGTACATCCTAGTTCGCGTGTCAACATCTGGGAGATCACACCGCCTACCATAATGGCGGATGGGACCTCCTCCACACCGCGCCCCCTCCCCCCCCCCTTACCTGGCCCACCACCACGCTAGTCTCTCCTCTCCCTTTGGAAAATTCAGACATGTATTTATATATTAATATAATATAGATGTGTGTGTGTGTGTTTGAGAGAGATACGTAGGTATACGATGTGCTAGTGTGCACAGGGTTCCTTTTTGAGAGCAATGGATGATATTTCAATCGTTTTTTGGGCCCCCGGGGACAGGGCATTTTCCCTATGGACTTTTGTGCAGGAGGGGAAGGGTGGGGGAAGAGACAGACAGACAGACACACACATAATAGAGAGATATAGATGTGTGTGTGTGTAAACATTATGGTAAAAGACGTTGCTCTGGTAAAACATGGACAACAACGTAGAAGAATCTAGCGGCGTTAAAAAAGGAGGATGCGACTCGAGGGGCGCGTACTCCTATTGTCAGGGGGCTATGCCTATTTTGCGTATAAGTTATAACCCCACGAGCAAGGGCGGCAAAAACGTTCCACCACTGGAGCTGAAAATTCAATATAAAAAGAAAAGACCAGAACCAGAAGGAGTGTTCAATAAAAAAAGAACAGAAACAGAAGGATCTGTGGGCCGGGGTATGGCGTAGGTCTCCTCATGTACTAGCCTCTCGATTCTCCACCCCACCCTACTCTACTCTCTACTCTTTAGAGTACTAGCTGCTCCCACCTTCCACCATTTTTATTTCAAAAGAGAAAAATAAGTTCATGCTTGTGTTCTCAACACGTTACATTGGTGTCAAATTGATTGACACGATGATCAAACCACTGCTGTGCGAACGTAAACCTCCTCATCTCTCTCTCGGATTCTCTCTCCTCGAACGCTCGGATTCTCTCTCTCACGTAACCACACACTCTCGGTTGGAGGTTCTCCGAGCACCAACCATTTCATCCGACTGCCGAATATATCAAATCCAACAACCCAGAATTCACGTCGATCGCGTCAAGAGTGTGTCTATGTTGCAATAGAATTCTAACTGATATAGGGTCGAGTGATAACATATAAGTCCATGCTTCCTGCCGCTGGGGCTCCAGGGCTACCCTTTCTCTGGCTCCTTTCCTCCTTCCTGTCGAACGCTAAGCATAACACACTGATCCCACGCCTCGTGCGTCTGTCTCTCTTTCCTCTATCATTCAACGAAGCAATCTCAGCAAATGAATTGATGGAACTAACAAATAGTTTCTCTGCTGATTTCTACTTGATCCCCATGCATATGTTTGTCGGTACAGTGCGCACAGATGCCACCCCGAACCCCCTCCCGCCATCCATACGGCACAAAGCCAGCGGTCATGCCAGTCAAATTGAGTGTTTGACGAGACGAGCCTCCAAGTGGGACCCACCCAGCATGCTCGATTGAAAGTCGATTCTGATTTTTGGTCGCTGGCTACCTGCAGTCGGTCCCACAATTGGCACGACACGAAAACTAGCGACCCTCCCGCTAAGGCCGGATCTAGAGCCTAGGCAAGGGGGCCTGGCCCCATCCCCGGTTGCAAAAGCCAGGGCTCCCTGCTGACGTGGCGTAGAGCCGGCTACAAAATCTTCCGTTGAAAAAGCTTTACTGTTGTGGTTCATAGTGCATTGTGTTGTTTGCGTGCCGACGTGGCATTTGCAGGCTGTGGCGACGCTCCTGCTACGAGAGGAGGGTATCTTTGGTCGCACGGGCTGTTCTCGTTCTTTTGGACGCGATCTCGAGCTAGAGTGTTTGTTGGTTTGCACAAACTTTCTCGTCTCTCTCTCTCTCTCTCTCTCTCTCGCTCTCTCTCTCTGTCTCTGTGTCTCACATACCTGCGCGCCTGCGCCTTATTCTCTCTCGCAAAGGCACGCAAGTCTCCTGGCATGTTTAAAAAAACTTCTCTGTGCAACTTTTGTTTTCCTTTTTTGTTTTGTAGTTTCGTTTGTGCGCCTGTGCTCTCTCTCTTCGTCGGACTCTCCCCGCGAGTCCGCATCTTCGTCGAAGGTGGCTCCGGCCTGTCAGCACCAGCGGAACAGTGACTGTGATCCTCCATCATTGAAGATAATTCCATCTCTTTGCAACAAAAAATAAAATCTGAGTTGTTTAAGCTAACGAGCGGCAACTGCCTGTTGGATGGAGCATGGAGAGCAGAAGCTGGTCCCTGTGAATGAATTAAATATGTAGCAAATGCGCCGGTGTCCATGGCCGGGACGATTGAGACAGGGGGCCTCCATGTCCGAATAGCAGCAGGTCAGGGGCAACAACAAGGGCAACACAATATACACAGGGATCCGCTGCAGGCATCGGAGGACGAGAACAGCGCAGGTAACAGCGCCGGGGGGCAACTGTACGGGCGGGCGGGAGGCGGGAGTGCGTCGAGGGGAGGGAAGAGCGGCAGCAAGAAGAGAGAGAGATCGGATATTGCGATCGGAGCAGTAGGGGATACACCGAGGAGGCCGCGGGGCCGGCCGCCCGGCTCGAAGAACAAGCCTAAGCCGCCCATCATCATAACGCGGGACAGCGCGAGCGCGCTCCGGGCGCACGTGCTGGAAGTGGCGAGCGGGTGCGACGTGTGCGAGGCAGTGGCGGGCTACGCGCGGAGACGGCAGAAGGGGGTGTGCGTGCTAAGCGGCAGCGGCACGGTCGCCAACGTCACGCTGCGGCAGCCGGCGGCCATGGGCGCGACGGTGACTCTCCACGGCCGGTTCGAGATCCTGTCGCTGTCGGGTGCCTTCCTGCCGCCGCCTGCGGCGTCCGGCCTCACCATCTATCTGGCAGGCGGCCAGGGCCAGGTGGTGGGCGGCAGCGTGGTGGCCCCGCTGGTGGCCTCCGGCCCGGTCGTGGTCATGGCTGCCTCGTTCGCCAACCCCACGTATGAACGCCTGCCTCTGGATATCGACCAAGACGACGAATTAGAGAAGCACGAGCAACAGCAGGAGGCCGCCCAAAACCAGCACCAGATTATGCCCATCCAGCAGGTCCCGCCTGCAGCTCACATCCAGCAGGCCCCCGTTCCCGCGCTCGGCCAGCAGCTCGGCGCCGGCCCCCATCTCGGCCACGTCGACGCCGGCATGGCTCTCTACAATGTCCCCCCCAACCTCCTCAGCAGCTGCCAGCTCATTCCTCCAGACGTGTATGCTGCATGGGCTCGGCCGTCTTCACAGCCCCCTCCTCCTCCTTACTAATTACTGTACCCTGGAAACACTAAATTTTGCAGGCCTTTTGATATTAGTTTGCCTGATACACCCAATATGACGCCGAGGTCCAATGATTTATTAACATTGCCAGCTGTTTGTTCGCATTATCGACGAGCATTCGGTCGGATTTGTGAGCAGCAGTCTGTCTCTGCCGCAGCTTCGTCATGTCGACACGCAAGCTGCGGACGCGCTTCTCTTTCGAGACTGAGCTTCCTGTCAAGCCCCGAGTCCACAGCTTCCGCTTCTCATCCGAGCCAGTCTTCCGAGAGAAGGCCTTATTACTGTTCTCTTCCCACCATAACAGGACACTTCATACAATTGAACCATCGAGTGCCCTTAGATTCATCCAGCCCTAACGGAGGTATCTTTTCCAAGATCTCTGCCTTTTTCTCTGTCCTCAGCATTTGGTTTAGCTTTGTATTATCCAATTAGTGCTTCCTATGTACCAGTACTTCTTTGTTTCGCCAACATGAAAAACCGCACTCCTTCCGAGTTTCTTATTAAAAAGTGGATTGTAAATTGCCCCATCGACTTTAGAATGGATTTGCAGTTTCGCAGCATCGCAGACTATTTTGGTTCAGGGCAGGGGTAGCAAAACCGAACAGCAGTAGTAACCGCATGAGCTATGCAGTTTACTGTATTGGAAATCGTGCAAGCTTCGATAATTGCGAGATGTTTGTGCGTACGAGTACATGATTATTATAGGTTTCTGCTAAATATTGATATTGCTACCGAGGGTTTGGGACCCTAAGGTGCTGCAAGATCCCCGTCCTGTCAGGCGCTGTGAAGGGTTCACGTCGAATCGTCGATATTGGAGTAATTTGTAGAAGACTCTTCTTGAGCGTGAAAGGAGAGGGTGAGGGGTACAAAAGATGCAAACAACAAATTGACGGAAATCAAATCTCGAGTCTGAAGGTATTTGCGGACGCTTATAGGTGTCCCGCCATTGTTGCTCGGTTTACCCCTCTGTCATCCCCCTACAACCAGTCTTCCCTCTCTCGGGACGGAGCTACTAGCAAGCCGAGGGCTAACGTAGTTGTCGTCGTCCAGTCTTCCTTTACAAAGATTGGATTGCCATCATTACAACTACGAGGTTTTTCTTGGTACGCTGCGTCATGATGACTCTCGTTAACGGTTCAATCTTTACACTCCCTTGGTGCAAGGATTGTGTATGGTTCCAATGCAGCTTGCCGGCATCACAACCTTAGGCTTATTCGCCTTGACTGTTCCAATATTTTCGGTTTTAAATGGTTTTGCTAATACGAATATCGTAGACATTTTGTCATTATTGACGAGAGTTCATAATGGGCACTAAGGTGCATGTTTCTAATTCATCAGTCGGACAACCCTGGTCTTGTAGCATGTGCTTAATTGGTTAATGAGTTTTTTTCACACTTGCTTAAAGAATATCTAGGTTGGAGCTTGAGATGGTGTAAGAGCACCAAATGCATTAGGGTTTTGCACTTATTGGCTTACATTGAATCTAATGCATGCCTCTTCAAGATGCAATACTTACATCCGTTATTTATAGTTGGTGTACACAAGGAACCAAGACTATACGTGGCAAAATAGACGAGTATTGTGAATAATATCATGTGCATCTCTAAGCATAGCCTAAAGAGCCACATACACAAGCATGTTAAGTTCGCTATTAGCACATGTAAATGTGATTTAGATGTAGATATCCATCGTATAGAAGAAATCAATGAGAAGTTAGTTTCAAAAGTACATATGTTGGCACATGCTTGGTTGAAAGGGAAAACCCCCTCGTTAGCACATGTATAGTCAAGAAGTGCTGGTAGGGTTTGTCCTACAGTAGGGTGGTCCTAGAGAATTGGAAGGCTACTCACAAGGTTTTGTTGTCATTCGACTTCTAGGTATTGTTAGGTTAGAACCTCGATTGATGCCATTTTAGGGGACTGAAATGGGACTATGCCTTATAGGTAGAGAGATGGAGCGGCGCATTCATCTCGTTTTCCATTCTCTTTGAACCAAGTGCGGTATGGATGTGCTTCGGATTGGGCATCAGTGCCTAAAGCAGGATGCCCAGAATCCAATGCTAGAATGCTGTTAGGAGACCTTGATGCCTAGGAAACTAAGATTTTAGGTCGGTCTTAGAGGGTTTGGTTGCGAACGTTCCATTGTGAGGCGAATTCAAGAGACCCTAGTCGACAAACCCCGTGACATTCCATAGGAGTACAGGCGGTGACGCTTAGATTTGTCTCTCGATGGACTACTAAAAAGGTGCTTGGACAGTTGATAGGTGAGCAAGTTTCAATCAGTATCAGAGAAAACTAACATATAAAACAACCAAGACAGGAATAAATCAGAAAGAGTGAAGTGATGTTTTCACTAGAAAATTATATGTTTTTCATGTTATTCATTTGTGGATTGTTGCCGCTTTCAGACTTATGAGGCATGGAGCATGTTCCTCGCATTTTAGATCATATTCAAGATGACTATGAACTCTTCAAGTTATGTCAGATGGTCTGACATGATAGGGATCGTGGATCGAGTTTACAACCCTTCACTGTTCATTGTTGTATGTGGAAAGACGTTAGACTTGGAGTACAGGATACTATTACATTGATGCCAACCGATTATGTACTTTCAAAACAATCTAAAGAGGCTAAAATGGTTGGAAGACTTAAAGATTATCAAGTTATTAATCTTCCATGAGGCTCATGTAAATTTGATCCTACACGTTGGATGCTGGCAAGTAGAACAGAATCGTTACATCTATGATGAGGTGGTCAAAGTCTTGCTAGTAGTCAGAATTAAAGTAATGGGGAAAAATGAATGACATGGCTATTAAAAACAGGGATTTCTTGAACTTTCCATGACTTATCGCTTCTTGAGAATCCATTCTCCCAATCCATATTACTATTCTATCCATGTAGCTGAATCCAATAGGGAATTATTAACCTGGCATTGATGTATCTATTGAAAAGAAAATCATCCCAACCAATCTCTATCTATTTTCAAATAATTGTACTTGAGGCTTATGCTTCTTTGTGGATAAATAAGAATTTTATGTTCATTTGATTTGTTTCATAGTATTGATGAAAAATAAACTGTGCATTGAGATAAGTTGTTAAGAGATGTGTAAATGCAATCTTAACGTGAAGGTTTTAATCCAAAACCAGATACAACCCCAAGCATAAAACTAGAGTCTTGTTTCTGCACTAAGGCCAATGGAGACATAAGAGAAGAAGTTTCTTCTCAGATAGATTAAACCACTAGAATTTGACGGAAAAGGAAAGTCTGTTGAAGCTGATGCCCAAGTATGGATTGAATCTATGGAGGATTACTTCAGTATAGTAGGAACAACACCTGTAAACTAGGCTATGCTTGCTAAGCTCAAACTTACTAACGAAGCTAGGCTCTGGTGGAAGCAATGTGGTAAAGACCAAGCAGTCTCACTAAAAGCACAATAACTTGGGATAAGCTAAAGGAAGCAGTGTAGGGAAGGTACATACCACCAGCATACAGAACTCAAAGATGAATGAGTTCTTTAGGTTGAAACAATTGGGCCTGTCGTTGGAGGCTTGCTACTCGAGATTTTTCTCCTTGTTGAAATACTCCCCAACCATGAGTGTTCCCTAACAAGTCTCAAAGTTTTATGATGGGCTAAACCCACTAATGAACACCCGATTGGAATCAATGCATCCTCGAATTTACAAGATGCATTGATAAGAGCACGACCTATTGCCCAAAAAGTCCAAGAAAAACAAACCATGGTCTCACAAAGACCAAATCCAGGAATGTTGAAGCTCAATTTAAAAGAGCGCAAGGACAGACCAAGGCCAACAGAAGAAGCCGATGGCAAATGCAATCAATGACTTTGTCCCCACTCAAAGAAGTGATCAAAGCCTGCGATGTTTTCATTGCAATAAACCTGGGTACTTCAAAAGGGAATGTCCCAAACTTGGCAAAGAGCATCGCCAAGGAAAATTCAGTGGCCGCCAGAGCTACCCATGGCCATGGTCGTGTAGCAATGGGGAGGGCTAAAACTTCCAATATCTCCACCAAGGAAATCAACGAAGAAGAAGACCCATCCATGGAAGCTCAGATTGAGAGGGCATCCATTCGTGCCACTCTCCATAAAAAGGGGCCAAACCGCCAATTTCCAGTGATCCAAACACCATCGGATTACCAAGGTAAGAAATTCAAAACCTTGATTGACTGTGGCAACACTCATTCTTTCATTTCACCAGCTTGTGCAAGATTATTAGGGATAGCCACTATAGCTGTACCTACTTTGCTTGTCGAACTAGCAAATGAGCAAGAAATCACTTTGACTAGACAAACTGCTGAGGTGGAATTCCTACTCAGAAATGAGCTTATATCTGTCAAGTTCAAGGTAATGAAACTAGGAGTTCATGAGTGCCCACTCGGGATGGATTGGCTAATCCCCAATGACACTGACATCCACTATGGGAAAGGACAAGTCTCCTTTTGGAATCCTAAGGGTAAGCTAGTTACTACACAAGGAGAAGTAGGTAAACTAAAGATCCAGCTAGCTAAAGCAATGCGAATAGCTCAAGGAATAAGAAAAGGATTACCTGTCTAACTAATCAAGCTAAGCAAACCAGAACAGGTAGAGGAATCCAATGAAGAACCATCATGGCTAAAAGAGTATGTAGATGTGGTCCCAAAAGAATTAACTGAATTACCATTACCTAGGGAAGTGGATCATGAGATTAAGCTAATATCAAGAGTTGTACTAGTCGCAAAAAGGCCCCTACAAGATGTTAATTCCTTAAGCTATTAAGTTAAAGGAACAACTTAAACAACTATTGGACCAAGGGTACATACATCCCAGTAGTTCTCCTTGGGGGGACTCCTGTCTTATTCTAAAAGAAGAAGGATGGTACACTTCGCCTTTGCATCGATTATAGAGGCCTGAACCAAGTAACCATCAATAATAAATATCCTATCCCAAGGATAGACGAGTTACTTGGTTGATTGCAGGGAGCAAAAATATTTTTCATGATTGATTTGAGGTCAGGATACTATCAGATCTGCGTCAAAGAAGATGATATTCCTAAGATGGCATTCAACACCAGGTATGGTCATTTCAAATTTACAGTAATATCTTTTGGATTGACTAATGCCACTGCCACCTTTAACAAGATAATGCATGATATTTTTAGACCATATCTTGATGATTTTGTACTTGTTTCTTTGATGACAACTTGGTTTATTCCAAGGAAGAGGAGGATCATGAATCCCAAGTTTCCATCGTCGTCCTTGAGACCATGAGGATCATGAATCCCAAGTTTCCATTGTCCTTGAGACCATGAGGACTCATAAGCTCTATTCTAAGAAGAAAAAGCGTGCCTTCCTCAAGAGGCAAATCGAATATCTTGGATTTATTGTGTCAAATGAAGGAATCTCTGTAGATTCTACAAAGGTTAAGGATGTCCAAGAGTGGCCTCCACCAACTATTGTTAAATAAGTGCGTAGCTTTCTTGGATTAACAAGTTGGTACAGGATCTTCATTAAGGATTATTCCTTAATCGCAGCACCCTCACAAATTTGCTGAAAAAAGAGGTTTCCATAGTTGCGATTCCCAATGAAAAATCAAGTTTTGATAAACTCAAGCATAGCTTAGTGACAACACCAATTCTGAAACTCCTTGACTTGAGCAAGGAATTTGAAGTTGTCATGGATACTAGTTTACTTGTACTAGGATGTGTACTAATGCAAGAATGTCATTCTATATCGTATTCTTTGAGGAAGCTAAAAACCCATGAAAGGAAATATGCTACCCATGACCTAGAGATATTAGCAGTTATTCATGCTCTCAAATTTTGGTGACACTATTTGCTTGGTAACAAGTTCTCTTTGGTCATAGACCATAAGAGCCTTAAATGGATCTTCACCTAGACTGACCTCAATATGAGGCAATGTCATTGGATTGAGGTTTTGCAAGAATATGACTTTGAGATCAGGTATTGACTTGATAAAAATAATGTGGTTATCACTAACACCTTCAGTCGCAAGGTGTTCCTCAACTCCCTTATTATGGGGGAACCTTCAATGGCGGAATCACTAGCAACTATGGTGTCAATGCTTAGCAAACCTTTCCTTGAACTAGCTAAGGAGGAAGCTAGCCATGACCCAGAATATTTGAAGATGATGAAGGAGATTTTGGAAAAGGGTCAAAACCCTAGACTTAAGGTCAAGTATCAAGAATTTTCAGACAACGAGGGACTTGCGTATTTCAGGACAAGATTATGCATACCCTCACGCAAGAAACTCGAATACTGAATACTTTGGGAAGCACATGACTCCCCCTTTTTAGGCCATCTCGGATATGTCAAGACCCTCAACACGGTTAGAAAGAGCTACCATTGGGAAAGGCTTAAGGGAGATGTACTCAAATATGTCACGGAATGTTTGTCTTCCAGTGCATTAAGGTAGAGCATGTCAAGATGCCTGGGAAGCTACAACCTCTTGACATTCCCCAAATGAAGTGGGAATTCATCAGCATGTACTTTGTTGTTGAATAACCCTTAGTTCAAGAAGGATACGACTCAATTATGGTTATAGTGGACATTTTCACCAAGGTTGCACACCTCATTCCTATCAAGACAAACTATAAAGCATCAGATATTGCCAGCTTGTTCATCAAGGAGATATTCAGACTCATGGGTTACCTAGAAGGATCATTAGTGACCGTGACTCCCTCTTCACATCTCACTTTTGGAGAGGGATATTCAAGGCCATTGGGACTCAACTCTGTTTCAGTACAGCTTATCACCCTCAAATTGATGGCCAAACAAAGAGGGTCAACCAAGTCATTGAAGATATCCTTAAAGCATATTGTTGTTGCAAACTTAGGAAATGGATCCAATATCTACCATTGGTACAATTCGCCTATAATGCTTCCTACCAACAAAGTATTCAAATGACACATTTTCAAGCATTCTATGGACATGATTGCAATACTCCATTAAACTTTTCAGATCATCTTAAGGGTAGAAGATTCCAAGAAAATTCTTGAGGAAATGGATGAGCAATTCAAGGCTATTAGACAAGACATTAGAGCCGCCAAGGATAGACAGAAAGTCTATGCAGATCTAAATAGATAAGGCGACTCTTCCATGAGGGAGATATGGTTTTTATTTGTGTACAACCCAAGAAGAGTTCCTTATCATTGGGAGAATTTAAGAAACCGAGTCCAAGGTATTTCGAATCTTACAAGATCCTCGAGTGCCCAGGGCCCAATGTCCACAAACTCCAACTCCCCGAGAACGTAAAGGTTCACAATGTATTTCATGTTAGCCTACTAAAGAAGATTCCAAGAAAATGCTTGAGGAAATGGATGAGCAATTCAAGGCTATTAGACAAGACATTAGAGCCGGCCAAGGATAGACAAAGTCTATGCAGATCTAAATAGACGAGGCGACTCTTCAATGAGGGAGATATGGTTTTTATTTGTGTACAACCCAAGAAGAGTTCCTTATCATTGGGAGAATTTAAGAAACCGAGTCCAAGGTATTTCGAACCTTACAAGATCCTCAAGTGCCTAGGGCCTAATGTCCACAAACTCCAACTCCCTTTGAACGTAAAGGTTCACAATGTATTTCATGTTAGCCTACTAAAGAAATATGTATCCAATCCTAGCCATGTACTCAATGATCAACAAGTTGTAATGCCAAGCCAAGGAGTCCTTGACCTCTAGCCAAATAGAATCATAGACATTCGAGAAAAGAGATTGAGTAGGACCCTCAAAGAGTATCTCATCCAGTGGAAGGACTATCCAGAAGAAGATGCCACATGGATTGACAAGAGTACTCTCAACCAACAATACCCCCAATTCCTTTTGAGATGAGGACATCTTGATTCCTGAAGGGGGGAAGGATGTAATATCCTGCCGCCGCTGTAAGGACCCCCCTTAAAAAAATCAATTTAAAACGAAATTTTTTTACGATCCCCTTCCTAGCGACGCCATTAGCTCTGGCGGAGGGAGGGGGGAGCTAAATGGCAGTCGAGTAGGGTGTAGGAGAAGATCCTAATGGAAAAAGGGAGTGATGTGGCGGTGGTGTATCCTTCGAGGATCACAGGGCATGAAGATGGCGAGGATGACAAATTTGATGGGGGGAGGGGCACACGTATGCCACCTCCAAAACCCCCCCCTCCATTCCTTCCCTTAAATAGGCCGCATGGCGGCAGGAAATCTAGTGGTCTTGTGTAGTTAAGTACCCCCAATCATAACATTCTCCCCTCCCCCCACCCCTCTAATTATTATCCATCTTGCCCTATAAACCCCCCCTCCTTAAGCAAGGATGATAATTCTCTTCTTTTCCCCCCCAACTATTACCATCTTCCCCTTATAAATCCCCCCTTCCTTTCAATACATACCATATTCTCTCTTTTTCCTCCTACTGCCAAACTCGTGAGAGAAAGAGAAAGGGAAAAAGAGAAAAATAGAGAGAGAAAAGAGGGTTTAAGGAAATCTCATTCCTTTCCTCTCTTGAGAAGAGGATACGACTACTTGCCCTCCCTCTCGCGATTCTCGTAGCCTCTTAATCGTCTGCCTCTAGGTGACAAACAGATCGCAAAAAGTCAAGGCAAGGTGTAGGGAACTCCGGTACAAAGGAGTGCTCTGGGAGAAGTGAAGGCCGTTTTCCAAGCTCCATAATGGCCCTAAAGCGCGAGCTCTTGCAAGTAACCGGAAAAGCCGTGACTATGGAAGGAGGATCCGACAAAGATGCCATCACCAACACGAAGGGGTTATCAGGCGTAAATGCTAATTCAACACTCCAAAACCAGGTATCACTACCATGTCTAGTACTTTGAGCCAAACATTTAAGCATCGACATCATTAGGAAAAAGTCATACTTTGCATCGCGTTGTCGTGATGCTATGAGGACATAGTGTGAAAGAGTATGGAATGCATCATCATTCGACTTCTTTATTGATCTAGAGAGTCAATGTGATCTGAGCTATTAGTACTACTGTGAGTTGCATGGAGTATTCGAAAATACTAGATTTTTGAATAATTTTAACTTATTTTTTATATTATTTATTGTAAAAATTTAAAGTTAGAAAAAAACTTTTAGATTAGGATGACATGCAAAAATCTAGTTGCTTTTTCAGCCAATTAGGGGATTTTCACAAGAAGGATAGATTGACGAAATCGCACGTGCCGCTATCACTGAAAACAGACTGAAAACTGTAGAGTAGATTGAACTGAAAGGAGTGATCTGAGAGATCCGTGAGCAGGTGTCCTGAAGTTTTACCCCCCTTTCGGAGCCAACAGAGCTATCAGATTTGGGTTCCAAGCAGCAGAGAAGGGGCTGTAATTTTGATGCATGTTTTGTCCTACGAAGAAGCTCCAGGAGATCAAATGCCTAGAGATTGCTTCTGAGTAGTGTGAAGATTTCGGGTTCTTTCAATACTTATTGATTCAATTCATTGTGCTTTGTCTTTGTAGTATTTACCACTTGGGTATTCTCTATCTTCTCTTTCATCTCCTATCTCTACTTCCTTCTACTTCTGATCCCCGATGGATTCGACCTTTCGACAAAAACCCCTCCGACATTGGTGAACCCAACATCAAAGGTCGTCAGAAGAAGAAAAGACAAGATGGGAGAATCTTCAAATACATTCTCCAGTGATGTTTTGCAACAGTTGGTGCAAAATATGAATATACTTATGCAAGTACAACAACAACGGGCGATGCAAGCTTCAGTTCAAACAAAAAGTGTTGTGATGAATGCTTTGTAAGCAGTTGAGCGTGAGGTGAAGTTATTCAATGGCATGAATGTATCTGCATATATACATACCTATGCTCAGAAGATGGAATCCTTTGGAGTGGCTCAATCTGTATGGAGCTGGTATTTTATACGTGTTATTATTCATGAACTGAAAGCACGGATTATTGAATTATACTTGCAGGATGCTGACTAGATAGCCTTCAAGAAGACACTCAAGGAAGAATTTTATATTGAGGATACCAGTTTGATTACACGCAAGACTTTTTAGGAGTGGGTTATACAACCCAATAAGGGTCTTGTGGCTATGGAATCGTTAAGAGAATTTGAAAGTCGATTTGAGCAGTTGGATCTTGCAGAACAACAAGCTCTTGCAAGTCAGAAAATTGAATTGTTTCTACAGGCAACTGATCCTGAGCTTCAAGAGAAGCTTGATGATTTGCTGGAGGATTAGACTAGAAAGGCAGGTTTGAAAACAGAGTGGAGACATATCAAGGAAGCCGTTACTGCACTTATGAAGAAGCATAGAAGAAGAGAAAGATTGCATGTCTCTAGCTTGCCCACTGTTACGGGCAAGACAATTGATGTATCCAATAAGCCACCTACTTCTATGGCTAACTCTATGGTTATACTTGTTATTGCTCCCTTTGTTAGGAAAGATGTCTTAGATGATTTAGTCAAAGGCATGTGGGATCTTCAATTGAAGGTTGAAAAATTGGACGAAAAAGGACAAGAGGAAAGGGAACATGCATCAATCCCTAAGCCTGGAAAAAGATGTATGTGGTGTGACAGTTTGTAGTATGAGAGAAAGGATTGTGCTGCCTATGAGGAGGCCTTGGCACGACAGCTTATCTTTTGGAAAGATGTCAAGATCCATCCACAAGAAATGGGATTGCGTCTTGCTTTGAATTTTGGAAAGGGAGGTATGCAAAAGTTGTTGAAAGACTTGGCTGTCCGAAATGCTTATGCGGTGGTACATGCTTCTACTTTTGGTCTACAGTTGGATAGAATGCATGGCCAAGTGATGGTTGGTCCAAAGACTGAAATATGGACACATGCTTTACATTTAGCTGAAAAGAGAAAGGTCACTGAGAGTGAAATGTCTCATGTATGGCAAGACATTCGTGGCATAACTGGTTGGGAATCACCGGTAGATGCATATTCAGTGTATGTATATTTAGAAAATGTACAAAACACGGATGTACTTGTGGAAGAAAAATGAAAAAGAGATGAAGATATTGCAGGGACATCTAAAAGAATAACAAGTGTGGATCATCCTAAAGCTACAAATCAGCCACCTTCCGAGCATGTTATGAAAGAGGTCAGTTAGGAGCAAAAACAAGATAACAAACAAGAGAGCAAAGGAAAGGGCAAGCAACCAAGATATAAGTTGCAATTTGACATTGAGATAGCCACAGATCTTAAGAAGGTTCTTTAAGAACGGATCTTAAACAGTTGGGTGGAATTCACCTTGGGAGAGGTGCTTGACATTGCCAAGCGAGAATTTCATGATGAGATCATTGACATAATTAAAAGGAAGCGTCAATTTCTTGGTGATACCACTAGTGCATTGCTGCAATTTGAAGAGGAAACTGGTTTGTTGGGTATTCGGGCTGAATATGAGCATGAAGTAAGTACATGATTGTCTATGCAGGATGCTAATAATCAATGGACAGTATGTGAAAAAGAAAAGAAAGTGACTGAAAATGCATTATCTTGTAGCAATATGCATGGTGGAGTAAGGCAAATGCAACAATATGGAGAAGAGACTCTAGGATTTCTTTCTCGAAGTCACTACACAAGAAATCATTGGGCTAGAGCTACCACTGAAACAGTAGTAAAAATAGAACGTGAAACTCCTTGTGTTGCTTTACTTGACTATGGGTCTGAGATAAATGCCATTGAGCGAGGATCGTATGAAAATGGTGCATGGTCTATAGACACTGATCATGGTTGGTAAATGAGGGCTGCAAATAATTCTTCAGGAGAGCTCTATGCTGCATGTCTTAATGTAAAAGTGACAATTGGTGATGTACAGGAAGAGCAACACTTCTTTGTACAAGATAATTCCTCATATGTAGTGATTTTGGGACAGCCCTATATTATAGTTATGCGTATGGAAACAAAGGTGCTTGATGATGGTTCTACTTATGTAAGAGTCAGAAGCAAGGATGGGAGAAAAGCAGTCCAATTTCTTACTGTTTGTATTAATCGTCCTAGAAATTGGGATATGCTTCGAGAGTCTCCTTTGGTTCCAAATGCAAGGGAATTCAAAGACTTGGATTTTCATTAAGCACTACTGTAATGTGGGGCTACAGTAGTGCTGTTCAGTGGGTGTACTCGCTGAAATGGAGTGACGGATCGAAGGTTGGACTCGAGAGCTATGGCGGAAGAGAAAGAGCAAGAAAGTGAGAGACTAGAAATGGGAACTCCAACAGTCACAATGTGTGACTGGGCCTTCCCTTATTCAAACTGCCACTAAAATAATAAATAATAAAGTGACGGTGACGGGCGCCTGCCACCTGCAGTGTGTAGTGGCGGTGACTGTCAGTATAGTAATATACGGGCAGCTAGGCGGAGGTGCCTTTATCCCCAACAACCTCCCACTTAAAGGCGACTCTGTCCTAGTAAGGAGTGAAAAAAAAAAGAAAAAGACATTACAACATGTACACATGTACAACACGATGAGAAAAGACGTAATCTCATCCCACACCCATCAACCTCCTGAGGAAGGCAAAGCACTCTGTACAGAGGCTTTTCGTGAGCAGATTTGTAGGATTCTGGTCAATCGAGATTTCGACAAGATCAACAGACTTGTCCTCAATGACCCCACGTATGAAGTGATACCTCACCTCAATGTGTTTTGTCTTCGCATGGAAGACCGGATTCTTGGCTAATTGAATAGCACTCATAGAATCCAAATGCAGTGTAGGGATAGCATCAATACTAAGGTTAGCAACCAAACGACCCAACCAAATGGCCTCCTTGCAAGCCTCAGTGGTTGCAACATACTCGGCCTATGTAGTGGAAAGGGCCGTGTATTTCTGCCACCTCGACATCCAAGAAACATCACCTCCAACATGTGTGAATACATAACCGGAAGTGGACTTCCTACTCTCTTCATGTCCTGCATAATCAGAGTCAGTGTACCCCACGACTCCTGTATCTTGGCTACCATAGCATATGCACATATTTGTAGTGCCCTTCAGGTACCTCATGATACCATTTATGGCATCCCAATGCTTCTTGCCAGGTGTAGCCATATAGTGTGCCACAACACCAACTGCAAAGGTAATATCTGGACGAGTGGCTATCATGGCATACATAAGATTGCCCATTGCGGATGCATAGGGAATCTTGGCCATCTTGACCCTCTGCTCATCTGTCTGCGGACAATCAGCCTGTGATACCTTCACATAAGAAGGTAATGGACAACCAATAGGCTTTACATCCTACATGCAGAAGTGCTCAAGGACTTTATGAATGTACTCCCTCTGTGATAAGTAGAGGAGTCCATGATGCCTGTCACGTCTAATGCACATACCAAGTATGTGAGCGGCCTATCCCAGATCTTTCATCTGCAAGCTCTTCTTGAGATGAGCCTTAAGAGCATCTAGCTCATCATGAGCTTTCCCTGCTATCAACATATCATCCACATAGAGTACCAAAATCAATAAAGAACCATCATGAGATTTTTTCATGTAAAGACACGGATCCATAGCACTCCGGCTGTAGCCCTGTGACTGCATAAAGACATCAAACTTATGATACCACTCCCTAGGTGACTGTTTCAAGCCATAAAGATTTTTCTTCAATTTGCACACTAGGTACTCCCTACCAGGTTTTGCAAAGCCCTTAGGTTGCTTCATATAAATCTCATCATGCAAGTCTCTATGTAAGAAAGCGGTCTTAACATCCATTTGGTATAAATCCAAGTCAAGCTGAGCAACCAAAGCCAAGACTAAGTGCAGGGTGGTCATCTTAACCACAGAAGAAAAGACCTCATCAAAGTCCACACCATGCTCCTGCTTAAAACCCTTTGCTACCAATCTAGCCTTGTATGCCAGCTTAGGGTGTCCAGGGGCACTTTTTAGCTTGTACACCCACTTGCATGGCAAAGTCTTCTTGCCTGTAGGCAAGGAAACCAAATCCCAAGTCTCATTCTTATGCAAGGAATCTATCTCAGACTGCATAGCCCTCTCCCAAGAGTGACTGTCATCCCTGTGCATAGCCTCATCATAAGTGAAAGGCTCTCCTGCATCTGTAACCAAGACATAATGTATCGAGGAGGACTGAAATCTATCAGGTGGACGTCTGTCCCTAGTAGACCGTCTCGCGGCAGGCTCTGCTGCTTGTCCAGTTGCCTATCCAACACCTTGACCATGAGTATCTGCTATAGCTGTAGGTTGTCCAACTGGCTGTGTGGGAGCTCTCGGCTCGTCATGAAATATGACCCTGCAGATCTCAACAACTCTCTCAGGTGCCTATGCATTTTGTCTTCATGGAAGACTATATCATAACCGCGGATGACTTTCCGTGCCTGCAGATCCCAGAGACGGTAACCCATCTCGCTTGCATCCCCATAACCAAGGAAAATGCATTTGACACTCTTGGGATCCAGCTTACTTCTCTTGTCCCTGGACACATGGCAAAATGCCTCACATCCAAAGACACAGAGATGCGCATAAGAGGGAGGTTTTCCAGTCCATACCTCCTCTGCAACCTGGAAATCCAAACCACTAGAGGGTGATCTGTTTATGACATGCATAGCTGTACTAACTGTCTCAGCCTAAAAGCTCTGTGGTAGTCCTACATGGCTAAGCATACTGCATACATGCTCCTGGATAGTTTTATTCATCCGCTCAGCCAAACCATTCTGCGGGGGGTGTAGGGGGCGATCAACTGACGCTTAATATCCCTCTCATCACATAACTGCTCAAAAGCACGTGAGACATACTCACTCTCATTATCTGTCCTTAGGCATTTTAGCCTATACCCATACTGGTTCTCAACCAATGCAAGCCATCTCTGAAACACAACCAAGACATCGGATTTCAGCTTAATGGGATAAGTCCAAACTTTTCGTGAAAAATCATCTATGAACGTAACAAAATACTTTGCACCACCCATAGTCTGACAAGGCATAGGCCCACAGACATCTGAATGTACCAATGCCAAGGTCTCACTCATGCGTGGCCTACCAGACTTCTTATGCGTAGACCTAGTCTGCCTGCCATAAAGACAATGCTCACATGAATCAAAACATGCATAATCAAGGGGCGGTAAGTACTGCAAACCAGAAAGTATTTTCATTCCCTTCAAAAACATATGGTCCAAATAGGCATGCCAAAGAGATACATGTGGGATAGAACCCAGAGATAAAACATGATCAAGGGAAGAAGCTGATACAATCAAGGGGTAGAGACTGCCAGCCTTGGCACTCCTCGCAATCACAAGTCTGCCACGAGTAATCTTCCATGCAGAGTCTCCAAAACATATATGATATCCTGCATCATCAAGTTGTCCAGCTGACATGAGACTGCGTGTCAAAGCAGGTACATGACGTACATCCTGCATAACAAAACTACTATCAGAAGGAAATTGCAGCCTAACATCACCAATGCCCACAATACCAAGAGAGCTGTCATCACTTAAAGCGCACAGAACCCGAAACAATATGGTATGAATGAAACCACTCTTGGCAAGGTATCACATGAAAGGACTCACCTGAGTCCAAGAGCAAACACTGTACATACATAGAGCGTATCTCTGTCATCTACGAAGCACTAGAAGAAGCTGCTAGGATATAATCATCATCATCAACATTCTCAGGTTGCATAACATTGATCTCTTCAATTTTAACACTGAACTTTGTAGGTACTATGCTCGGATCAGAAGACTTATCCTGCACTTTGTTTTTTCTCTTATCTTTGCACCTTTCATTGCACAATTTATGGCATTGTGGCCTAATATGGCTCTTTTTTCCACAATGGTGACAAGTAACATCCCTATTCCTGCCACGGGATTTGCTACGTGACTTTCCACAAGACTTGGACCGAGATTTTTGAGAATCCCGTCCACGGCCACTACCACTGCCATGCTTTCCATATCCATTATTCCTGCCTCTAACTGTCATAGCATGCGACACATGAGAGGCATCCAAATTCTAACGGTTAACCTCTTCTTACAGAAGAGCACTCTCAACATAAGATAATTTCAAGGTAGTAGTAGAGACACATAATGCAGTGCGGAATATATCCCATGACTCATTAAGAGTACCAAGCAAGAAAAGAGGAGTGACATCCTTTGCAAAAGTGATGTCCTGCGAAGTCAAGTTCTTGAGTATAGTATGGAATTGTGATGGACCTAAAAACGGGCCGGCACTGGCTCATGCACTAGCCGGACCTCGTCACTACGCACAAGACAACCCCTCCGCCTCGCGGCCAGGAGCGTCTATCAAAATCTCTGCCTTCCTAAACATTGCGTTTGTAATACGTTGTAGTCCAACTGATCCTAGCCCACTACTCCTCGGAGGGAGTCCCTTTCACATAGCCAAAAGGCTCGAATCACATACACATGGGGTTCCTCCTACGGCTGAAGGCCATCAACCCTCTGCGACTCTCCTACACCTTGGGGATTGGCCCCTCGATGCGTCGCTCAACACTTAGACATTCCACACAAACGTCGCTCAAGGTACCAAATAAACGTATCCAGGAATGTACCATTATCCTTACTTGATTTCCCCTCTAGGATCCCACGACTAGCCTCCAGCATGGGTATCTCACTGCCTCACAACGTAGGTCATGTCCTCATAAACCAATTGCAATGCATGTCCAGGAGCTGATCACTGATACTTTTAAATTCTTTTCCATGCTCCATGCATTTGGTGGATGTCTAGTGCTCAAACATTTAGCAAAACAGTATCATGCACAAGTGCAAAAACATCCCCTTCATGGTTTCTTTCTAACGATTGTATGCTTCGTTGCATGGCATTTTACAGCTTTTTCCATTAAATTTCATATCAAAAGCGGACAAAACCAAACTAAAACACAGAAGCAAGGCTGATCTGAAGCAAATCTTTATGCCTCAGCCTCACTATACATTCATGGACATTACTCATAATTTTCCTAATTTTTTGAAGCCCAAAATATAATTTTCCCCTATTTTTTAGGGTTTTTCCACCATTTTCTTGCAATTTTTCCCATTTTCTCCCATTTTTTAATTGCTGAAAATTAAGTTCAGTTTATGGGCTGTGGCCCTTAGTTCATTTCAGCAGAAAAAGAATTTTAGTAGATGTGGATTAATTTATTGCATCATTTTTAGCCTAAAAAACCCTATTTTCCTTTATTTTTATGATTTTTCGTGTCTCGGTTTTCCATTTTCTGCTATCCCAGACATGTTTTTCTGATTTTTAAATGATGAACAGCCAGAAAACAGCTCAAAGCACGACATACTCAAAACTCAATCCATATGAACACATTTTTATCAACCAAATTTGCACCAAAAGGCCATTTTCTTTGAAAAAACAATTATTACCGTGTCTTGCAGGTTTTTCCATTAAATTTGGCACGTCCCACGACTGATTTCCAGCCATGAATTCCACTTGGAATCAGCAATCTACAATGATTATGCATTGCCCTTCAGTCTCGTCAAGAATCGGTATCCATCCGGCCATCCATTTCCATTCTACTCTTCCACGCATGAACGGGGGTTAAGAGGAGAGAGAAGGAGGAGAGAGAAAGACTGATTTTCTCTCTCTCTCTACAGTCCACCATTGTGGGAGCCGAGACCGGCAATACGGAGCGTAGGATTGATGCAGAAGCCTGGCATGGTCATCTTCATGGCTTGTGTGTCAAGCCTCATCATGATTGGGGGGGGGGGGTGGGGGGGGGCGCGATTTTTTCGGCGGCTGAAAAACAGCCCCCCCCCCCCCTACATCACGTTTTTTTTGAAGGGGGGGGGGTGCCAAAGGTCACCCCCCCTCTCTTAGACCTCTTGGGATTTCCAATTTGGGCCCCCTTTTGGGCACCCCGGCCGGTTTCGGGCCATCTTCCGTGTACGGACTCCGATCGTCAGTGTGAAAATTTCTATGAACTCGTCTCGACATCCCGCACTGACCGGAAGCTCCACTGACTGGCACAGGCACACGGAAAAATTATGAAAATTCTCGGAGTGTCGTACGGGCGCCCGTCAAGCACTTGACGCTTAAAATTGTCCTAGGTCGAGCTGCCGCCTTTGTGGTTGAGCATTTTCCCCCGCATTTTCACATTTTTCTCATATTTTTAGGCATGTTCCGGGGCCTAAAATCCATCCTTCATTGGCGACCACGGGATAGGACGACTCAGTCCGTCGAACCCACGAACATATCTACACATAAACAACCAAAGAAGCATCAAACTGATACAAAACAAATATATAATAAAACTCAGCACAATGCTCCCCCTACCCTTGGACAGAACCAAGGCATGACATCCACCAGGAATAGGCCTAGCATCATCTAATAGAAGATCCGAAGTGAGTCACTAACCAGCTGCTCCAACACAGCCAAACTAAAAAAAAACCTATCAAAGAGGTTGCCCTAAGTGGTAGTCTGAACTACTTACCAACTAAAGACAACACAATCAGGAGCTCCTACAAGGCGAGGACTCCTATAGCCTGATCAAGGAGTATTCTCTTCCAGTACATTTCTTCTTTTAGGGTTTTTATGTTATTAACATACTTGGGCATGTAAAAAGGAGGGAGCTGAGCGTAGTGACCCAAGGAGAACAGGGCATCGGTCTCAGGACCTGTCTCGGCACCCAAGAACCTACCAAGCCCTCGCAAGGCGACACTTAATCCTTTTCTAACGCTCACTTTTATTTTCGCTCCAATCTTCCTTATTTTGGTATTATTTTTCCAGCAAGAAGCCACCCCTAGGAAGACAAGGTATCGGCCCCGGGTCTGACTCGTCCCCAGGAACCTACCAGGCCCTCGCAAGGCAATGAGCAACTGCTTATATATTTTGATTCCTTTTCTTTTCTTTGATAGGGGTTAGAACCCCTTTTTACACACCTTCGTATTTATAGTCATCTTTTAGGATATTCAGGATTTCTTGGCATCATTATGATTATCTTCTGGCAGGCTTCTCTAACTGCCTCACTACTAACAAGAACTCCTAGAACGGATGCCTAGCAGGCTAGCAGAACAGGGCCATTAGGGCTTCCTTCTAAAACAGGTCTTTCGATGCCTGACAATGTCTTTACAGGAGGCAATGACTACTCCGACCTCCCTCAAACATACTTAGCCTAAACCTGGGACTTCATGCCTTGGTTGCCGGTCCCCAACAAAATGTACCCCCTTGACAAGTACAAATACAAATATAATAGGAAAGAAAGATACTCGTAAAGAAGAGGTATCACCTGGATTGGCCACAAGAAGTTTCCATCGATGCCGCGACAAAGGCTCCCTCCAAGCTTCACCAAAGTCCACGAACCACAAAATCTGTCCAGCATAACACTAAAACAAAAACCCAATTAAACGCACCTGCACTAGACAGGGAAATGGCCCTCTTGGCCTAATGAAATCATACATGTCTTTGCTACAAAACTAAATCAGCCCTCTTGGCCTAATGAAATCAAACAATACTATGCATAACATCCTCCTGGAAACAACCATGATAGACATCAAAGCATACCATTCCCAGGGGAACAAAGACTCGTAGCCCTAAACTAGGTGCATTAGATTATGACCTATCCCTCCTGCGTATACCGCAAGAGGTGTTCGCATCACATGTCGACTAACCATTCTGTGGGTACATGATAATAAAGGCAGATGAGTCTCGCTTACCCTTTGCATCACCCAAAGCAACCATCGTCTGCCAAAGAGGGCATGTTCAGAAAGCATACCCCACAAACGACCAGGTCCTGTCTCACCATCAATAGATATATCGGGACAGGGGCCACAATTAAAGAAGAGGTCTTCTTCATACGCAAAATTAGCCAATGAATCGGCAAACTGATTCCAATTCCGTGGAATCAGCTGAAAAGACACTCTATCGAATTCGTCTAGCAGGGCTAAGGCAGTATGATGGTACATACAAAGGATGGGGTTCCGTACCATGTACGTCCCATTGAGTTGATTTAAAACCAACTGAGAGTCTCCTTTCACCAATAACTGACGGATACTACCCTTCTTTGCATATATTCAAACCCATTATTAGGGCTTTGTATTCGGCCATATTATTGGTAAAATTCACCCCGAGATAAGCAGCTAACTTCATGACAATGCGTCGTCGGGGGTCTCGGATGACAACTCCTATACTTCCTTTTTTGCATGGACCCCTGGATGCCCCATCAAAGTACAAGGTGTACGTCCATAAAGGGTTTACATATCCCGCCATCCGGAACTCTACTCGTAATTATGGTAATCAAAATTCAGCATATTCAACGGGTGGACTGTAGGCTCCATCCCTCCATCATCATTGAATTCAACAGGGATGCTCGTCAAAATTTGTAGGCAGTGATGACAGAAGACCTTGATCTCCCAAATAAATGTCCCGCCTTCTTGCTCAATCACCTTGTATCCTTTGCTCCACCAAATGAGCTTTCCCTGATGATACCTTTGTTCCAAATATGGGTTTTCTAAATAAGGGATCAGACGACCCATCAACTCCTTTCACGATTTCCTTGCAGATGTTTGATCGATCTCGCCTAGACTTGCAAGGCAGTCATAGCATTAGTGCAATCAGAAACAATAAGGTTTAATCTTATTAAGATTAACCTTATTTTTAAATTCTATCCCCTCAAGGTCAGCTAACAAGACTGTGGATTTATTCTTTCCTATTCTAACGATCCTATAGGGCCCATCCCATTTAGGCTCTAGCTTGCCTGGAAATAATTCACGTCGTGCATCATAATACAAAACAAGCTGTCCTTTCTTGAAGGTGTATTTCTTGGCTTTGAGGTCGTGTAGGTGCTTCATTCAGCGCTTCGCCACTTTTTGGTGCAATAAGCTCTGCAACTTAAGCTCATCTAAATGTGCGAGTGTCGTCAAGCGCTCAAAAAGTGCGTCTTTATCGCTCAAAGAATGATTGATGGCAAACCGAATAGTTAGCAGCTCAATCTCTAAAGGCAAGACACACTCCTCCCCATATACTAACTTGAACGGGGTATGGCCAGTGGCTCGTTTGAAAGTCGTATTATAGACCCACATTGCCACGTATAACTGTTTATACCAATCTCATTTCTTTTCCGACACGATTTTGGACAGGATGTCCACAAGCTGCTTGTTGGTACTTTCAACCTGACCATTGGCTTGCGGATTATATGGGGTTGTCTTGTTATGCTTGATTTGCCACATCTCTGTCAAACCTTTGATCACCTTATTCAGGAAATGGGTTTCGCGGTCCGACACTAATTCTTTCGGCGGACCAAACCGGCATATTATCTGCTCTAAAAGGAAACTAGCAGTTTCTTTAGCATCATCTTTCCTTGTTGCACGTGCTTCTGACCACTTTGTGAAGTAGTCAGTTGCGACAATGATGTACCTCTTTTGCGTAGTCGATGACGGAGTAATAGGACCCACAAAGTCTATTCCCCACTTCTCAAATGGAAGTATCGCCATAATAAGGGTGAGTAGTCATTTCCTATTCTCTCGACTATCATGCCGTTGGCAAATATCGCATCGCTTAACATACGCAAACGCATCCTAGAAGATGGCAGGCCACCAATAACCTGCTCTTAAAGCCTTTTGTGCTGTAAGCCGTCCAGCAAAATGGCCACCGCAAGCAGAATCATGGCACTCTTCCAAAATGAATGGCACCTCGTCAGGCATCACACACCGGCGATAGATATCATCAACCCCTTGCCGATATAATGTACCTGCGATCAAGGCAAACTTTAACGCTTGCTGCTTAATTTTCCTTCTCTCAGCTTTAGATAATTCGGATCCCGCCTCTCCTGTTGATAAATAATGCGTTATTGTAGCATACCAGGAGGGAATAGATGCCGTATCTATTTTAAATAACAACTCCATGTCACTACCTTCAGCCACAGATTCTTTCGGCTCCCCAAAGTCCACAAGACATTCCACGATGCCTTGCAACCTTGGTGGCTTACTCTTGATTTCATAATCAAATTCCTGCAAAGTGATTAACCACTTTGCTAGATGATCGGGCGGTTGTAGCTTGTTCATCAATAGTCAAAGTCCCTCCGCCTTCGTATAAAGCACGACTTTCTCATACAGAATGTAATGCCTGAATTTCTTGGTCCCAAAGACCATCGCTAGATACAATTTCTCCATGTAAGTATAATTGATTTCGGATACCCCTAGCTTCCGACTAGCAAAAGCAATCGGGTGGTACCACTTCTCTTCCCAAATTTGGGCTAAACAACAGCTGATACTATACATGGTGGCTGCTGAAAATATATAAAACACCTCACCTCTTTTAGGTGCTTTTAAAACGAGCGCTCTTGCTAGCTCTTGTTTCACATCCTCGAACGCTACCTTACAAGGGTCACCCCATACAAACGAACAGCTAAATGACAATAAATTTGTAAGCGGCAACGTTCTTTCTGCTAAGGCTATGAACTTCCTTCGGAGTGCGTGGTGGACCCATGGCAACTATAACTTTAACCTTCTCGGGGTTTGTCATTGCAATTCCCACCGAACTGACCACATGACCCAACAACAGCCCATAAGGTACTCCAAAAACACACGCGTGGGTTTAAGGCGATGCAGAATTGTCTACAGCGCTCGAAGCATTTTCTTAAAATGATCAACTGCCTCACTCTCACGGTGGCGGCCCCTAAGTCATCAATAAACACCTTCAACTCTTCAGGGGATATGTCACCGAATGTCTTATCCACTGTTCGTTGCCACGAACCAGGCGCATTGCATAAACCAAAGGCCATCACATGGTACGCAAAAGTACCAAATACAATAATGAAAGTTGTTTTCAACTTGTCCTCTTCTGCAATTGCCATTTGGTTATATCCTGCAAAGCAATCCATAAACGAATATATCTCCCTACCCGCTAATTGATCCAAAATCTGGTCAATAAATGGTAACGGGTAGTAGTCCTTAACTGTCTGCTTATTCAGCTCTCTAAAGTCTACACATAAATGGATTTGATTATTCTTCTTTTTTCTAATCACAACTGGCGAACACCATTCTGTGTGTTGCACAGGAAAAATCAAACCCGCTTTTCGAAGCTTCTGTAACTCTTCAAACAGGCCGTCCCTCAATTCGAAAGGCATACGGCTTACTTTCTGTCATACAGGATGACTGCCCTCTTTCAACGGAATTGTATGAACAAGACTAGGAGGAATGCCTCTCAACTCATCATAACTCCAGGCAAAGATATCACGGAATTCCTGGATCAAGGCCACATAGTCCTCCCTTTCTGCTGAGCTGAGCATAAAACCTAATTTGATTGGCCGCGAATCATCAAGCGTACCAAGGTCTAGCTCGATAACATCTGCATCTCTTATACGATCTTGGCCCTCTATTGGCTCGTTCAAAGTGATCTGATAGATGTCCTTTGTGGTGGATCCCTCTTTAGACTCATCACTCGATGATGTCTCACTGGCAGATAAATCTTCTAATGTCTCCAATTCTGTAGAAGATAGAGGAGCTCTCTCACTTTGCGGGGACTTAGAATAAGCATCAACCACCATACGCTGGGCACCTCTACCGAATATCAGTCGACCGGCGGGTATATCTACTTGGCAGTCCGCTTGCAAGATCCAAGGTCGTCCGAGTAATACTTGGTAACTTGGCCGCCCTGCAAAACGAATCACCCTAAAGTCCAACATGCATTCTACATTTGCAACAGTGACATGGACCTTAGTAATGCAACCTTCCGGCTGTCTCAAACTATCATCTGCCATTCTAAGAATTGTGGAGGTATCTTTCTGAATCGCAAGACCCAACCTTTCCATCAGTTCAGAACTCATAATGTTAACAGATGATCCCGTGTCGACAATGGCATAATCTACTAATATCCCATTGACATAGGCTGCAACCCTTGGGCAATGCTTCTTAGCATGCTCGAACCAGTCATCACCAACTCGCGCAATACCCAAAGGTTCTATGATATACCCGGTACGTAGAATCTTTCTAAATTCCTTACGTTCTCCTGGGGAAAACTTAATAAGCTGTAAGAGATTCACATCCGGCTTGACTTCGCAAAGAGAGCTCGCCAAATCGAATTCATGATAGTTCGATAGAGCTCGCTTTTCACGCCAAACCATCCGCTCTTTAGGTCGCTGAACTGGCTTTATCGCCTCTTTCTTAACTTTCACCTTCTTCTTTGGTGGTTCCTTATCGGCTTTACTTTCTACGGGCTTCAAAGGTCCCCCTTCCATGGCAGGATCCAGAACTTGCGTTCCTTTGTCGCCTTGTTTAGGGTTTCCGTCGACAGGCTTATCCTTGTCGGCTTCTCTACCCTTTTGACCTCTTGTAAGGACAGCTCGTAGATTAGAGGTTTCAGCATCATTAACGCGTACAGCCTCAATCAAACTAACCCCACTACCACTTGGTAGCTCTTCCCCTGTAGTCTTTGGTCGTTGAAGTATTTATTTAGGCCCATCTTCTTGCTGTGAATCATTTCCTTGGGCACGATGATTAACAGGCCCTGGTTGCCGACTACCTCGCTGGAGGGAACTGATCTTACTCCAGCAAGTAGCTGCTAAATGGCCAGATTTTCCACAAATGTCGCACTTAACATTTGGGCAATTCCTTGGATAGTGCTACCCACCACACCATTTGCAACTAAACCTCGAAGGTGCACCCTCATCTGGGTATCTACTTCCTATCAAATTTTGTTGTTTTTTAAGGAAGTTGACATCAACGGCTATTTGCCGATACTGCTCTGTAATCATGTCGGTATAATGCTTCATCATGTCCTTAACCTCGCCAAGAACATTGGAAGAACTCGACTCATAGCCTTGGTCATTACCCTATCGTTCCATCGGCCTAACAATTCGATTAGGCACTGGTTGTTGAGCCACAAGCATGGTATTAGCATTGACCGCTTGGCCTCCACCACTTGGAGCCATTTGACTGCCCGTATGCATCGATATGCTAGGGGGAGCTGGTAATAAAGGGACATTCTGCATCATGTTTCCTCTCCCATTAGGGTTAGCCATCGCCATCCCTTGGCTACTACTGCCATTGGCCATTGACACATTATTTCCCAATACTAAACCCATGTTCCAATTGCCTCGAGAAGCATAGGCTGCTTGTAGTCGGGATTCCACCTCTTGTGCTCGTGTAATGATAATATCAATATCCCCCAAGGGGACACTACTCAACTGCAATTGGATATTAAAGTCCAAACCATGAAGGAAATATTGCAATTGGGCAGCTGCGGGGATAGGAATAGAGGTGTCCAACTTACGGAAAACCTCTTTTATCTTCTTCGCATAAGCACGAATATCCTCGTGTGGATCTTGGCGGGTCACGTTGAGTACACGCAACCATATTGCCCACCCCTTTCAAGGGCAAACTCCCTTCGAAAAGCTCCATAAAATGCATCAATGTTCAATATGGTTCCGGCTTCTAAACCATGATACCATATCGCGGCTCTTCCTTTGAGAGTCATATTGAAGAACATCATTAAATTTCCTTCTTCTTGGATGCGACAGTTAAACATCAGCTTTTGAAACTCCCTAATGTGGAGTTCCGCATCTTCCTCAACTAATCCATTAAAAATGGGTAGCGGGTAACCTAGAGCCGCAAATCCGTCGTTCCTGCTGGAATTGCAATAGGCTGCGCCATGACGAGGATTGGATTTGCACTAGGAATAGGGGACGGTGGGGTTACACCTCCCGTACTTGACGTGGACTGGCTTATCGAAGGAAGGGGAGCACTAGAGCTTCCACCTTCTCCTAACTTACTGCTTGTGGTACTAAGACCACTAGATCCACTCCCTCGTAAGGGTTTAGCACCGCTACGCTTAGGGGAATATCTCCTAAAAATTTCAGCACGTCGCCTAGCTCTTTCGTCTCTTTTTTGCTTTTGGATTTCTGCTAGACGATGCTTATCAATAAATAACGGATCAATCTTAGTATCCTTTGGCATACACTGCTAGTTGGTCCCTAAACAACCAGGATTCGAGAACCGCCACTTTTAAGCGGCTTTCGGCAGACGCACCACTGCTGGACCTAAAAACGGGCCGGCACTGGCTCATGCACTAGCCGGACCTCGTCACTACGCACAAGACAACCCCTCTGCCTCGCGGCCAGGAGCGTCTATCAAAATCTCTGCCTTCCTAAACATTGCGTTTGTAATACGTTATAGTCCAACTGATCCTAGCCCACTACTCCTCAGAGGGAGTCCCTTTCACATAGCCAAAAGGCTCGAATCACATACACATGGGGTTCCTCCTACGGCTGAATGCCGTCAACCCTCTGCGACTCTCCTACACCTTGGGGATTGGCCCCTCGATGCGTCGCTCAACACTTAGACATTCCGCACAAACATCGCTCAAGGTACTAAATAAACGTATCCAGGAATGTACCATTATCCTTACTTGATTTCCCCTCTAGGATCCCACGACTAGCCTACAGCATGGGTATCTCACTGCCTCACAACGTAGGTCATGTCCTCATAAACCAATTGCAATGCATGTCCAGGAGCTGATCACTGATACTTTTAAATTCTTTTCCATGCTCCATGCATTTGGTGGATGTCTAGTGCTCAAACATTTAGCAAAACAGTATCGTGCACAAGTGCAAAAACATCCCTTTCATGGTTTCTTTCTAACGATTGTATGCTTCGTTGCATGGCATTTTACGGCTTTTTCCATTAAATTTCATATCAAAAGCGGACAAAACCGAACTAAAACATAGAAGCAAGGCTAATCTGAAGCAAATCTTCATGCCTCAGCCTCACTATACATTCACGGACATTACTTATAATTTTTCTAATTTTTCGAAGCCCAAAATATAAATTTTCCCTATTTTTTAGGGTTTTTCCACCATTTTCTTGCAATTTTTCCCATTTTCTCCCATTTTTTAATTGCTAAAAATTAAGTTCAGTTTATGGGCTGTGGCCCTTAATTCATTTCAGCAGAAAAAAAATTTTAGTAGGTGTGGATTAATTTATTCCATCATTTTTAGCCCAAAAAACCATATTTTCCTTCATTTTTATGATTTTTCGTGTCTCGGTTTTCCAATTTCTGCTATCCCAGACATGTTTTTCTGATTTTTAAATGATGAACAGCCAGAAAACAGCTCAAAGCATGACATACTCAAAACTCAATCCATATGAACACATTTTTATCAACCAAATTTGCACCAAAAGGCCATTTTCTTTGAAAAAACAATTATTACTGTGTCTTGCAGGTTTTTCCATTAAATTTGGCACGTCCCACGATTGATTTCCAGCCATGAATTCCACTTGGAATCAGCAATCTACAATGATTATGCATTGCCCTTCAGTCTCGTCAAGAATCGGCATCCATCCAGCCATCCATTTCCATTCTACTCTTCCACGCATGAACGGGGGTTAAGAGGAGAGAGAAGGAGGAGAGAGAAAGACTGATTTTCTCTCTCTCTCTACAGTCCACCATTGTGGGAGCGGAGACCGGCGATACGGAGCGTAGGATTGATGCAGAAGCCTGGCATAATCATCTTCATGGCTTGTGTGTCAAGCCTCATCATGATTGGGGGGGGGGGGGTGGGGGGGGTGCGATTTTTTCGGCGGCTGAAAAACAGCCCCCCCCCCCCCCCCCCCCCCCCCCCCCTACATCACGTTTTTTTTGAAGGGGGGGGGTGCCAAAGGTCACCCCCCCTCTCTTAGACCTCTTGGGATTTCCAATTTGGGTCCCCTTTTGGGCACCCTGGCCGGTTTCGGGCCATCTTCCGCGTACGGACTCCGATCGTCAGTCTGAAAATTTCTATGAACTCGTCTCGACATCCCGCACTGACCGACAGCTCCACTGACTAGCATAGGCGCACGGAAAAATTATGAAAATTCTTGGAGTGTCGTACGGGCGCCCGTCAAGCACTTGATGCTTAAAATCGTCCTAGGTCGAGCTGCCGCCTTCGTGGTTGAGCATTTTCCCCCGCATTTCCACATTTTTCTCCTATTTTTAGGCATGTTCCGGGGCCTAAAATCCATCCTTCAAATTGGCTCAAGTGAGCAGACATAGTCACATTCTCCTTCATGCGCAGATCCATAAGCTGCTTCAACCCATACATCTGATCTGTTGGACTTTTCTTATCATAGAGATTTTTGATATTTTTCCACAACTGCCATTGTTACCTTGTTTCTCGCAGCACAGAGGAGCGAAAAACAGAAAAAAGGAAAATAGTGAAAAAGGCGCCTTGACTAGTAACTAGACCCTGAAAAATTTAAAGGTTCGGGCATGACCCTCAGAAAGTCTCAGTGTCGCCCGAGGCGACAAAAGAGTAAAAGACGCACCATTAAATACGGAAGCGCTCCCGAATCCTTGTAAAAGAGTGCTAGGTTCACTCATGTGCAAATTGTATGCATTAGTTGGGAATAGGATGAAATTAGAGTGGTGGGAAATGGGAAAAAGGGCCTCTAGGCTATGGCCGGCCATGTAAAAAAGGGAAAAAGGGGATGACCACCCAAAAGGGATTTAGGGTTTTGTATATAAAGTTGAAAAGTGAATAAGAAGCTCATTCTTTGGTGTGTGGCAAAAAGAGTCTTCTTCTTCCTCTCTTCTTCTCTCCTTCTTGCTTGTGTGTGCTCTTGAGAGAGGGAGTGTGAGAGTGTGAGGGAGTGAGTGTGTGTGGAAGTGAGGGATTAAGAGGGTGAAGCTCTTCACCATCTCCTCTCCTCTTCTTCTCTTCTCTTCTCTTCTCTTCTCTTCTCTTCTCTTCTCTTCTCTTGCATGCGTGGCTATGGAGGATGGAGCTTGGGGATGGAGGAGGCTTGAGGATGCTTGAGCTAGCATCAAGAATCGTGGAGCTACCGAAGTGCAAGAGAAAGAAGGGTACTCGATCAAGTATCAAGGTAAGCTCACTACACTCGTAGGATTGACGCCGCGTCGGCTAGGTGAGAGATAGCCATTAGAGCTCGCTTGGAACGCTTGAAACAATAAGCGGTCTGTGGGTCTTAGCGGTTGAGCGAAAGCTTCCACATTTTGGTTCCGTTGGCCGGGACCAACGGATTCAAGCTTGAGAACTTGCGCGCCTCATATCTACATCGAAGTAGGGTACTCATACCTGAAACGGAGCTTGAGATAGGTAAGAAGTTTGGGTGTTTTTAATCTTCTAACCAAGTAAGTATTTTGGGATATTTTGGTTGTTTGATGATTGGAAAGCATGGAGAATCTATTTGAGTTTTTTGCCTTCGATCTTTGTTGTATTTAGCGTAGGTTAGAGTTAGGAAATTGAACCGGAAATGGGTAGGGTTTACTGTTTCAAAACAGGGTAAAACATGAAAAAAATCATGCAAAATGTGTAAAACGCTCGCTAATGATGCCTAAGATCGGCAAATGAGTGATTGGGGGCGTCAACGCCACATTTGGGAAGGCATATAAGAGCCAGGAGGCCAAAAGAGAGCTCATTTGTGCCATTTCAGAGAGAGAGAGAGATAGAGAGCTCCAGCCCGTGTTGATTCGATCGCATCACCGACGCACTTAACGGCCTGTTCAGGTATACAAACCTTCCCCTCTACTTCCCTAGATAGGATCTGGAAGTGCATGACCATGGCGCCGGCCTACATTTGGTAAAATGATCGAAATCGCGTTCGCCGGGTTATGTGCGCCGCATTCAGCCCATCCGAGTGGCCTCTCCTGAGCCGAGTCCTAGAATCGGCCCTTGGCCCACTCGGCCAAACCCTAGCCCTCGGCCCGTTCGAGGCAACTGTTCGAGTCAACCCACTCGGCCTTCCGAGTCAAAGCTTTTTGCCACATGGCACATCTGGCCTCGGCCCATTCGAGCTATCTGTCTAAGTCTCAAATTCGGCCCTTGGCCACACCGAGATTCGGCTCTCGGCCAAGCGCCATTCGGCCCGTCTGAATCACCCTGTCCGAATCCGCCATTCGGCCCGTCCAAATCAAAATCATCCGAGTCACGTTAGGAAATTTGGCCCTCGACCTCGTGCCTCGGCCCATCCGAGTGGCCTACTCGGACCCTGCAATTCGGACCAGTTGATCCGAGTGCAACTTTTTGTCAAATATGTCTGAAATTTGACCTGACCCGGCAAATACGCATGAGCGCAAACTGTTGAAACCCTTCGGGCACTCAGAACTTGATTCTGGAACACGTGACAAGAGAAATTATAGTGTGCATCCGCTTAGCAGCTAAGAGTGGACAATTGCGAAACCCAAGGACTTAGACGCGAGCCGCTGAACCATAAAACCTGGTCGCCCGAAAGTGAACAAGGTAACATATAAGGAAACCCTAAACCCTGACAAAATGGCCAGAAAATGGACCTACAAGCCTATCAGGCCCGAAACAAGCGAGAGTGTGTAGGACGCTGAGGAATTCGTTGCTGCACTCACATGGAATTTTCACACTTGAAATACACTTAAGAAAGCTGAAAGCTTGATTGGGCACAAGTGCATGAGAAACAACGCACTCACTGAGTGACCATAAATTGAGGTCTGCATTCAATAACCAAAGGAACCCACTAAGATAAAACACTCAAGGAACCCACCAATAGGAGAGGACTCAAGATATAGACAAACCAACAAAGCACAGAGTAGGACCAAGCAAGGAACGCCAACGGCGAGGATCTGTCAAGTCTATTCAACTTGATTGACAGCATAGTGGAGCCCAAGAATTCGACCATGAAGAAAGAAAGCTCAGACCATCGGTCTAATGAGGAGCTCAATTTGAGTGTATTTCTAGATGCTATTCAGCAGCTGGTGAGCAGTTACGATGTGCATGCCCGGTACGAGCACCGCGGCAGGACAACAGACGCAATCATTGCTGACCTAGAGGAGGAGAGAAGGCTAGTCCGCAAGGCATTGCGGGGAATAGCTGATTATAATAGGGATCAGCAGGCTAGGAGCCAAAGGCAAAGCATAGAGTTGCATGAGGTGCAGCGAGTGCTGAACTTGGCTGGCCGAAACCGAACGAACCATGAGAGAGCACTAGAGGGAGACTTGATGTTGAGCGAGCTCCTCATAAAACGGCTGCTCGATAATATCGCAGTAGAGTAGAGTGCCACCGCACTAGCGATGTCACTGCTTGCAGGATTAGGGGCAAACCAAGCTCAAAGAGCCAGGCCAAAATACCCATTGTTGCCAAGCAACTAGATAAGTACCAACCTCATGACGACCCCTACAGCTTTGTTGAGTAGTTTGAGCAAGTTTGGGAAGCCAACAGCCTCAACGACCAAACTCAACACTCGCAAGTATTCGGGCTTTGCCTAGGCGACAGGGGTAGGACGTGGTATACGAGCTTAGATGTTGTAGAGCGAGCCAACTTCAATAATCTCAAGGATCTCTTTGTCAAGAGATTCGTGAGCCCGGATACTCAGATAACCTGCTAGTACGCTTGATGATGAACGTCAAGCAGAAAGAGAGGGAGGACATCCACGACTACGTGACCCATGTGAGGAGTCTCTTTAAGAGAATCCATCTAGGCCGACAGAGCAGTTTCGACTATATTCATTAGTGGAATTAGAGATGAGGAGTTATATAAGGCTCTGGCAAGCAATTCAAGCTTACAGCGGGACATGGTGGCTAGAGTGTTTGAGCAAGCCATCAGAGTCGATGACCAGCTGAAAGAGCGGAGCTCTAGGAGCTCAAATCTAGAAGAACCCAACTTGTGAAGCTTAGAGAGAACGTCAGCCTCTAGTGAGAGGTCGATCCCATCATCCCAAGATAAGGGGAAGGCCATCAAGACAAACTAAGGCTTGGTTGAGGTCAAGATGGAATTAGCCAAGTTACAAGACATGTTGAGACGACCAACACGCCCACACGTCCAATGCGTGTATTGTGGCGGAAATCACTTGCTAGCTGAGTGTCAAGACCCTACGTCAAGACCTTGCGCTAACTGCGGTAGGTTCGGCCATGATGTCGCGTATTGTAGATTACCAAGAAGACTTCCATACTCGCAGCCCTACGGCCAGCCTTATCTAGCTAACACAGGCCGCAGCCATTCTTCGGAAGGGGAGCCCCATTAGCTCTTCCTGCGCCTAACGATATGAAATCAACCATCTCTAGAATGGACATAAATCCTCTAGGCATTTCTAGACCGCCTGGTCCTTACGTGATATGCCCACTGAGCGATGCTCTAGTACACTACGTGGAAGAGCCGAACGATGAGGAGACCTATATATACCCTTATGCCTCGCATGACGATGAGAGCAATGTGGTTCTCATGGATTATCGACCTGTGCCGGTGATGGTGTTAAGATGAGGATGAGGTAGAGGCCTAGGAGGACAGCCGCAGGATCTAGTCACTTGTTGGACTTGTGGACGCTCGGTCATATCTCATCACGCTGCCCTGAAAGAGAGTAGCAAAACAAGGACAAGGTTGACAAAAGGTGCACAGAGTGTGGAATCACCCATCTTTTCATAGATTGCCCAAACCGAAAGCCATCCTCTAGCTCAGCAAACTCCCTTATTTTGGCTATTATTTTGCAGAGGAGGTATGGTCTAGAAAACTCCCTTATATGCTCATTTGCATATGTTTGGTTGTGAGGCTTTTTGCCTTGTACCCAAGGACAAGTGCAATAAGCTGAATCCTACATCTAAGAAATGCATCTTTGTTGGTTATGGAGATATAGGTGAGATGGGCTATCCACTATGGGATCCGTAAGTTATCTACAACTAGGATGTTGTTTTCCATGAGGAGAAAATGCATAAGTAGCCTACTCATGTAGTTGAGATACGCAGGGTGAGATACACCATAGAATGCATGGTTTGAGCCCTCTATGGATTATGCTATGGTGGTAGACATTGGCGAGTCTCTTACTTATGATGAGACCATGTGGAGAGGTAATAGCCACTCTTGGGAGAAACCATGCTGTCAAAGTATGACTCACTATAGAAAAATGATATGTGGGATTTGGTTTCTTTACCAAGTGGACAAGCGTGCTTTGCCATGTAAGTGGGTGTATAAGTTGAAAAGTACCTCTGGATGGCCCAAGTTGGGATACAAGGCCCCAAATTGGTTGCTAAGTGCTTCAAGAAGGAACGTGGTGCAGACTTTGATGAAGTCTTTTCTCTTATTGTGAAGATGACTACCCTACACTTGGTACTAGCTTTGGTTGCTTAGCTTGAATTGAATATTTATCAAATGGATATCAAGATTGTTTTTCTTTATGGGGACTTGCATGATGAGATTTACATAAAGCAATGACTTTGTAGACCCTAGTAGGGAATACCTAGTGCATAGATTGCAAAAGAGTCTTTATGCCCTTAAGAAGGCACCTAGGAATGGTATCAGATTTTTGTTTCCTTTATGCATTTAGAGGGATATTCTTGTAGTGACATGGAGCTTTGTTTATATACAAAGAAGGCTCGTGATGGTAGCCTTAGGATTTTGATCCTCTATGTGGATGATATGATGATTTTTGGGAGTGCTCATGTTCAAATGCCTTAAAAGGTTGGCTCAATAAGAGCTTTAAGATGAAGGACATGGGATAGCAAGCATCACATATTCTTGGGATGCACATTACGCACAATCACTTTAAGGGGTTCTTCTACTTATCATACAAGGAGTACATCCACAAGGTCCTTAAGCAATTTCATTTGCAAGATGTTAAGCCTATTGGTTGTCCTTTACTTTCTCATATGAAGGCTAGTTAAGTTGATTGTCCACAATCTAATGAGAAAAAGGCCAAGATGGCCAATATTCCTTATGCATCCACATTGGGTAGTTTGATGTTTGCCAGTGAAGATTGCAGGTGTCCAATTCTCTGTCAACTTTATAGTCATGAAGGGAGTGGACTACAATGTTCTATTAGGCCGACCCTGGATGCGCAAGCCTAGAGTCATCGAAGATTGGGGTAACGGCTTGATCTTCCTTGGCAATAGAACGGACGTCATAAGAATAGAGATGGACACTTGGAAGACCTCACTAGTTGACCTAGACGCCATCTCTGCTATGCTCAAAGGACACACTCAGGTCAAAAAGCCCTATGGGCCCTTGACCAAGTATATCCCATGCCCAGAGGTTGAGTGGGATTGGATGCATGTTCTTGCTACAATCGACCTGCCATTCTCAGACCATGAGGCATATGAGCAGGCCATCAAAATGATCTGCAAGTCTAACGAAGCACTCTCTGCACCAGTCTGCATGATGGCAGGAAGCCGCCGGGGAAGCCTGAGGAGCCTGTCACCTTCCACATACCTTTCAACAAAAGGGAAAGACGTCAATACTTAGGACTGAATCACCATTTGAATTGCGGCCACCAGGGGAGACCACCTCTTCTAGTGAAGATGGAGGGTTTGACTCTAAATCAGAAGTTACTTCGGATAGTGATCCAGAGATCCCTAGACCACCCATGACCAGACGCACCAAGGGGGACCTACACGTCTATCTGAGACGCAGATGGTTAAGGGAGGAAAAAGCAAAGAACCCAAGGGATACACAACCAAAAGAACAACGAAAGCCACAGGACCTCCCTAAACGCTTCACGAAATTCAAAAAAGGGAATAGGGTGGTAGTTCTGTTAGGTGCCAAATGTCAAGGGCACACGAGCAAACCAATCGAAGGACTAGCCAAGGTCAAGGAGGTAGACCTAGCCCTGGAAGGGAAAACACCCCGACCAGTGTTCATTGCCGATGACTTGAATGGTAAAGAAGAATTGAGTCTTGTCGCTCTCTTGCGGGAGTACATAGACGTGTTTGCCTGGTCCTTAGAAGAGCTACAGGGGGTAGATCCGAGTGTTGTGACTCACAACATACCCATGACGATGCACGCAACGCCTGTCAAGCAGCAATCGTACCCTATGAATCCAAAACATGCTCATGCTGTCAAAGAGGAAATTGGCAAGCTGATGAGAGCTGGATTCATTTACGAAATTGAGCACACAGACTGGGTATCACCCATAGTCATTGTGATAAAGAAGAACGAAAAAATCCGAGTGTGCGTCAATTACAAGAAGGTGAACGCTGCTACGAAGAGAGACAACTATCCATTGTCGTACACCGAGCACATGCTTGAGAGGGTGGTAGGCAAGGAAGCCTACAGTTTTTTGGATGGCTTCTCAGGGTACAACCAGGTGCAAGTGCATCTTGCCGACATGCACAAGACTACCTTTGCCACTGAGTGGGGTGTCTTTGCATACATAGTCATGCCCTTCGGGTTGACCAATGCCCCCGCCACTTTCCAATGCCTCATGTGCACCATCTTTAAGGACATGCTTCGCAAGGAGTTAGAGGTCTTTGTCGACGACCTGTGTGTCCATTCGACTTTGATCACACTTAGACAAACTTCGTGCAGTCTTTGAACTGTGCCGCTTATATCGTCTCTCCTTGAACCCCTTGAAGTGTCAGTTTTGGGTAAAGCACGGATGCAACTTAGGACACGTGGTGTTAAAGAACGGCATTGCCACTGACTTCTCGAAGGTCAGGGTTATTGTTGACCTTCCACCCCCAATTAATTACAAGGGAGTTCAATACTTTTTAGGCCATACAGGATACTATCAACGATTTATACTAAACTATGCGCTGATCTCGCCAAACCATTGTACAAGCTGTTGATTGTCTTTGAGTGGACCGAGGCATGCCAACGGGCATACGAAGAATTGAAAAAGGCTCTAACAATAGCACCAATTCTACAAGCCCCAGATTGGACCATTACCTTCCACGTGCACATTGATGCTTCTAAGTTTGCCACGGGGACAGTGTTGTGCCAACATGGTGAGCACAACTTAGATTATCCAGTGAGCTTTGCTAGCAGACAACTCACTAAGACAGACATGAACTACTCGACAACAAAAATAGAGGGACTAGCCATGGTGTTCACTGTGAAGAAATTCCGACATTATCTATTAGCCACACCCTTCATCTTCTTTGTGGACCATCAAGCCCTGCTCTATTTAGTAAACAAACCTTGTGCTACAAGGCACATAGCTTGATGGCTCCTCCTGCTCCTAGAGTTTGATTTCTCTGTGTTAGTATGAAAGGGAAAACAACATTACATGGCTGATCACATGTTACACATCCCCACAGGAGAAGCCACTGGACAAGGCATCACTAACGAGTTACCTGACGCCCACTTATTCCACCTGTCTAGCGAGAGAGATTTGTTTAAGGCTAATCTGACGCCGTATTGGGCAGACGACATAGTCCAAGTGCTCGAGCACGGACTACCTGAGCGACCAATAGAAAAGGTCCAACTTAGGTGCTTGATCCTGAAGATCCAGCCCTACAGCTGGATTGTAGATGCCACCCTTACCTGCGGAGGTTAGGCTGAGCTTGGATGAGCAACAAAAATATCTATTACTGGCTAGCCTAACCCCCCAAGAGATCGACGCCCTCGGATTTGAGAAAGAACCAGCAACGCAGAATGGCAGGGGGAGGAAGCAGAACTGGAAATCGATATGAATCGATTCAGGGAGGATGTAGTCCCAGAACCCCCTCGCCACAGTCTCAAGAGTCACCACAAGAGGACCCATCTGCGGAAAGAAAAGCCGCCTCTAGGGAAAGACACAAAAAGTTGGTGGAGGAAGCCAGAAAAAAATTGAAAGCCAAGCCAGCCATGCTACCATCTGCACCTCTCCCACCGTGCCCTGATGATCTTCCCGTAGGATTCCACGTAGAAATGGTGTTGTGGGAGATAAAGGAACTAGGGAAGGATCCATTCCCCTTTAGTTTCCTCCTATCCAACAGTCTGCGGAGGGTCCTGCCGCTCAAGGTGATGGACGAGGTAATCGCGGTCGGTGGCTGGTTAGGGCAAAGATGGCTAGAAGAGCAGGAAAAGGCCCCAACCTCTTGGGGCATAGAAGTGACCGACTACTGGCAAAATAAATTTTTTGAAGTCCCACACACTGTACAGGGCTACAAAAACCAACTCCTATGGAGGAGGCAAGTATGCGACATCAGCATGCTCGCCTGGATGGCATTTTGTAACACCCTACCATTCGAGTGGAACAACCCTACCTACATGGCGTACCCTCGAAGGGTAGGGGTAGATTTTGATGCCACCCTCCACGGGCGGTACGACTTTCCCATTATTTATAACTCCACTGTAGTATCCTTCGAGCATGCCCTTCTTTTTACCACTGAAAGCCTAGATCAGTCTATGATGCGCTTTCTTGCGGATTTCTCCTCATGTCCTGACCCCGCTTTTGTAACAACTTGTAATTATCTTAGGTTACTTAGGCTACTTCTTAAGCAAGACCTGACTCCACAAGAGCGCGGCCTACCTCCCCTATTCTTTGATCCTAACGTTGTAGACAACTGCGCCATGGCTCGTGTCATGATGAGGACTAGTCTCCTTCCCTCTTTTTGCCTAGTCCTCCTAGAAAATATGAACAACAGCCAATTCAGTAGGTGCAATCACCCTTTTCTCTCCACCACCTCTCTTTATGTCCGCATGAATCTGAAAGATTACATGCAAAGACACCAGTTTTTGAGCAAATCTATCCGATCCCCTTTTCCTCCTCATTCCGATGAAGTCAATTAGGCTTATTTATCATTTCCAAAAAAAAAGAAAAAGAGAAATGCACCACAGTCACTGCACCTAGGGTTTTCCCTAGCCCCCTTCCCACTTCACACTTAGGGCACATCAAGGGCAGGACTTTCAGACCTGTCACCCTAAGACTTGCACCGCACCTCCAACGATGCACGACCTGGGTCCTCAAGTGTGGGACATTACCAAGGGCTTGCCCAAGGTTAGACCCATCTCCCAGTTCCACTGCCACGGGCACCACACACTACACGGAGAGACAGACACACCCCTTACAGAGTGCACAACTTTTCTTGCAGGTTATGTTCAAGTTTTAAGAAATGGCTACTCCACGGAAGAGGATCACCCACGGCATCCTTTAATGACCAAAACTTCTTTCCATGTGGTGCCGGCATCCAGCCATTTGCCTGCTGATGGCTACCATGATTGAACCAAGTCAAGATAGATCTACCATTGGCATAGATCTTGGAACCTCATCTTCCAAAGATGCATGCCCAACGCCTCAAGATCTACGGATCGCTTATTGATTCCACCAGCCTGAAGAATTTCAATGCAGGGTTGAAGATCTTCAATGCCGTACTGAAGACCTTCAACTCAAAGACAAAGACCTTCAAATCAACGACACAAATTTTCAATACGAAGACAAACTATATCTTTGTGAAAAAAGAGTTCCGGGGGGGGGGGGGGGTTCTCCAGAATAAATCCCTCCAATACCATCCTCTTAAGGGATTGCTTATTACTTCAAGCATTTCTGATGCTCAAGGGATGACTGGCTACATAACGGACGCCACAGCTGTGTGACAGATGCCGAGCATCTTCATGGAGCCTAAAGCATACCCGAACCTCTCCTGGTCATCGTCACTAAACTCCATCAACTCTCATTCACACAACCACCTTGGAAGAGGTATCATCCACCCACCAATTCTACCTCACAGCAACCCTAACTAGCCACTACTTCCCATCGTAGTGCCATGGGACTGGCACTTGGCTAGGAGGGGGGTAATGTTACCGTGTTTCCCGCAGCATAGAGGAGCGGAAAACGGAAAAAAGGAAAATAGCGAAAAAGGCGCCTTGACCGGTAACCAGACCCTGAAAATTTAAAGGTTCGGGCACGACCCTCAAAAAGTCTCAGTGTCGCTTGAGGAGACAAAAGAGTAAAAGGCGCACCATTAAATACGGAAGCGCTCCCAAATCCTTGTAAAAGAGCACCAGGCTCACTCCTGTGCAAATTGTACGCATTAGTTGGGAATAGGATGAAATTAGAGTGGTGGAAAATGGGAAAAAGGGCCTAGGCTACGGCCGGCATGTAAAAAAGGGAAAAAGGGGATGACTGCCCAAAAGGAATTTAGGGTTTTGTATATAAAGTTGAAAAGTGAATGAGAAGCTCATTCTTTGGTGTGTGGCAAAAAGAGTCTTCTTCTTCCTCTCTTATTCTCTCCTTATTGCTTGTGTGTGCTCCTGAGAGAGGGAGTGTGAGAGTGTGAGGGAGTGAGTGTGTGTGGAAGTGAGGGATCAAGAGGGTGAAGCTCTTCACCATCTCCTCTCCTCTTCTTCTCTTCTCTTCTCTTCTCTTCTCTTCTCTTGCGCGTGCGGCTATGGAGGATGGAGCTTGGGGATGGAGGAGGCTTGAGGATGCTTGAGCTAGCATCAAGAATCGTAGAGCTACCGAAGTGCAAGAGAGAGAAGGGTACCTGATTAAGTATTAAGGTAAGCTCACTACACTCGTAGGATCGACGGCGCATCGGCTAGGTGAGAGATAGCCATTAGAGCTCGCTTGGAACGCTTGAAACAATAACCGGTCCGTGGGTCTTGGCGGTTGAGCGAAAGCTCCCACAACCATGCACTTTGTTCTTCCTCAAAGACATTATAGTGAACCTGTTCTATGAGGGACAATACAATAGTGGACTTGCATAACTCATCAAGCTCAAGCTATTCCTCATTGGGCATGGTTGCAGGCGGATGCCCGCTTAACCTTAAAGGTTTGATCTGCGATTTTTGCACCAACACCTACCAAATCTGGCTCTTCCAATAAGAGTAATTCATACCATCAAGCTTAGTGATGTTGAAAATAGCATGATCGGTGGACAAACTCGTCATAATGCAGGCTGGAAGACTATATACAGCTCAAAACTGCTTGCTGTTTACTGTAGAAAATGATAAAAAAATCACAAAAATTGAGGTAAAATGGCGAGGAAAGTGGAACCAATGCTATTGCCCACCAAGTACTAGTGAAAGTACATCATTTCAGAGTGTTTCAGCATGAAAAATCCATGTCAGTCCATACATATATACTTGCTGTAATAAATTTCAGATTTCAGTAAAAGAGAGCTAAGAGTGCCAAAATCTGTTGAGATGGCAAGCTCAACACATGTGGACATGGATGATGGACCGCCTGGTTAGATGGGTCCACACGTCTACACTTAGCACGTCGGTGGTCATTATGACTCTCACATGGCCACTGACTCATTACTTATTATATTCAGGTTGTTACACCTATTTACAGCTGGCATAGTTATAGCGCCAGTCGACTAGTGTAGTCGGTTATGCATTGTTTGACTTAGTAGGCCACTTTCCTTTTATGTTGTATCTTATCTATACTTTGTGTACATTGTAAAGTGTGTGGAAGAAGAAGAAGAAATCAGCAAGAAAACGTTTTGGCCTCCATCTCTCTTCTTGTCTCTTGAGTGAGCTTCTCCTTGTGCATTCTGTGTGTGTTCGGCGCAGCATCTTGAGCAACCCCCTCCACCACGCGATTCTTGACATGGTATCAGAGCCGCACCACTGAGAGAGGCTGATTTCAAAGGTTGAAGCAAAGGAGAAGAAGCAAGGTTCGAGCAAGCAAGCCACGGGTAAGAAGCTCTCCCATCCTTCCACTCTTTCTCTTGGGTAGTGCCTGTGGAGGCACCGGAAGCAAGGCAGAGCAAAAATCTCAGATTGCAGTGAGATTTGGTGTGCGCGAAGAGCGCTGTGTATTCTGCAGATAAGCCCTTTAGGGCTTGCCCGCAGAGATTTTGGGCATTTGAGGCCGTTTCAGGGCCCGTTTTAGAGCCGCAAGGTTGCGGACAGCAGTTTCGGGATACACTGTGACTTCGACTGTATTGACCGAACGTGGGTGCGCAGGTTACAGATTTCAGATCTGTAAGTTCAAAGGTGTTTACCAGTGAGTAAACACAAGGTTTATCTGCAAAAAGGTTGCAAATTGCATGTATTGTTGAGCAGACAGTAAAAAAGGCTGTCTGGTGTATTGCTGTGCACTACAGGTCAAGGGTTGCAGAAGATTTGCTTGCTGTTTGGTATTAGTTTTGTGATAATGGCAGAGAACAGTGGAAGCCCCATCATTGAGAAGCTCGACAAGAACAACTACCCATCATGGAAGTTTCGTGTCACGAACTTCCTTATTGGAAAAGGCCTCTACGAGTTCGTTTCAGGTGAAGAAAAGGAGCCGGAGGTGAGTGATCCTCCAACTGTAGAAGAGACAAAGGCACGAAAGGAATGGAATGCAAAAGACAAGAAGGTCATGTATTGGTTGTCTGCAGTAATTGACAATAACATGCTGGGACACATTAGAAATGCAGAGAATGCATATGCAGCTTGGACCATACTTGAAAGTATATTTTCTGTAAATACAAAGGCACGAAAGATTCAACTCAAGCAAGAGTTGAATACATTGAAGAAAGGAAAGATGTCTATCAATGAGTATGCACTGAAAGTAAGAAGCATTGCAGATGCATTGGCAGCGATTGATGCAATGCCCGATGATGATGATTTGGTGTCGTCTACCTTGGGTGGACTTAACAATGAAAAGGCTTGGAAGTCTTTTGTAACTTCCGTATATGTCAGAAAGCCATTTCCAGATTTCGATGAATTGGTCTCCCTTATGATCACTGAAGAGATCAACATGCAGAGTGAGACATCTGAAAGAAGTGGTGAACAGGTCCAAGCTTTCTACTCCAGTTCTGGAAGGGGACGTGGCAGGTTCTCTTCAAGAGGCCGTGGTACAGGACGTGGTAGTGACAACCATCAAAACAGATTGAATCAGCAATTTGGCGATATGCAGGTTTCAGGAGGTCGTGGTAACTTTAGAGGCAGGGGGAGCTTTAGAGGAAGAGGTGGATGGCAGAACAGAGGTTCTAACAACTCTGGTATTGTGTGCCACTACTGTGGCAAAACAGGTCATATTGCAGCCCAATGTTATGCTAAGAGAGATGATATCCGCAGTGGTAAGTTGCAGCAAGGAAACTATGCATCGTCTTCACGACAGAATGAAGACAAAAATGAACGTTTGTTCGTTATGCAGCATATGCTGAATGCTGTTACAGGAAAGGGAACACATGAAGATGTTTGGTATGTTGATTCAGGTGCATCCAATCATATGACCAGCCATGCAGAATGGTTTGGAGAGATGCAGGATTTGCAGAATGCAGGTTATGTGCAGACGGGTGATGACTCATGCCACCCAATTTCACACATTGGAAAAGTTCCCTTGTCCTTGCATGATGGTAAGACAAAGAGTCTTTCAGATGTATTACATGTGCCATCTATTACAAAGAACTTGGTGTCAGTCGGTCAAATGGTAGAGCAAGGGCTGCAAGTCAGATTTAATGCAAAGGGCTGCTTTGTAGAAGACTTCAATGACAAGTGCAGGTTGGTAGCAAAGGGAAGTAGAGTTGGACGTATGTTCACTCTAGATGCTGGAATTCCTACTATGAATGCGGCTATGTATGCCAAAGGAAAAGGTGTTGTTGCAGACATTGAAATTTGGCACAAACGCATTGGACATGCAAATGTACAAAGGCTGAAATTAATGCAGTCCAAAGGGTTGGTTACAGGTTTGCCTACTTTTAAAGTTGCAGAATTTCAGAAGGTATGTGAAGCATGTCAGTTTGGTAAGCAGGCAAGACAACCCTTTTCACATGACAAAGATGTAAGCAGAAATATCCTTGATGTTGTGCATACAGACATTTGGGGGCCTACACAAAATGTATCTCTTGGAGGCAGTTCATACTTTGTCACATTCATTGATGATTGCTCTAGAAAGCTGTGGGTATATTTTATGAAGGAAAAGAGTGAAGCTTTTGAGCACTTTAGAACTTTCAAGGCTGCAGTTGAAAGAGAAACAGGCTTGAAAGTAAAGTGCCTGAGGTCAGATGGAGGGGGAGAGTACCTCTCAAATGAGTTCAGTGATTTTCTGAGGTCTCATGGGATAAAGAGACAGTTCACATGCAGGTATACCCCACAGCAAAATGGGGTTGCAGAAAGGAAAAACAGGCATATTGCAGAAGTTGCACGCGCCTTGATGGCTGAAAAGAATATGCCTAAGCATTTTTGGTCTGAGGCTGTTCATACTGCTGTTTATATTATGAACAGAACTCCCACAGCTGCAGTTCATGGTATGACCCCCGAAGAATGTTTTACAGGTAAGAAGCCTGATGTTTCACACTTGAAAGTGTTTGGCTGCATTGCGTATGTTCATGTGCCAGATGAGTTGCGGAAGAAGCTGGATCCAAAGGCTGAAAAGTGTATCTTTATTGGATACTCTTTAGAGCAGAAAGGGTATCGCTGTTACAACCCTATCACATGTAAGTTCAGAGTGAGCAGGGATGTCATCTTTGATGAAATGAGCAGCTGGTATGCATCTAGTGGTGATGCATTGGATGTTGATGATGATCATGACACTCATGTGCAGGCTGAAAAGCAAGAATCACGGACTCTTAGTGGACCAGAGACATCATCTAGTAGTCCTTGGTCTGGGAGACTAAGGAGTATCTCTACATCTTCGGGTGCATCTAGTAGCACTACAGGTAAAGACAAAGGAAAGAATAAGGTGTCAGAAGGCATTGATGCAGTTCTTGATGGAGACTCCAGTGGCTCAGAGAGCTTGGATGATGAGCTTGGCATTCCTTCAGTGAGGACTCCAGGTGTGCAGAGAGCACGTGTTAATGCAAAGACTCCATTGAGTGATCCAGTGGTACGCAAGTCTAGCAGGGTGAGATACCCTGTTAAAAGATTTGGTTTTGAGGGTTATGCAGCTCACCATTATGCTTATATGGTGAAACTAGTTGAGGATGTTGAGCCCACATGTTTTGAGGAGGCTGTTGGTCATGCTCATTGGGATGCAGCAATGGATGAGGAGATGGCTGCATTAGAGGCCAATAAGACTTGGGATCTAGTATCATTGCCAAAGGGAAAGAAAGCTATTGGATGTAAGTGGGTTTATAAGATTAAGCACAATGCAGATGGTTCTATTAGCAGGTACAAAGCTAGGCTGGTTGCAAAAGGCTATGCCCAAACATATGGCATAGATTATGATGAAACCTTCAGTCCAGTTGCTAGGATGGCAACTGTCAGATGTGTGATTTCTTTGGCAGCAGCCAAAGGTTGGAGGTTGCAGCAAATGGATGTAAAGAATGCCTTCTTGCATGGTGATTTGCAGGAAGAAGTGTATATGGATCAGCCAGCAGGTTATGAAGATTTAGAGCATCCCACGTATGTGTGCAGGTTGAAGAAGGCACTCTATGGGCTCAAGCAAGCACCAAGAGCATGGTCTGACAAGATTAGAGAGTATCTTGTCAATATTGGTTTTTATGTTTCTGATGCTGATCACTCACTTTATGTGAGAAAAGGAGATGCAGGTTTGGTCATCATAGTCATCTATGTGGATGACTTGATTATTACAGGTGATAGTGATAGTGGGATTGCTGAAGTCAAGGGCTGTTTGAAGATGAAGTTTGAGATGAAGGATTTAGGTGAGCTAAGGTACTTCCTTGGCATTGAGGTGATCAGATGTGATGATGGTATATGGTTGTCCCAAAGACAATATGGCTTGGATATGTTGTCCAAGTATGGTATGACTGCATGCAAACCACTTTCAGTCCCGTTGGAGCAGAATGTAAAGCTGAGTGCTGATGTTGGGGATGAGATAGAAGACCCTACTATGTTCAGAAGGATAGTGGGGAGTTTGATCTACATGACCATTACAAGGCCAGACTTGAGCTATGCTGTTGGTCTTGTGAGTCAGTTTATGCAAGTACCTAGAAAGCCACATTTGGATGGAGTCAGACGCATATTGAGATATGTGAAGTCCACATTACATTATGGACTTTTCTATGAGGCAGGTACAGATGTACAGGTGTTTGGATACACAGATGCAGATTGGGCTGGTAGTATGTCTGATAGAAGATCTACCAGCGGATACATGTTCTCTCTTGGTAGTGCAGCAGTTGCTTGGAGCAGCAAAAAGCAATCTACAGTTGCTTTGTCGAGTACAGAGGCTGAGTATAGAGGTGCTGCTGTTGCAGCATGTGAGGTAGTATGGTTGCAAAAGTTACTGGCTGATTTGGATGTGCAGGTGGAAGGTCCAGTTGTCATTTATTGTGACAACATGAGCAGTATACAGTTGGCTAGGAACCCTGTGTTCCATGCCAGGACAAAACATATTGAGGTACACTACCACTTTGTGAGAGAGAAGGTACTAGCAGGTGAGATTGACTTGGTGTATGTCAGCACACAGGATCAGATAGCTGATATCTTCACGAAGGCATTGGGTACAGAGAAGCTTCAAAAGTTTCGAAGCTTACTTGGAGTTGCAGAGATACAGTTGAGCTTGAGGGGGAGTGTTGAGATGGCAAGCTCAACACATGTGGACATGGATGATGGACCGCCTGGTTAGATGGGTCCACACGTCTACACTTAGCACGTCGGTGGTCATTATGACTCTCACATGGCCACTGACTCATTACTTATTATATTCAGGTTGTTACACCTATTTACAGCTGGCATAGTTATAGCGCCAGTCGACTAGTGTAGTCGGTTATGCATTGTTTGACTTAGTAGGCCACTTTCCTTTTATGTTGTATCTTATCTATACTTTGTGTACATTGTAAAGTGTGTGGAAGAAGAAGAAGAAATCAGCAAGAAAACGTTTTGGCCTCCATCTCTCTTCTTGTCTCTTGAGTGAGCTTCTCCTTGTGCATTCTGTGTGTGTTCGGCGCAGCATCTTGAGCAACCCCCTCCACCACGCAATTCTTGACAAAATCGGATCCCAAGGCAATTAGATACTACCAAGACCAAAGCTGGCATCATGCGGGCATAACATAAGCATATGTCGGTCGATAAGCATGAATCTAACATCCAAGTATGTCATGCAAACATCTGCCAGTGAGTAGGCACACCCCCCAGGCAACGAGGCAAAGTGTTCCTGCCACCACTACCAAAACTTGACACAAGTAGGTATCCGTTCACAAAGATACAGATCCAAAACTGAGACTTAGATCATAATCATACAGTGAACGAAGACATATGATGTATCATTCCAAAAGGTAAGAAGTCTCAAAGTCTCAAGTGTCTGTAACTGCTCAGTGGCATGTAACGGCTCAATGCATAAAAGTACCACCTGCTCAATGTCTGATAAGCATTCAAGAATGCTCCCACTGGCACAAAAGTCGTATGTACGAGCTCAAGAGTTCAAGCCAAGGCAAGAAACAATACCAATGTCATAAGTCCAAGACAATACATCAATAGTACATCCCGAACATGTAGGTGGTAGAGCATCGGTATGTAGCATCTGTAAGCATGTAAGACATCAAATACATCCCAATCCAAACTTTGACAAGCTACTCCAGATAATCCAAAATGCATCTAAGGTGGAGCTTAAATGAGCACTCAAGCTTAACGTATGCATAGGATAATCAGCCGTAACATGAGCATCAAGCCGTAGGCAATGGGTATGCATAAACCCAAGAAGTATCACTGTCAAAGCATATATCAATGTCAATACATGCAGGCTGAAATAAGCTCAAGCTTCCAAAAGCATCCGGATTCAATGACAAGCTCAAAGTTGTCCCTCGATGATCAATACATCATAGCATAACCCAAGACATACATCCAGAACCAATAAGTATATGTCAAAGCATGAAAGATAGCTTCAGTCCAAGAGTATTGAGCATACATTTACTGTTATAAAATGTGTATTTCCAGCCCCAAAATCAGGCCAAAATCATAGCATTACATGTAGCTTCAATCCCCCAACAATCGGGATGCAATAGGCATCAAATCGGTTATGTAGTCATGCCCAAATAAGCATAGGCATACAAATACATGCTGTCTCAGACCTAAAATCTATTGCAGAAGATTCTGTCATCAAAATTTTGCAAATCCTATATCATCATCGCGTTTGGAGTGTTCCAAAACCCCAACCTAGACTCTTACCTTGCCTGAATCGGGTTCCGAATGCCCGAGATATGACAAAAAGAGTGATTTTGGGTCAGATTTTGAAACAGACGCAAAAAAAACATGAGCTGATTGGGGGGTCTACTGTCCCATGTGTCAACAATGGGGCCCAAAGGGGGAACAAATGAGGACCAAATAAGGCCTACACCAAGCCTCAGCAAGCCTTGATAGGCCGGAAGCAAGATCCAGGTGAAGGAAGCTCCAAGAGTTGTAAGCTATGGCTGCCCACAAGTTATTTATAGCCTGTGAGACCTGAGAACTGAAGTAAACCCTGAAGAAAATGATCAAATACCTTTGATGTAATGCCTTGAAGGTGCCCAACAATGCCGAGAAGGTGCTTGGTAACCCGAGGAGTGACGGGAGCTCGAAGGAGTCGGATATGCTGGGAAGGAGACCGAATGCGAGTAGGGAGTCGATGGGATGTTGAGAATGCCATGAACCAAGCTCAAGAGTCGGAAAGCAAAGCTCTGATATCAGTTGAAAGGGAGCGACGGATCAAAAGTTGGACTCGAGAGCTATGGCGGGAGAGTAAGAGAAAGAAAGGGAGAGACTAGAAATGGGAACTCCAATAGTCACAATGTGTGATCGGGCCTTCCTTTATTCAAACTGTCACTAAAAGAATAAAGAATAAAGTGACGGTGACAGGCGCCCGCCACCTGCAATGTGCAGTGGCGGTGACTGTTAGTGTAATAATACACGGTGGCTAGGCGGAGGCGCCTTTATCCCCAACACTTGCCTCTTGATGAAATGAAGCATGTATTTACTATTGGTAATTCTCAATTTATAGTAAATAGTTCATGTTGCTTTAAGCCTATGGAAGCTATGTGTAGGGCTGAACGCATATCTATGAAATGGACTATTAAGAAACTGAGAGCATTGGGGTTGTTACCTGAAAATGATGGCATTTTAGGCATCTTTTATGGGTTGAATATTACTAGCACTATGGTTGAAATTTCAACAACTATACATGCAGAAAATGAGGCTAAAAACAGAGTGTTGTCAGTATGTTCTTTGGATATGTATGATGTTATAGCATTGTTTGCTCAGCAGGAAGGATTACAATGGATTGAAGCACTTGTGGAGACAAAGTATAAGACAGTTGAAAAAAATGTGAAACCAATTGCTTTGCCACTTCCACCAGAGAGTGAGGGTATGTATGAAAAAGTGTCAAGGTAGCTAAGCTTACGGGATCCTAAAGATATAGATCATCAGTTTACATTTGAAAATTATAGGAATTGAAGGTTGGTGTAGAAGGGTTTCTTTTGCCTGCTGAGAGAGTCCTTTTTATGCAGATGTTGGCTAGACATGGGAAGGCATTTGCATTTCAGCCAAGTGAAATAGGTTGTGTGGATCCAAATGTTGTCTCTCCTATGGTTATATTTAATGTGCCACATGTACCATGGAACTTGAGGCCTATTCCAGTGCCTAAAGCTTACTTGCCAAAGCTGATGGATTTGCTAAATGAAAAGATTCCATGAAGATCTTAGAGCCTTCTTCAGCCCCGTACTCAAATCGTTGGCTCACTGTGCCCAAAAAGAATGGGGCTTTGAGATTTATTCAAGACATGCAACCAGTCAATAAAGTGACCATAAGAAATGTGGGTGCAGGTCCTGTGGTTGATGAATTTGTAGAGGCTTTTGCAGGCAGAGCGATCTATTATTTGGGTGATTTTTACTCGGGTTATGATCAGTTTCAACTTGTAATTGAAAGCACGGATATCACAACCATGAAGAATCCTTTGGGGTTAGTACGGATGTGTACTCTCCCACAGGGTGTAACAAACTCAGTGGCACACATGAAAAATGCTATGAATAGAGTACTCATGGATTTTATACCACAATTGACTATGCCCTTCTTGGATGATGTTCCAATCAAAGGGTGGGAAGTGGATGAAAATAATGAAGAGATGGATGCTCATGGATGCAGACAGTTTGTTGTGCAAACTATATTGTGGATTGTGAGAGGATTTTGACATGTCTAGAAGAGGTGCGTTTAACTCTTTCTGGACAAAAGTCTGTCTTTGGAGTTGAAGAGGTTTTGATTGTTGGGCATATGTGTGGGCCTTATGGGCAAAGGCCATCACCAACAAAAATAGATGTGGGATTGATAGAATGCAAGATGTATGCACGAATGTATCAGAGGTGCGTAGATTTTTGGGTGCATGTGTGTTCTATTTGATATGGATTCCTTACTTTGCACATGTAGCCAATGTTCTTTATCAGCTTCCGAGGAAAGGTCAGAAATTTCATTGGGGAAGGAAGCATCACAAAGTAATGAAGAAATTGAAGCAACTCTTAAAATCTACTCCTATATTGACAAAGGTTGACTATTCACATGGAAAGCCTATCATTATTACTGTTGATACAAGCCCAATCGGGATTGGATGGGCAATTGGGCAAGATGATGATGAAGGGCAAAGATATGCAATTCGCTTTGGTGCTAAAGTATTGATTGAACGACAGAGAAGATATCCACAAGTTAAAAGAGAATGATGGGGAATTGTGACAGTCCTTAAATGTGATAAGAAGTATTTTATGGGTGCTCATGTGGTCATTGAGACCGATTGTTTATCGGTATTAGGTATGATTACTAGTTGTGCTACTCCGGATATTGCTATGCTCCGATGGATTGCATACATCAAATCTTTGAACCCTGAATTTCAGCATATTGCTGGAAGAGATAACCCCTTGGTAGACATGTTATCTCAATCACGTTATGAGAATGAAGATGGGATGATGGATGAGGAGAAAGAAGATGACTTTCTTATGGCTGAAAATGATGTTGTAAGAGTAAATTTAGCAATGCAAGGTGTTGCTATAACATTAACAGAAGCTTGGACAACAAAGAGAAGATACTTTAGATGTTTTGTATCTTGTGTAGAAGTGTTTCTGGAAGACAAATATGCAGGAGAGTGGATGAGAATTGATCAACACCTCAGTACATTAACAAAGAGAGATGAATGGTCAGATGAGGAGTTTAAGAAAATCAAGAGAAAAGCGTATGGTTTTTTTAAAAAATATGGATACTTATGGAAACATGATAAAAAGAAACAGGGTATGCCATTGCGAGTTTTGGGTATCAGAGCTTCACAAGTAAAAGTAATGCAAGAATTTCATGAAAGCTTGTGGGTTGGTCATAGAGGTGTTTGGGATACTTTTACAAAGATCAAAGAAAGATATTGGTGGTAGGGTATGTATAAGAATGTTGCTTACTTTGTGAAAACATGTACGGCATGTCAAATGTATTCATCTGTCAGACATCGGGATGGATTGCAACCCATATATCCATTGTCTCTTCATTTTAAGTGGGTGGTGGATTTGGTCATAATGCCTACAGGTCTTTGGCAAATGAGGTATCTTGTGCTTGCTCGTGAAGACTTGACTAATCAAGTGGAAGGGAAAGCTTTACGTACCAAGACAACAAATGCTGTGTGTACTTTTCTCTTAGAAGAGATCTTTTGTGGGTATGGCCATGGGGAAAAAATTATAGCAGATAGGGGTGAGTTGGATGCAGATGAAGCTCATGATTTCTTTGCACAATTGGGGATAAAGCTTGCTTTAACTTCAGCCTATAATCCTAAAGGAAATGGAAAAAGTGAAAGAGGTCACCCACCTATTGTGAAGGCATTGGCAAAAGCACGTGGAGAGAAGGTAAAAGAGTGGCCACGATTGCTCGCTTATGCTTTATGGATCGATAGAACAACTCATAGTGCTGTTACAGGATATATGCCTGCAGAATTGATATATGGTCAAAAATCTATCGTGCCAATAGAAGAGATGATAGTCACATGGAGTGTGTTACACGGGGAGGAGGAGTTGAATCGAGAGGAGTTGTTTGCCTTACGCATTAGACAGTTGGAAAGAAACTCAGAAGACATAGAGGCAGCAACTGCAAAGTTAAGGGCAGTAAGGATACAGAACAAGAAACGGTTTGACAAAAGACATAGACTGATATCAAGAACCATACAAGATGGGGATTGGGTATTGGTTTATGATAGTAATTTAGATAACCAGCATAGTGCCATGCATAAAATTTCCAAAAGATGATTTGGACCCTATGTGGTAAGATAGGTGTTTGATAATGCTACTTATGCATTAAATAAGCTGGATGGGACAGCCATCAAACTTTTGATAGTAGGAAAAAGAATCAAATTATTCAAAAGGCAAGAATCTACTGCCTATGAGTTGCCAAAATTGAAAGAAAATAATGGTCATGATATAGGGGCTAGCCAGGAAGATATGGAAGATGAAGAAGTAAAGGATATGGTTGTAGAGGATGAGGAGGACTCAGAATCCGGTGACAACTAGGATTTTGGCACATATCGAAGGATGTGGAGGTTCAGAGGGGGTGGATGCCGTGATGTTATGAGGATAGAGTGTGAAAAAGTATGGAATGCATCATCATCCAACTTCATTATTGATCTAGAGAGTCAATGTGATCTGAGCCATTAGTACTAGTGTGAGTTGCATCGATTATATAAAAATACTAGATTTTGGGATAATTTTAGCCTATTTTTGATATTATTTATTGTAAAAATATAAAAAAGTTAGAAAAAAACTTCTAGATTAGGATGGAATGCAAAATGCTAGTTTCTTTTTCAGTCAACTAGGGGATTTTCAGTCAATTAGGAGATCTAATGCAATCTCCTAGATCACTCATTCTTCTTCTTTCAGTTCAATCTGCAGTTTCTAGCCTGTTTTCAGCAATCACGATGCACTATTGGAGGGGTTTTTGTCGAAAGGTTGAATCCACCGAGGATCAAAAGTAGAAGGAAGTAGAGATAGGAGATGAAAGAGAAGATAGAGAATACCCAAGTGGTAAACACTACAAAAACAAATCATAATGAATTGAATCAATATGTATTGAAAGAACCTGGAATCTTCGCACTACTCAGAAGCAATCTCGAGGCATTAGATCTCCCGGTGCTTCTTTGTAGGACAAAACGTGCATAAATATTACAGCTCCTTCTCTGCTACTCAAAACCCAAATCTGATGGCTCCGTTGGCTCCAAAAGAGGGGTAAAACTCTAGGACACTTGGACACCTGGTCACGGATCTCCCAGATCACTCCTTCTTCTTCTTTGAGTTCAATTTGCACTTTTCATCTTGTTTACATCGATCGTGACGTGCACGATTTTGTCCATCTGTCTTTTCTTATGAAAAATCTCCTAACTAGCTGAAAAAGCAACTAGCTTTTTTCATGCCATCCTAATCTAGAATTTTTTTTCTAACTTTTTCAGATTTTTACAATAAATAATATCAAAAATAGGCTAAAATCATCCAAAAATCTAGTATTTTTGGATAATTCATGCAACTTACACTAGTACTAATGGCTCAGATCACATTGACTCTATAGATCAATAAAGAAGTCGGATGATGATGCATTCCATACTTTTTCACACTGTGTCCTCATAACATCATGACATCCACCCCCTCTGAACCTGCACATCCTGAGTTCTCCTCATCCTCTGCAACCATATCCTTTACTTCTTCATCTTCCATATCTTCTTGGCTAGCCCCTATATCATGACCATTGTTTTCTTCCAATTCTGGCAACTCATAGGCAGTAGATTCCTGCCTTTTGAATAATTTGATTCTTTTTTCTACTATCAAAAGTTTGATGGCTGTCCCATCCAGCTTATTTAATGCATAAGTAGCATTATCAAACACATGTCTTACCATATAGGGTCCAAATCATCTTTTGGAAACTTTATGCATGGCACTATGTTGGTTATCTAAACTGCTATCATAAACCAATACCCAATCCCCATCTTGTATGGTTCTTGGTCTCAGTCTATGTCTTTTGTCAAACTGTTTCTTGTTCTGTATCCTTGCTGCACTTAACTTTGCAGTTGTTGCCTCTATGTCTTCTGACTTTCTTTCCAACTATCTAATGCGTAAGGCAAACAACTTCTCTCAATTAACTCCTCCTCCCAAGTAACACACTCCATGTGACTGTCATCTCTTCTATCGGCATGATAGGTTTTTGACCATACATCAATTCTGCAGGCATATATCTTGTAACAGCACTATGAGTTGTTCTATCGGCCCATAAAGCATAAGGGAGCAATCGTGGCCACTCTTTTACCTTCTCTCCACATGCTTTTGTCAATGCCTTCACAATAGGTGGGTGACCTCTTTCACTTTTTCCATTTCCTTCAGGGTTATAGGCTGAAGTTAAAGCAAGCTTTATCCCCAACCGTGCAAAGAAATCATGAGCTTCATCTGCATCCAACTCACCCCTATCTGCTATAAATTTTCCCCCACAGCCATACCGACAAAAGATCTCTTCTAAGAGAAAAGTACACACAGCATTTGTTGTCTTAGTACTTAAATCTTTCCCTTCCACTTGATTAGTCAAGTCTTCATGAGCAAGCACAAGATACCTCATTTGCCAAAGACCTGTATGCATTATGACCAAATCCACCACCCGCTTAAAATGAAGAGACAATGGATATGTGGGTTGCAATCCATCCCGATGTCTGACAGGTGAATACATTTGACATGCCATACATGTTTTCACAAAGTGAGCAATATTATTATACATACCCTGCCACCAATATCTTTCTTTGATCTTTGTAAAAGTACCCCAAACACCTCTATGACCAACCCACAAGCTTTCATCAAATTCTTGCATAACAGTTACTTGTGAAGCTCTATTACCCAAAACTTGCAATGGCATACCCTGTTTCTTTTTAGCATGTTTCCATAAGTATCCATCTTTTAAGAAAAATCCATATGCTTTTCTCTTGATCTTCTTAAACTCCTCATCCGACCATTCATATTTCTTTGTTAATGTACTGAGATATTGACCAATTCTCAGCCACTCTCCTACATATTTGTCTTTCAGAAACACTTCTACACAAGATGCAAAACATCTAAAGTGTCTTCTCTTTTTTGTCCAAGCTTCTGTCAATGTTGTAGCAACACCTTGCATTGCTAAATTTACTCTTGCAACATCATTTTCAGCCATAAGAAAGTCATCTTCTTCCTCCTCATCCATCATCCCATCTTCATTCTCATAGCATGCTTAAGATAACATGTCTGCCGCTCGGTTATCTCTTCCTGCAATATGCTGAAATTCAGGGTTCAAAGATTTGATGTATGCAATCCATCAGAGCATAGCAATGTCTCGGGTAGCACAACTAGTAATCATACCCAATACCGGAAAACAATCGGTCTCAATGACTACATGAGCACCCATAAAATACTCTTTATCACCTTTAAGGGCTGTCACAATTCCCCATCATTCTCTTTTAACCTGTGGATATATTCTTTGTCGTTCAATCAATACTTTAGCACCAAAGTGAATTGCATATCTTTGCCCTTCATCATCATCTTGCCCAATTTCCCATCCAATCTTGATTGGGCTTGTATCAATAGTAATAATGATAGGCTTTCCATGTGAATAGCTAGCCTTTGTCAATATAGGAGTAGATTTTAAGAGTTGCTTCAATTTCTCTGGCCATTTTCTTGGGAGCCATTGACGAGTCAAATTCTGGTTCAGCAACTTCTCTTTGGCTCTTTTGCATATCGACTCCTCTCTGCCCAGGATTTTTCCTTCTGTGCAGGACATGGCCTTTACGGAATGTGGTTTTGGGAAAAACCCACAATGGTGAGGATGAACAAGGCTTCTAGAAGCCTTGTTTAAGAAGCTTCTATGCTTCTGAGGTATAGGGATGACGTGAGAGGAGGAAATGATTGGGAAGGGGGAAAGATGATGATGAAGATGATGATTATGAAGGCGATGAGGATGGCAATGGAGTGGGAGGTAGCAGCGCGACTACAGGCGGACTGTGTGGCACAGTAGGGCGACGATGGTGGGCTGCAGCACGACACTTGATTCCTCCTTTTCTCCCCTACCCAAGCTCCAAGGGGAGGGGGGTTCATATAGTTGGAGGGGGGGGGGGGGGGGGGGAGATAGCCACCCCCGTGGCATAATTGCATGCCTTCTCCTCCACATGGTTCTCCACTTAACTCACTCCCTCTCACACTCCTCTCCCCTACCACGCATCGGCTGGGGGAAAGGGGTTATTAATAAAAAAAATTTGACATAACTTTAACCATTATCCATTTGCTCCTTTTTTCAAGAAGGGTGTTCTTGTGTGGCTTGCAGGTTTTAGCCTCGATCTTATTTGCACAATGCGGTTGGGGTTTATTATCTCGTGCGCAGGGTAAGGTCTTTGCCACTAATATTATTCCAGTGTGGGAGATGACTTAGCACTTCTTTTGCGCGAGCATGTAGTGGTCAAAATTCTTTAATATTTCGTGTGGAAATATTACACATATCTCTGATCCAATAAGCTTCTTCAGCTACATCCTAACCTAAGTGCATAAGAAGATCTCTTTCTTTCTCATTTACCTCCTTCTCCACCATAGTTAGCCTTGACCACCTATCAGTTAGAGGATCTGGGGTGAACAAAAGAGAGTATATTTTTCCTTGCTTTCTTTTGGAGAGTTTCTCCCAAGCTCAAGGTGCTCCAAGACACCACAAAAAGGTAGACATTGGCTATGCAGGAGGATGCCATTGCCAAAAATTGCAAGCATGCGCAGTCTGGGGGAGCATGTAGGTCCATACAACTGCTGCATGCTTAGTAGAGGGAAAATTATTGATGGCCACCTTAGGGATTTGATAGCTCCCCTAGTAGGCTATCCTCCCATAAGATCGCTCCTCAAATCTCTATCCACAGAAAGAGATCTCTATCAAACCCTTGTAACTACTCTTACCAATATCCCTAATCTAACTTTGGAAAGCACCATCCAGTCTTGTTTAGATGAGGAGAAAAGAAGTCAAGGATCTACTTTAATAACTCATGAGAAACTCTTGGTTCATACTGTGTCCACCAAATGCTCATTTTGCAATATTATTGGAAAAAATATCCCAACAAAATGAAGTGCAACAAATATAAGAAGGCAAGGCATATTACTAGTAAATGCTATACCACCCCTGAAGTATAAAAAGAATTGGAGGCCAAATTTGTCTCCAAATCAACTTTTCTAAACACTATAAATCCTCCACTTATAATAACTCTTGTAGCTTGATTTATAAAGGCATTCCATTTTGTTTTGAGGGGGGGCCTTAACATGCCTTGCAGTCTAATGCCACTCTGGTGTTTAGGAGGGGTGTTGAGACGTAGGCATGAGAACCTTATGTATGCAAGGGTGGATAAGGGTAGATGGGTGTAAACGAACTAGAGGGCAAGGGGAAACTCTAACCCTAGCCATCCAAAGTCTATATAAACAACCTAAAGGTCGCTCGCAATGTTGAGGAGAGTGTACTAGTTGTACTTCTGAACAACTCACTAAGCAAGTTCTTGTACTTGAGCTCTCTCTCTCTCCCTCTTGTGCGCACTCTCATGCTTCCACTCTAATATTTTAACAGGCTAGACATGAAGCCTAATACGTCTTTGACATCTCATTTGAGCTACATGTAAAGTCTTCTAACCTAGCTTGTAGAAATAAGTCTGAAAATGGATGAATATATATGTATTGGTGTCTTGTTAAAAAGTTTACCTCCAAATTATGATAATGTCTCAACTAGTTTAATCAACATGCCAAACCCTAAATTGGTTGACATTAAGGCCTCCTTGTTAGAAGAAGAAAATAATATTAAAGAAAAACAAGAAACTACAAAAGATGGACAATTGTTATATATTAGTAAGAAGGAACAAAGGAAAAAAGGACCAACTAATTTGTGACTTTTGCAAAAGGATCAGACATGCTGAAGAGTTCAGCCATGCTAGAAAGAGGTCTCAGAAGGCCTATCTTGTAGCAATGAGAGACGAAGAAGACCACGGAGCAAAAGAAGAAGAAGAAGAAGAAGACCACCATTAAGAGAAAAATGACAAGCCTCACTAGTCCTTCTATTCCTAGTTTTCTGATAGACTTTTTTGAAGCCTTATATAACCTTTCCCTAATACTTCTATCATAAGCTTTGTAAACTCCTTGATATGTAACTTGGCACTGCAACCTTTTTACACTTTGTGAAGCCCTTTGCTACAACCTTTGGATGTCTACCATGTTTTTGGTACCCACGCTTAGCTTTATTCTACAAAAGCCTCTGGATGTTACCATGTTTGTGGTGGGCCCAGACTTTGCAAGTGGTGACTCACTAAAGCCTCTACACACTTTGTGTCCTTTTGGTTGTGATTGAGGAGGGGTGTTGAAATCTAAGCAGTCACATCAAGTGTAGCCCCTTTGTATGGAGAAATTGGGCTAAGGATATGAAGGCTTGCTCAATCCCATAAGCATAGTTGTGGAAAGCGCTACCTATCCTAAGCTATAAAGCATTGTACTTGCCTATCATTTTGAGTCTAATGTCATAGTACTTTTATCCTTTCTCTCAAGTGTCGGTGTCATTGTCTACATACAAAAGATTGTGTTTATGAGTCCAAGATTCCATCTTGGAACCTAATTTACTTGTGCGACAGTCATTATCTCTAGTCAAGTAATCATGATTATTCCCTTTCTTTTCTAGCTACCATAGCCATGCTCTAGATCCATGCATTTTAACATCTTTGGCATTGATTTCTTACTGTTATAATTTATTTTTAGCATGTTGTCATTGTAGTTCATTGCACTGTTTATGTAGGAAATCACATCCATTTGATAGTTCTTTACATTTTTTTGGAGTGGATAGTTCATTTCTTGATCAATATCCCTTATTTTTAGCTTGATTTAGCAGTGGTTTTAGGGCTATTTATGGTAATTATAGTAGCTTTCTTTGATAGTTTGTACACTTGTTTTCCTTGATTATGGTTGGCGGCTCAAGTGATAGTGTTATCTTTAATATTGACAAGATGAATGGCATCAAATATAGCTATTGGAAGGCCCAAATCTGGCAATTTTTAGTGCAAACAATGCAAGTTATGCCTTTATAACATAAGGGTATCAAGCCTAAAATTATTGATATAGAGGATTGGGTTGAATTAGATGAGCTATGTGAGTCCACCATCATATTTTCTCTCTCTACATAGGTGTTCTATAATGTTGTCTTTGATGGGAAATCCACATGGGACTTATGGGAGAATATTCGCAATGTGTATGAATAGTAAAGCCACACTTCTTAGATGTATTTGCTGAAGCAACTAATGGATCTTTGCATGAAGGAGGGCACTTCTATGTTAGCTCACTTAAATGAGTTTCATTCCATTATCAATAATTTGTCTTCACAAGGAATTGAATTCAAGGGTACTCTACTCTCCTTATTTCTCTTAGTTACACTACTTGAATCATGAGGTACAATTCATATTGCTATGTGTGCACCACCAACATGCCTATTGATGGAGTATAATTGTAGGATAAATGTAGAGGGTGTATTCTTGATTGAAAAGCTTAACAAAAACAATATCAATGCTTCTCATACCTATAATGCTTTAACAATTAGAGACAATAATGTAGGAGCAGTAATGCCCATCGTGGGAGAGACTTTCAACAGTCTCACTCTTAGTCATGTGGAAAATCTTGTAATAAGTCCCATGTCCATCAGCCCTCATTGACTTATCCTTACTGTGGGAAAGCATGACATATTCAACTACAGTGCCATAAAATGTATGAAGACAAATGCAATGAAAAGGGCAAGGGTAAAGTACATGACAAAAGGATAATCACAACATTGTCCCTAGCAAGTTGTTAGACATTAAGATTGAAGAGATTAATGTTGTGCAAAGCGATTCTGATGATGATTTCATACTTGTAGCTTCTTCTCTTGATACTTCACAATTGACTAATTCTTTGTTAGGGTATATGAGTGTTGGTTGATAGATTCATGGGTTTCCTTTCATGTGACCCCCCATAGAGAGTGGTTCCACTCCTATCATAGTTTGATCAGATCTGTCTGTTTGAATATTGACCTAACAATGAAGATAGTTATTATTGGTGATGTCTAGCTACAGTTTGGTTCAAGTTGCATGTTTACTCTTCATGATGTACGTCATGTACCAACTCTCATGAAGAGCCTTATCTCTCCTAACATTTTGGATGATACAGATTATGTAGCTTCTTTTGGTGATTCCTCATGGAAGATTATTTGTGGGAATCTTGTCATTTCACGTGGTACTAAGTCCGATCATCTCTACCCCTTTCTTTTATCTAAGTCAATTGACTATATTTGGTAGTTGATGCAATTCCACATGTATATCTGTGGCATCATCACCTTGGGAACATGTCCTTGAAAGGAATGAAAATGAGTATCCATTTGTAGTATCTTTTGTCCCTTGACTATAAATATTTTGAGTCTTATGATCATTGTTTATATGGCAAGTAGATACACAACACACATAAATAAGTGAAACACTTTGGTATTTTTCTCCATCCAAGAGCATAGCAAATTCATAGGATCCTTTTATTATACTGAGAATTGATTTTTGTAAAATCGATGATTGAATGTGAGACATGTGATTTCTACTACTTCTACTAACTGCACTTAGTATTAGGTAGTTGGTTGGGTAAAGGCCAAAAAAGTTTGGTATGACACACATGGGTGAGCCTTTGGCTATTTTTCATTTGGATGTATGTGGTCCCATGCCTTGCAAATCATTAGGTGGTGCAAAGTATTTCATTACTTTCATTGGTGACTATACGTATAAGGTCAGGCCATTTCCATAAAGCAAAAATCAGATGTCTTGGCTACATTTCAACGTTGTCTTGCCTTGCTTGAGAACTAGTCTAGATATCAGCTAAAATTCCCAAGGTGAGATAATGGGGGTGAATATGTTTTTAAAGACTTTGAGCAGTTTTGGGATAAGAAGGGTATTAAGCATCAATTGGCTACCTCATACATCCAACCCCAAAATATCACAGCGCTGAGCACATAAATAAGATAATTTAGGAGTGAGTTTGTAGTATGCTTAGCTAAGCAAGCTTACCATAACAATTCTAGGCTGAGGTAGTTACTACTATTGTGCACTTAATTGGTGCCTATGTACTACTCTTGGCTATTATTTTGCAGAGGAGGTATGGTCTAGAAAACTCCCTTATATGCTCATTTGCATATGTTTGGTTGTGAGGCTTTTTGCCTTGTACCCAAGGACAAGTGCAATAAGCTGAATCCTACATCTAAGAAATGCATCTTTGTTGGTTATGGAGATATAGGTGAGATGGGCTATCCACTATGGGATCCGTAAGTTATCTACAACTAGGATGTTGTTTTCCATGAGGAGAAAATGCATAAGTAGCCTACGCATGTAGTTGAGATACGCAGGGTGAGATACACCATAGAATGCATGGTTTGAGCCCTCTATGGATTATGCTATGGTGGTAGACATTGGCGAGTCTCTTACTTATGATGAGACCATGTGGAGAGGTAATAGCCACTCTTGGGAGAAACCATGCTGTCAAAGTATGACTCACTATAGAAAAATGATATGTGGGATTTGGTTTCTTTACCAAGTGGACAAGCGTGCTTTGCCATGTAAGTGGGTGTATAAGTTGAAAAGTACCTCTGGATGGCCCAAGTTGGGATACAAGGCCCCAAATTGGTTGCTAAGTGCTTCAAGAAGGAACGTGGTGCAGACTTTGATGAAGTCTTTTCTCTTATTGTGAAGATGACTACCCTACACTTGGTACTAGCTTTGGTTGCTTAGCTTGAATTGAATATTTATCAAATGGATATCAAGATTGTTTTTCTTTATGGGGACTTGCATGATGAGATTTACATAAAGCAATGACTTTGTAGACCCTAGTAGGGAATACCTAGTGCATAGATTGCAAAAGAGTCTTTATGCCCTTAAGAAGGCACCTAGGAATGGTATCAGATTTTTGTTTCCTTTATGCATTTAGAGGGATATTCTTGTAGTGACATGGAGCTTTGCTTATATACAAAGAAGGCTCGTGATGGTAGCCTTAGGATTTTGATCCTCTATGTGGATGATATGATGATTTTTGGGAGTGCTCATGTTCAAATGCCTTAAAAGGTTGGCTCAATAAGAGCTTTAAGATGAAGGACATGGGATAGCAAGCATCACATATTCTTGGGATGCACATTACGCACAATCACTTTAAGGGGTTCTTCTACTTATCATACAAGGAGTACATCCACAAGGTCCTTAAGCAATTTCATTTGCAAGATGTTAAGCCTATTGGTTGTCCTTTACTTTCTCATATGAAGGCTAGTTAAGTTGATTGTCCACAATCTAATGAGAAAAAGGCCAAGATGGCCAATATTCCTTATGCATCCACATTGGGTAGTTTGATGTTTGCCAGTGAAGATTGCAGGTGTCCAATTCTCTGTCAACTTTATAGTCATGAAGGGAGTGGACTACAATGTTCTATTAGGCCGACCCTGGATGCGCAAGCCTAGAGTCATCGAAGATTGGGGTAACGGCTTGATCTTCCTTGGCAATAGAACGGACGTCATAAGAATAGAGATGGACACTTGGAAGACCTCACTAGTTGACCTAGACGCCATCTCTGCTATGCTCAAAGGACACACTCAGGTCAAAAAGCCCTATGGGCCCTTGACCAAGTATATCCCATGCCCAGAGGTTGAGTGGGATTGGATGCATGTTCTTGCTACAATCGACCTGCCATTCTCAGACCATGAGGCATATGAGCAGGCCATCAAAATGATCTGCAAGTCTAACGAAGCACTCTCTGCACCAGTCTGCATGATGGCAGGAAGCCGCCGGGGAAGCCTGAGGAGCCTGTCACCTTCCACATACCTTTCAACAAAAGGGAAAGACGTCAATACTTAGGACTGAATCACCATTTGAATTGCGGCCACCAGGGGAGACCACCTCTTCTAGTGAAGATGGAGGGTTTGACTCTAAATCAGAAGTTACTTCGGATAGTGATCCAGAGATCCCTAGACCACCCATGACCAGACGCACCAAGGGGGACCTACACGTCTATCTGAGACGCAGATGGTTAAGGGAGGAAAAAGCAAAGAACCCAAGGGATACACAACCAAAAGAACAACGAAAGCCACAGGACCTCCCTAAACGCTTCACGAAATTCAAAAAAGGGAATAGGGTGGTAGTTCTGTTAGGTGCCAAATGTCAAGGGCACACGAGCAAACCAATCGAAGGACTAGCCAAGGTCAAGGAGGTAGACCTAGCCCTGGAAGGGAAAACACCCCGACCAGTGTTCATTGCCGATGACTTGAATGGTAAAGAAGAATTGAGTCTTGTCGCTCTCTTGCGGGAGTACATAGACGTGTTTGCCTGGTCCTTAGAAGAGCTACAGGGGGTAGATCCGAGTGTTGTGACTCACAACATACCCATGACGATGCACGCAACGCCTGTCAAGCAGCAATCGTACCCTATGAATCCAAAACATGCTCATGCTGTCAAAGAGGAAATTGGCAAGCTGATGAGAGCTGGATTCATTTACGAAATTGAGCACACAGACTGGGTATCACCCATAGTCATTGTGATAAAGAAGAACGAAAAAATCCGAGTGTGCGTCAATTACAAGAAGGTGAACGCTGCTACGAAGAGAGACAACTATCCATTGTCGTACACCGAGCACATGCTTGAGAGGGTGGTAGGCAAGGAAGCCTACAGTTTTTTGGATGGCTTCTCAGGGTACAACCAGGTGCAAGTGCATCTTGCCGACATGCACAAGACTACCTTTGCCACTGAGTGGGGTGTCTTTGCATACATAGTCATGCCCTTCGGGTTGACCAATGCCCCCGCCACTTTCCAATGCCTCATGTGCACCATCTTTAAGGACATGCTTCGCAAGGAGTTAGAGGTCTTTGTCGACGACCTGTGTGTCCATTCGACTTTGATCACACTTAGACAAACTTCGTGCAGTCTTTGAACTGTGCCGCTTATATCGTCTCTCCTTGAACCCCTTGAAGTGTCAGTTTTGGGTAAAGCACGGATGCAACTTAGGACACGTGGTGTTAAAGAACGGCATTGCCACTGACTTCTCGAAGGTCAGGGTTATTGTTGACCTTCCACCCCCAATTAATTACAAGGGAGTTCAATACTTTTTAGGCCATACAGGATACTATCAACGATTTATACTAAACTATGCGCTGATCTCGCCAAACCATTGTACAAGCTGTTGATTGTCTTTGAGTGGACCGAGGCATGCCAACGGGCATACGAAGAATTGAAAAAGGCTCTAACAATAGCACCAATTCTACAAGCCCCAGATTGGACCATTACCTTCCACGTGCACATTGATGCTTCTAAGTTTGCCACGGGGGCAGTGTTGTGCCAACATGGTGAGCACAACTTAGATTATCCAGTGAGCTTTGCTAGCAGACAACTCACTAAGACAGAGATGAACTACTCGACAACAAAAATAGAGGGACTAGCCATGGTGTTCACTGTGAAGAAATTCCGACATTATCTATTAGCCACACCCTTCATCTTCTTTGTGGACCATCAAGCCCTGCTCTATTTAGTAAACAAACCTTGTGCTACAAGGCACATAGCTTGATGGCTCCTCCTGCTCCTAGAGTTTGATTTCTCTGTGTTAGTATGAAAGGGAAAACAACATTACATGGCTGATCACATGTTACACATCCCCACAGGAGAAGCCACTGGACAAGGCATCACTAACGAGTTACCTGACGCCCACTTATTCCACCTGTCTAGCGAGAGAGATTTGTTTAAGGCTAATCTGACGCCGTATTGGGCAGACGACATAGTCCAAGTGCTCGAGCACGGACTACCTGAGCGACCAATAGAAAAGGTCCAACTTAGGTGCTTGATCCTGAAGATCCAGCCCTACAGCTGGATTGTAGATGCCACCCTTACCTGCGGAGGTTAGGCTGAGCTTGGATGAGCAACAAAAATATCTATTACTGGCTAGCCTAACCCCCCAAGAGATCGACGCCCTCGGATTTGAGAAAGAACCAGCAACGCAGAATGGCAGGGGGAGGAAGCAGAACTGGAAATCGATATGAATCGATTCAGGGAGGATGTAGTCCCACAACCCCCTCGCCACAGTCTCAAGAGTCACCACAAGAGGACCCATCTGCGGAAAGAAAAGCCGCCTCTAGGGAAAGACACAAAAAGTTGGTGGAGGAAGCCAGAAAAAAATTGAAAGCCAAGCCAGCCATGCTACCATCTGCACCTCTCCCACTGTGCCCTGATGATCTTCCCGTAGGATTCCACGTAGAACTGGTGTTGTGGGAGATAAAGGAACTAGGGAAGGATCCATTCCCCTTTAGTTTCCTCCTATCCAACAGTCTGCGGAGGGTCCTGCCGCTCAAGGTGATGGACGAGGTAATCGCGGTCGGTGGCTGGTTAGGGCAAAGATGGCTAGAAGAGCAGGAAAAGGCCCCGACCTCTTGGGGCATAGAAGTGACCGACTACTGGCAAAATAAATTTTTTGAAGTCCCACACACTGTACAGGGCTACAAAAACCAACTCCTATGGAGGAGGCAAGTATGCGACATTAGCATGCTCGCCTGGATGGCATTTTGTAACACCCTACCATTCGAGTGGAACAACCCTACCTACATGGCGTACCCTCGAAGGGTAGGGGTAGATTTTGATGCCACCCTCCACGGGCGGTACGACTTTCCCATTATTTATAACTCCACTGTAGTATCCTTCGAGCATGCCCTTCTTTTTACCACTAAAAGCCTAGATAAGTCTATGATGCGCTTTCTTGCGGATTTCTCCTCATGTCCTGACCCCGCTTTTGTAACAACTTGTAATTATCTTAGGTTACTTAGGCTACTTCTTAAGCAAGACCTGACTCCACAAGAGCGCGGCCTACCTCCCCTATTCTTTGATCCTAACGTTGTAGACAACTGCGCCATGGCTCGTGTCATGATGAGGACTAGTCTCCTTCCCTCTTTTTGCCTAGTCCTCCTAGAAAATATGAACAACAGCCAATTCAGTAGGTGCAATCACCCTTTTCTCTCCACCACCTCTCTTTATGTCCGCATGAATCTGAAAGATTACATGCAAAGTCACCAGTTTTTGAGCAAATCTATCCGATCCCCTTTTCCTCCTCATTCCGATGAAGTCAATTAGGCTTATCTATCATTTCCAAAAAAAAAGAAAAAGAGAAATGCACCACAGTCATTGCACCTAGGGTTTTCCCTAGCCCCCTTCCCACTTCACACTTAGGGCACATCAAGGGCAGGACTTTCAGACCTGTCACCCTAAGACTTGCACCGCACCTCCAACGACGCACGACCTGGGTCCTCAAGTGTGGGACATTACCAAGGGCTTGCCCAAGGTTAGACCCATCTCCCAGTTCCACTGCCACGGGCACCACACACTACACGGAGAGACAGACACACCCCTTACGGAGTGCACAACTTTTCTTGCAGGTTATGTTCAAGTTTTAAGAAATGGCTACTCCACGGAAGAGGATCACCCACGGCATCCTTTAATGACCAAAACTTCTTTCCATGTGGTGCCGGCATCCAGCCATTTGCCTGCTGATGGCTACCATGATTGAACCAAGTCAAGATAGATCTACCATTGGCATAGATCTTGGAACCTCATCTTCCAAAGATGCATGCCCAACGCCTCAAGATCTACGGATCGCTTATTGATTCCACCAGCCTGAAGAATTTCAATGCAGGGTTGAAGATCTTCAATGCCGTACTGAAGACCTTCAACTCAAAGACAAAGACCTTCAAATCAACGACACAAATTTTCAATACGAAGACAAACTATATCTTTGTGAAAAAAGAGTTCCGGGGGGGGGGGTTCTCCAGAATAAATCCCTCCAATACCATCCTCTTAAGGGATTGCTTATTACTTCAAGCATTTCTGATGCTCAAGGGATGACTGGCTACATAACGGACGCCACAACTGTGTGACAGATGCTGAGCATCTTCATGGAGCCTAAAGCATACCCGAACCTCTCCTGGTCATCGTCACTAAACTCCATCAACTCTCATTCACACAACCACCTTGGAAGAGGTATCATCCACCCACCAATTCTACCTCATAGCAACCCTAACTAGCCACTACTTCCCATCGTAGTGCCATGGGACTGGCACTTGGCTAGGAGGGGGGTAATGTTACCGTGTTTCCCGCAGCATAGAGGAGCGGAAAACGGAAAAAAGGAAAATAGCGAAAAAGGCGCCTTGACCGGTAACCAGACCCTGAAAATTTAAAGGTTCGGGCACGAACCTCAAAAAGTCTCAGTGTCGCTTGAGGAGACAAAAGAGTAAAAGGCGCACCATTAAATACAGAAGCGCCCCCAAATCCTTGTAAAAGAGCACCAGGCTCACTCCTGTGCAAATTGTACGCATTAGTTGGGAATAGGATGAAATTAGAGTGGTGGAAAATGGGAAAAAGGGCCTAGGCTACGGCCGGCATGTAAAAAAGGGAAAAAGGGGATGACTGCCCAAAAGGAATTTAGGGTTTTGTATATAAAGTTGAAAAGTGAATGAGAAGCTCATTCTTTGGTGTGTGGCAAAAAGAGTCTTCTTCTTCCTCTCTTATTCTCTCCTTCTTGCTTGTGTGTGCTCCTGAGAGAGGGAGTGTGAGAGTGTGAGGGAGTGAGTGTGTGTGGAAGTGAGGGATCAAGAGGGTGAAGCTCTTCACCATCTCCTCTCCTCTTCTTCTCTTCTCTTCTCTTCTCTTCTCTTCTCTTGCGCGTGCGGCTATGGAGGATGGAGCTTGGGGATGGAGGAGGCTTGAGGATGCTTGAGCTAGCATCAAGAATCGTAGAGCTACCGGAGTGCAAGAGAGAGAAGGGTACCTGATTAAGTATTAAGGTAAGCTCACTACACTCGTAGGATCGACGGCGCATCGGCTAGGTGAGAGATAGCCATTAGAGCTCGCTTGGAACGCTTGAAACAATAACCGGTCCGTGGGTCTTGGCGGTTGAGCGAAAGCTCCCACAACCATGCACTTTGTTCTTCCTCAAAGACATTATAGTGAACCTGTTCTATGAGGGACAATACAATAGTGGACTTGCATAACTCATCAAGCTCAAGCTATTCCTCATTGGGCATGGTTGCAGGCGGATGCCCGCTTAACCTTAAAGGTTTGATCTGCGATTTTTGCACCAACACCTACCAAATCTGGCTCTTCCAATAAGAGTAATTCATACCATCAAGCTTAGTGATGTTGAAAATAGCATGATCGGTGGACAAACTCGTCATAATGCAGGCTGGAAGACTATATACAGCTCAAAACTGCTTGCTGTTTACTGTAGAAAATGATAAAAAAATCACAAAAATTGAGGTAAAATGGCGAGGAAAGTGGAACCAATGCTATTGCCCACCAAGTACTAGTGAAAGTACATCATTTTAGAGTGTTTCAGCATGAAAAATCCATGTCAGTCCATACATATATACTTGCTGTAATAAATTTCAGATTTCAGTAAAAGAGAGCTAAGAGTGCCAAAATCGGATCCCAAGGCAATTAGATACTACCAAGACCAAAGCTGGCATCATGCGGGCATAACATAAGCATATGTCGGTCGATAAGCATGAATCTAACATCCAAGTATGTCATGCAAACATCTGCCAGTGAGTAGGCACACCCCCCAGGCAACGAGGCAAAGTGTTCCTGCCACCACTACCAAAACTTGACACAAGTAGGTATCCGTTCACAAAGATACAGATCCAAAACTGAGACTTAGATCATAATCATACAGTGAACGAAGACATATGATGTATCATTCCAAAAGGTAAGAAGTCTCAAAGTCTCAAGTGTTTGTAACTGCTCAGTGGCATGTAACGGCTCAATGCATAAAAGTACCACCTGCTCAATGTTTGATAAGCATTCAAGAATGCTCCCACTGGCACAAAAGTCGTATGTACGAGCTCAAGAGTTCAAGCCAAGGCAAGAAACAATACCAATGTCATAAGTCCAAGACAATACATCAATAGTACATCCCGAACATGTAGGTGGTAGAGCATCGGTATGTAGCATCTGTAAGCATGTAAGACATCAAATACATCCCAATCCAAACTTTGACAAGCTACTCCAGATAATCCAAAATGCATCTAAGGTGGAGCTTAAATGAGCACTCAAGCTTAACGTATGCATAGGATAATCAGCCGTAACATGAGCATCAAGCCGTAGGCAACGGGTATGCATAAACCCAAGAAGCATCACTGTCAAAGCATATATCAATGTCAATACTGCGGGCTGAAATAAGATCAAGCTTCCAAAAGCATCCGGATTCAATGACAAGCTCAAAGTTGTCCCTCGATGATCAATACATCATAGCATAACCCAAGACATACATCCAGAACCAATAGGTATATGTCAAAGCATGAAAGATAGCTTCAGTCCAAGAGTATTGAGCATACATTTACTGTTATAAAATGTGTATTTCCAGCCCCAAAATCAGGCCAAAATCATAGCATTACATGTAGCTTCAATCCCCCAACAATCGGGATGCAATAGGCATCAAATCGGTTATGTAGTCATGCCCAAATAAGCATAGGCATACAAATACATGCTGTCTCAGACCTAAAATCTATTGCAGAAGATTCTGTCATCAAAATTTTGCAAATCCTATATCATCATCGCGTTTGGAGTGTTCCAAAACCCCAACTTAGACTCTTACCTTGCCTGAATCGGGTTCCGAATGCCCGAGATATGACAAAAAGAGTGATTTTGGGTCAGATTTTGAAACAGACGCAAAAAAAACGTGAGCTGATTGGGGGGTCTGTTGTCCCATGTGTCAACAATGGGGCCCAAAGGGGGAACAAATGAGGACCAAATAAGGCCTACACCAAGCCTCAGCAAGCCTTGATAGGCCGGAAGCAAGATCCAGGTGAAGGAAGCTCCAAGAGTTGTAAGCTATGGCTGCCCACAAGTTATTTATAGCCTGTGAGACCTGAGAACTGAAGTAAACCCTGAAGAAAATGATCAAATACCTTTGATGTAATGCCTTGAAGGTGCCCAACAATGCCGAGAAGGTGCTTGGTAACCCGAGGAGTGACGGGAGCTCGAAGGAGTCGGATATGCTGGGAAGGAGACCGAATGCGAGTAGGGAGTCGATGGGATGTTGAGAATGCCATGAACCAAGCTCAAGAGTCGGAAAGCAAAGCTCTGATATCAGTTGAAAGGGAGCGACGGATCAAAAGTTGGACTCGAGAGCTATGGCGGGAGAGTAAGAGAAAGAAAGGGAGAGACTAGAAATGGGAACTCCAATAGTCACAATGTGTGATCGGGCCTTCCTTTATTCAAACTGTCACTAAAAGAATAAAGAATAAAGTGATGGTGACAGGCGCCCGCCACCTGCAATGTGCAGTGGCGGTGACTGTTAGTGTAATAATACACGGTGGCTAGGCGGAGGCGCCTTTATCCCCAACACTTGCCTCTTGATGAAATGAAGCATGTATTTACTATTGGTAATTCTCAATTTATAGTAAATAGTTCATGTTGCTTTAAGCCTATGGAAGCTATGTGTAGGGCTGAACGCATATCTATGAAATGGACTATTAAGAAACTGAGAGCATTGGGGTTGTTACCTGAAAATGATGGCATTTTAGGCATCTTTTATGGGTTGAATATTACTAGCACTATGGTTGAAATTTCAACAACTATACATGCAGAAAATGAGGCTAAAAACAGAGTGTTGTCAGTATGTTCTTTGGATATGTATGATGTTATAGCATTGTTTGCTCAGCAGGAAGGATTACAATGGATTGAAGCACTTGTGGAGACAAAGTATAAGACAGTTGACAAAAATGTGAAACCAATTGCTTTGCCACTTCCACCAGAGAGTGAGGGTATGTATGAAAAAGTGTCAAGGTAGCTAAGCTTACGGGATCCTAAAGATATAGATCATCAGTTTACATTTGAAAATTATAGGAATTGAAGGTTGGTGTAGAAGGGTTTCTTTTGCCTGCTGAGAGAGTCCTTTTTATGCAGATGTTGGCTAGACATGGGAAGGCATTTGCATTTCAGCCAAGTGAAATAGGTTGTGTGGATCCAAATGTTGTCTCTCCTATGGTTATATTTAATGTGCCACATGTACCATGGAACTTGAGGCCTATTCCAGTGCCTAAAGCTTACTTGCCAAAGCTGATGGATTTGCTAAATGAAAAGATTCCATGAAGATCTTAGAGCCTTCTTCAGCCCCGTACTCAAATCGTTGGCTCACTGTGCCCAAAAAGAATGGGGCTTTGAGATTTATTCAAGACATGCAACCAGTCAATAAAGTGACCATAAGAAATGTGGGTGCAGGTCCTGTGGTTGATGAATTTGTAGAGGCTTTTGCAGGCAGAGCGATCTATTATTTGGGTGATTTTTACTCGGGTTATGATCAGTTTCAACTTGTAATTGAAAGCACGGATATCACAACCATGAAGAATCCTTTGGGGTTAGTACGGATGTGTACTCTCCCACAGGGTGTAACAAACTCAGTGGCACACATGAAAAATGCTATGAATAGAGTACTCATGGATTTTATACCACAATTGACTATGCCCTTCTTGGATGATGTTCCAATCAAAGGGTGGGAAGTGGATGAAAATAATGAAGAGATGGATGCTCATGGATGCAGACAGTTTGTTGTGCAAACTATATTGTGGATTGTGAGAGGATTTTGACATGTCTAGAAGAGGTGCGTTTAACTCTTTCTGGACAAAAGTCTGTCTTTGGAGTTGAAGAGGTTTTGATTGTTGGGCATATGTGTGGGCCTTATGGGCAAAGGCCATCACCAACAAAAATAGATGTGGGATTGATAGAATGCAAGATGTATGCACGAATGTATCAGAGGTGCGTAGATTTTTGGGTGCATGTGTGTTCTATTTGATATGGATTCCTTACTTTGCACATGTAGCCAATGTTCTTTATCAGCTTCCGAGGAAAGGTCAGAAATTTCATTGGGGAAGGAAGCATCACAAAGTAATGAAGAAATTGAAGCAACTCTTAAAATCTACTCCTATATTGACAAAGGTTGACTATTCACATGGAAAGCCTATCATTATTACTGTTGATACAAGCCCAATCGGGATTGGATGGGCAATTGGGCAAGATGATGATGAAGGGCAAAGATATGCAATTCGCTTTGGTGCTAAAGTATTGATTGAACGACAGAGAAGATATCCACAAGTTAAAAGAGAATGATGGGGAATTGTGACAGTCCTTAAATGTGATAAGAAGTATTTTATGGGTGCTCATGTGGTCATTGAGACCGATTGTTTATCGGTATTAGGTATGATTACTAGTTGTGCTACTCCGGATATTGCTATGCTCCGATGGATTGCATACATCAAATCTTTGAACCCTGAATTTCAGCATATTGCTGGAAGAGATAACCCCTTGGTAGACATGTTATCTCAATCACGTTATGAGAATGAAGATGGGATGATGGATGAGGAGAAAGAAGATGACTTTCTTATGGCTGAAAATGATGTTGTAAGAGTAAATTTAGCAATGCAAGGTGTTGCTATAACATTAACAGAAGCTTGGACAACAAAGAGAAGATACTTTAGATGTTTTGTATCTTGTGTAGAAGTGTTTCTGGAAGACAAATATGCAGGAGAGTGGATGAGAATTGATCAACACCTCAGTACATTAACAAAGAGAGATGAATGGTCAGATGAGGAGTTTAAGAAAATCAAGAGAAAAGCGTATGGTTTTTTTAAAAAATATGGATACTTATGGAAACATGATAAAAAGAAACAGGGTATGCCATTGCGAGTTTTGGGTATCAGAGCTTCACAAGTAAAAGTAATGCAAGAATTTCATGAAAGCTTGTGGGTTGGTCATAGAGGTGTTTGGGATACTTTTACAAAGATCAAAGAAAGATATTGGTGGCAGGGTATGTATAAGAATGTTGCTTACTTTGTGAAAACATGTACGGCATGTCAAATGTATTCATCTGTCAGACATCGGGATGGATTGCAACCCATATATCCATTGTCTCTTCATTTTAAGTGGGTGGTGGATTTGGTCATAATGCCTACAGGTCTTTGGCAAATGAGGTATCTTGTGCTTGCTCGTGAAGACTTGACTAATCAAGTGGAAGGGAAAGCTTTACGTACCAAGACAACAAATGCTGTGTGTACTTTTCTCTTAGAAGAGATCTTTTGTCGGTATGGCCATGGGGAAAAAATTATAGCAGATAGGGGTGAGTTGGATGCAGATGAAGCTCATGATTTCTTTGCACAATTGGGGATAAAGCTTGCTTTAACTTCAGCCTATAATCCTAAAGGAAATGGAAAAAGTGAAAGAGGTCACCCACCTATTGTGAAGGCATTGGCAAAAGCACGTGGAGAGAAGGTAAAAGAGTGGCCACGATTGCTCGCTTATGCTTTATGGATCGATAGAACAACTCATAGTGCTGTTACAGGATATATGCCTGCAGAATTGATATATGGTCAAAAATCTATCATGCCGATAGAAGAGATGACAGTCACATGGAGTGTGTTACACGGGGAGGAGGAGTTGAATCGAGAGGAGTTGTTTGCCTTACGCATTAGACAGTTGGAAAGAAACTCAGAAGACATAGAGGCAGCAACTGCAAAGTTAAGGGCAGTAAGGATACAGAACAAGAAACGGTTTGACAAAAGACATAGACTGATATCAAGAACCATACAAGATGGGGATTGGGTATTGGTTTATGATAGTAATTTAGATAACCAGCATAGTGCCATGCATAAAATTTCCAAAAGATGATTTGGACCCTATGTGGTAAGATAGGTGTTTGATAATGCTACTCATGCATTAAATAAGCTGGATGGGACAGCCATCAAACTTTTGATAGTAGGAAAAAGAATCAAATTATTCAAAAGGCAAGAATCTACTGCCTATGAGTTGCCAGAATTGAAAGAAAATAATGGTCATGATATAGGGGCTAGCCAGGAAGATATGGAAGATGAAGAAGTAAAGGATATGGTTGCAGAGGATGAGGAGGACTCAGAATCCGGTGACAACTAGGATTTTGGCACATATCGAAGGATGTGGAGGTTCAGAGGGGGTGGATGCCGTGATGTTATGAGGATAGAGTGTGAAAAAGTATGGAATGCATCATCATCCAACTTCATTATTGATCTAGAGAGTCAATGTGATCTGAGCCATTAGTACTAGTGTGAGTTGCATCGATTATATAAAAATACTAGATTTTGGGATAATTTTAGCCTATTTTTGATATTATTTATTGTAAAAATATAAAAAAGTTAGAAAAAAACTTCTAGATTAGGATGGAATGCAAAAAGCTAGTTGCTTTTTCAGTCAACTAGGGGATTTTCAGTCAATTAGGAGATCTAATGCAATCTCCTAGATCACTCATTCTTCTTCTTTCAGTTCAATCTGCAGTTTCTAGCCTGTTTTCAGCAATCACGACGCACTATTGGAGGGGTTTTTGTCGAAAGGTTGAATCCACCGAGGATCAAAAGTAGAAGGAAGTAGAGATAGGAGATGAAAGAGAAGATAGAGAATACCCAAGTGGTAAACACTACAAAAACAAATCATAATGAATTGAATCAATATGTATTGAAAGAACCTGGAATCTTCGCACTACTCAGAAGCAATCTCGAGGCATTAGATCTCCCGGTGCTTCTTTGTAGGACAAAACGTGCATAAATATTACAGCTCCTTCTCTGCTACTCAAAACCCAAATCTGATGGCTCCGTTGGCTCCAAAAGAGGGGTAAAACTCTAGGACACTTGGACACCTGGTCACGGATCTCCCAGATCACTCCTTCTTCTTCTTTGAGTTCAATTTGCACTTTTCATCTTGTTTACATCGATCGTGACGTGCACGATTTTGTCCATCTGTCTTTTCTTATGAAAAATCTCCTAACTAGCTGAAAAAGCAACTAGCTTTTTTCATGCCATCCTAATCTAGAATTTTTTTTCTAACTTTTTCAGATTTTTACAATAAATAATATCAAAAACAGGCTAAAATCATCCAAAAATCTAGTATTTTTGGATAATCCATGCAACTTACACTAGTACTAATGGCTCAGATCACATTGACTCTCTAGATCAATAAAGAAGTCGGATGATGATGCATTCCATACTTTTTCACACTGTGTCCTCATAACATCATGACATCCACCCCCTCTGAACCTGCACATCCTGAGTTCTCCTCATCCTCTGCAACCATATCCTTTACTTCTTCATCTTCCATATCTTCCTGGCTAGCCCCTATATCATGACCATTGTTTTCTTCCAATTCTGGCAACTCATAGGCAGTAGATTCCTGCCTTTTGAATAATTTGATTCTTTTTTCTACTATCAAAAGTTTGATGGCTGTCCCATCCAGCTTATTTAATGCATAAGTAGCATTATCAAACACATGTCTTACCATATAGGGTCCAAATCATCTTTTGGAAACTTTATGCATGGCACTATGTTGGTTATCTAAACTGCTATCATAAACCAATACCCAATCCCCATCTTGTATGGTTCTTGGTCTCAGTCTATGTCTTTTGTCAAACTGTTTCTTGTTCTGTATCCTTGCTGCACTTAACTTTGCAGTTGTTGCCTCTATGTCTTCTGACTTTCTTTCCAACTATCTAATGCGTAAGGCAAACAACTTCTCTCAATTAACTCCTCCTCCCAAGTAACACACTCCATGTGACTATCATCTCTTCTATCGGCATGATAGGTTTTTGACCATAGATCAATTCTGCAGGCATATATCTTGTAACAGCACTATGAGTTGTTCTGTCGGCCCATAAAGCATAAGGGAGCAATCGTGGCCACTCTTTTACCTTCTCTCCACATGCTTTTGCCAATGCCTTCACAATAGGTGGGTGACCTCTTTCACTTTTTCCATTTCCTTCAGGGTTATAGGCTGAAGTTAAAGCAAGCTTTATCCCCAACCGTGCAAAGAAATCATGAGCTTCATCTGCATCCAACTCACCCCTATCTGCTATAAATTTTCCCCCACAGCCATACCGACAAAAGATCTCTTCTAAGAGAAAAGTACACACAGCATTTGTTGTCTTAGTACTTAAATCTTTCCCTTCCACTTGATTAGTCAAGTCTTCATGAGCAAGCACAAGATACCTCATTTGCCAAAGACCTGTATGCATTATGACCAAATCCACCACCCGCTTAAAATGAAGAGACAATGGATATGTGGGTTGCAATCCATCCCGATGTCTGACAGATGAATACATTTGACATGCCATACATGTTTTCACAAAGTGAGCAATATTATTATACATACCCTGCCACCAATATCTTTCTTTGATCTTTGTAAAAGTACCCCAAACACCTCTATGACCAACCCACAAGCTTTCATCAAATTCTTGCATAACAGTTACTTGTGAAGCTCTATTACCCAAAACTTGCAATGGCATACCCTGTTTCTTTTTAGCATGTTTCCATAAGTATCCATCTTTTAAGAAAAATCCATATGCTTTTCTCTTGATCTTCTTAAACTCCTCATCCGACCATTCATATTTCTTTGTTAATGTACTGAGATATTGACCAATTCTCAGCCACTCTCCTACATATTTGTCTTTCAGAAACACTTCTACACAAGATGCAAAACATCTAAAGTGTCTTCTCTTTTTTGTCCAAGCTTCTGTCAATGTTGTAGCAACACCTTGCATTGCTAAATTTACTCTTGCAACATCATTTTCAGCCATAAGAAAGTCATCTTCTTCCTCCTCATCCATCATCCCATCTTCATTCTCATAGCATGCTTAAGATAACATGTCTGCCGCTCGGTTATCTCTTCCTGCAATATGCTGAAATTCAGGGTTCAAAGATTTGATGTATGCAATCCATCAGAGCATAGCAATGTCTCGGGTAGCACAACTAGTAATCATACCCAATACCGGAAAACAATCGGTCTCAATGACTACATGAGCACCCATAAAATACTCTTTATCACCTTTAAGGGCTGTCACAATTCCCCATCATTCTCTTTTAACCTGTGGATATATTCTTTGTCGTTCAATCAATACTTTAGCACCAAAGTGAATTGCATATCTTTGCCCTTCATCATCATCTTGCCCAATTTCCCATCCAATCTTGATTGGGCTTGTATCAATAGTAATAATGATAGGCTTTCCATGTGAATAGCTAGCCTTTGTCAATATAGGAGTAGATTTTAAGAGTTGCTTCAATTTCTCTGGCCATTTTCTTGGGAGCCATTGACGAGTCAAATTCTGGTTCAGCAACTTCTCTTTGGCTCTTTTGCATATCGACTCCTCTCTGCCCAGGATTTTTCCTTCTGTGCAGGACATGGCCTTTACGGAATGTGGTTTTGGGAAAAACCCACAATGGTGAGGATGAACAAGGCTTCTAGAAGCCTTGTTTAAGAAGCTTCTATGCTTCTGAGGTATAGGGATGACGTGAGAGGAGGAAATGATTGGGAAGGGGGAAAGATGATGATGAAGATGATGATTATGAAGGCGATGAGGATGGCAATGGAGTGGGAGGTAGCAGCGCGACTACAGGCGGACTGTGTGGCACAGTAGGGCGACGATGGTGGGCTGCAGCACGACACTTGATTCCTCCTTTTCTCCCCTACCCAAGCTCCAAGGGGAGGGGGGTTCATATAGTTGGAGGGGGGGGGGGGGGGGGGGGAGATAGCCACCCCCGTGGCATAATTGCATGCCTTCTCCTCCACATGGTTCTCCACTTAACTCACTCCCTCTCACACTCCTCTCCCCTACCACGCATCGGCTGGGGGAAAGGGGTTATTAATAAAAAAAATTTGACATAACTTTAACCATTATCCATTTGCTCCTTTTTTCAAGAAGGGTGTTCTTGTGTGGCTTGCAGGTTTTAGCCTCGATCTTATTTGCACAATGCGGTTGGGGTTTATTATCTCGTGCGCAGGGTAAGGTCTTTGCCACTAATATTATTCCAGTGTGGGAGATGACTTAGCACTTCTTTTGCGCGAGCATGTAGTGGTCAAAATTCTTTAATATTTCGTGTGGAAATATTACACATATCTCTGATCCAATAAGCTTCTTCAGCTACATCCTAACCTAAGTGCATAAGAAGATCTCTTTCTTTCTCATTTACCTCCTTCTCCACCATAGTTAGCCTTGACCACCTATCAGTTAGAGGATCTGGGGTGAACAAAAGAGAGTATATTTTTCCTTGCTTTCTTTTGGAGAGTTTCTCCCAAGCTCAAGGTGCTCCAAGACACCACAAAAAGGTAGACATTGGCTATGCAGGAGGATGCCATTGCCAAAAATTGCAAGCATGCGCAGTCTGGGGGAGCATGTAGGTCCATACAACTGCTGCATGCTTAGTAGAGGGAAAATTATTGATGGCCACCTTAGGGATTTGATAGCTCCCCTAGTAGGCTATCCTCCCATAAGATCGCTCCTCAAATCTCTATCCACAGAAAGAGATCTCTATCAAACCCTTGTAACTACTCTTACCAATATCCCTAATCTAACTTTGGAAAGCACCATCCAGTCTTGTTTAGATGAGGAGAAAAGAAGTCAAGGATCTACTTTAATAACTCATGAGAAACTCTTGGTTCATACTGTGTCCACCAAATGCTCATTTTGCAATATTATTGGAAAAAATATCCCAACAAAATGAAGTGCAACAAATATAAGAAGGCAAGGCATATTACTAGTAAATGCTATACCACCCCTGAAGTATAAAAAGAATTGGAGGCCAAATTTGTCTCCAAATCAACTTTTCTAAACACTATAAATCCTCCACTTATAATAACTCTTGTAGCTTGATTTATAAAGGCATTCCATTTTGTTTTGAGGGGGGGCCTTAACATGCCTTGCAGTCTAATGCCACTATGGTGTTTAGGAGGGGTGTTGAGACGTAGGCATGAGAACCTTATGTATGCAAGGGTGGATAAGGGTAGATGGGTGTAAATGAACTAGAGGGCAAGGGGAAACTCTAACCCTAGCCATCCAAAGTCTATATAAACAACCTAAAGGTCGCTCGCAATGTTGAGGAGAGTGTACTAGTTGTACTTCTGAACAACTCACTAAGCAAGTTCTTGTACTTGAGCTCTCTCTCTCTCCCTCTTGTGCGCACTCTCATGCTTCCACTCTAATATTTTAACAGGCTAGACATGAAGCCTAATACGTCTTTGACATCTCATTTGAGCTACATGTAAAGTCTTCTAACCTAGCTTGTAGAAATAAGTCTGAAAATGGATGAATATATATGTATTGGTGTCTTGTTAAAAAGTTTACCTCCAAATTATGATAATGTCTCAACTAGTTTAATCAACATGCCAAACCCTAAATTGGTTGACATTAAGGCCTCCTTGTTAGAAGAAGAAAATAATATTAAAGAAAAATAAGAAACTACAAAAGATGGACAATTGTTATATATTAGTAAGAAGGAACAAAGGAAAAAAGGACCAACTAATTTGTGACTTTTGCAAAAGGATCAGACATGCTGAAGAGTTCAGCCATGCTAGAAAGAGGTCTCAGAAGGCCTATCTTGTAGCAATGAGAGACGAAGAAGACCACGGAGCAAAAGAAGAAGAAGAAGAAGAAGACCACCATTAAGAGAAAAATGACAAGCCTCACTAGTCCTTCTATTCCTAGTTTTCTGATAGACTTTTTTGAAGCCTTATATAACCTTTCCCTAATACTTCTATCATAAGCTTTGTAAACTCCTTGATATGTAACTTGGCACTGCAACCTTTTTACACTTTGTGAAGCCCTTTGCTACAACCTTTGGATGTCTACCATGTTTTTGGTACCCACGCTTAGCTTTATTCTACAAAAGCCTCTGGATGTTACCATGTTTGTGGTGGGCCCAGACTTTGCAAGTGGTGACTCACTAAAGCCTCTACACACTTTGTGTCCTTTTGGTTGTGATTGAGGAGGGGTGTTGAAATCTAAGCAGTCACATCAAGTGTAGCCCCTTTGTATGGAGAAATTGGGCTAAGGATATGAAGGCTTGCTCAATCCCATAAGCATAGTTGTGGAAAGCGCTACCTATCCTAAGCTATAAAGCATTGTACTTGCCTATCATTTTGAGTCTAATGTCATAGTACTTTTATCCTTTCTCTCAAGTGTCGGTGTCATTGTCTACATACAAAAGATTGTGTTTATGAGTCCAAGATTCCATCTTGGAACCTAATTTACTTGTGCGACAGTCATTATCTCTAGTCAAGTAATCATGATTATTCCCTTTCTTTTCTAGCTACCATAGCCATGCTCTAGATCCATGCATTTTAACATCTTTGGCATTGATTTCTTACTGTTATAATTTATTTTTAGCATGTTGTCATTGTAGTTCATTGCACTGTTTATGTAGGAAATCACATCCATTTGATAGTTCTTTACATTTTTTTGGAGTGGATAGTTCATTTCTTGATCAATATCCCTTATTTTTAGCTTGATTTAGCAGTGGTTTTAGGGCTATTTATAGTAATTATAGTAGCTTTCTTTGATAGTTTGTACACTTGTTTTCCTTGATTATGGTTGGCGGCTCAAGTGATAGTGTTATCTTTAATATTGACAAGATGAATGGCATCAAATATAGCTATTGGAAGGCCCAAATCTGGCAATTTTTAGTGCAAACAATGCAAGTTATGCCTTTATAACATAAGGGTATCAAGCCTAAAATTATTGATATAGAGGATTGGGTTGAATTAGATGAGCTATGTGAGTCCACCATCATATTTTCTCTCTCTACATAGGTGTTCTATAATGTTGTCTTTGATGGGAAATCCACATGGGACTTATGGGAGAATATTCGCAATGTGTATGAATAGTAAAGCCACACTTCTTAGATGTATTTGCTGAAGCAACTAATGGATCTTTGCATGAAGGAGGGCACTTCTATGTTAGCTCACTTAAATGAGTTTCATTCCATTATCAATAATTTGTCTTCACAAGGAATTGAATTCAAGGGTACTCTACTCTCCTTATTTCTCTTAGTTACACTACTTGAATCATGAGGTACAATTCATATTGCTATGTGTGCCAACCAACATGCCTATTGATGGAGTATAATTGTAGGATAAATGTAGAGGGTGTATTCTTGATTGAAAAGCTTAACAAAAACAATATCAATGCTTCTCATACCTATAATGCTTTAACAATTAGAGACAATAATGTAGGAGCAGTAATGCCCATCGTGGGAGAGACTTTCAACAGTCTCACTCTTAGTCATGTGGAAAATCTTGTAATAAGTCCCATGTCCATCAGCCCTCATTGACTTATCCTTACTGTGGGAAAGCATGACATATTCAACTACAGTGCCATAAAATGTATGAAGACAAATGCAATGAAAAGGGCAAGGGTAAAGTACATGACAAAAGGATAATCACAACATTGTCCCTAGCAAGTTGTTAGACATTAAGATTGAAGAGATTAATGTTGTGCAAAGCGATTCTGATGATGATTTCATACTTGTAGCTTCTTCTCTTGATACTTCACAATTGACTAATTCTTTGTTAGGGTATATGAGTGTTGGTTGATAGATTCATGGGTTTCCTTTCATGTGACCCCCCATAGAGAGTGGTTCCACTCCTATCATAGTTTGATCAGATCTGTTTGTTTGAATATTGACCTAACAATGAAGATAGTTATTATTGGTGATGTCTAGCTACAGTTTGGTTCAAGTTGCATGTTTACTCTTCATGATGTACGTCATGTACCAACTCTCATGAAGAGCCTTATCTCTCCTAACATTTTGGATGATACAGATTATGTAGCTTCTTTTGGTGATTCCTCATGGAAGATTATTTGTGGGAATCTTGTCATTTCACGTGGTACTAAGTCCGATCATCTCTACCCCTTTCTTTTATCTAAGTCAATTGACTATATTTGGTAGTTGATGCAATTCCACATGTATATCTGTGGCATCATCACCTTGGGAACATGTCCTTGAAAGGAATGAAAATGAGTATCCATTTGTAGTATCTTTTGTCCCTTGACTATAAATATTTTGAGTCTTATGATCATTGTTTATATGGCAAGTAGATACACAACACACATAAATAAGTGAAACACTTTGGTATTTTTCTCCATCCAAGAGCATAGCAAATTCATAGGATCCTTTTATTATACTGAGAATTGATTTTTGTAAAATCGATGATTGAATGTGAGACATGTGATTTCTACTACTTCTACTAACTGCACTTAGTATTAGGTAGTTGGTTGGGTAAAGGCCAAAAAAGTTTGGTATGACACACATGGGTGAGCCTTTGGCTATTTTTCATTTGGATGTATGTGGTCCCATGCCTTGCAAATCATTAGGTGGTGCAAAGTATTTCATTACTTTCATTGGTGACTATACGTATAAGGTCAGGCCATTTCCATAAAGCAAAAATCAGATGTCTTGGCTACATTTCAACGTTGTCTTGCCTTGCTTGAGAACTAGTCTAGATATCAGCTAAAATTCCCAAGGTGAGATAATGGGGGTGAATATGTTTTTAAAGACTTTGAGCAGTTTTGGGATAAGAAGGGTATTAAGCATCAATTGGCTACCTCATACATCCAACCCCAAAATATCACAGCGCTGAGCACATAAATAAGATAATTTAGGAGTGAGTTTGTAGTATGCTTAGCTAAGCAAGCTTACCATAACAATTCTAGGCTGAGGTAGTTACTACTATTGTGCACTTAATTGGTGCCTATGTACTACTCTTGGCTATTATTTTGCAGAGGAGGTATGGTCTAGAAAACTCCCTTATATGCTCATTTGCATATGTTTGGTTGTGAGGCTTTTTGCCTTGTACCCAAGGACAAGTGCAATAAGCTGAATCCTACATCTAAGAAATGCATCTTTGTTGGTTATGGAGATATAGGTGAGATGGGCTATCCACTATGGGATCCGTAAGTTATCTACAACTAGGATGTTGTTTTCCATGAGGAGAAAATGCATAAGTAGCCTACGCATGTAGTTGAGATACGCAGGGTGAGATACACCATAGAATGCATGGTTTGAGCCCTCTATGGATTATGCTATGGTGGTAGACATTGGCGAGTCTCTTACTTATGATGAGACCATGTGGAGAGGTAATAGCCACTCTTGGGAGAAACCATGCTGTCAAAGTATGACTCACTATAGAAAAATGATATGTGGGATTTGGTTTCTTTACCAAGTGGACAAGCGTGCTTTGCCATGTAAGTGGGTGTATAAGTTGAAAAGTACCTCTGGATGGCCCAAGTTGGGATACAAGGCCCCAAATTGGTTGCTAAGTGCTTCAAGAAGGAACGTGGTGCAGACTTTGATGAAGTCTTTTCTCTTATTGTGAAGATGACTACCCTACACTTGGTACTAGCTTTGGTTGCTTAGCTTGAATTGAATATTTATCAAATGGATATCAAGATTGTTTTTCTTTATGGGGACTTGCATGATGAGATTTACATAAAGCAATGACTTTGTAGACCCTAGTAGGGAATACCTAGTGCATAGATTGCAAAAGAGTCTTTATGCCCTTAAGAAGGCACCTAGGAATGGTATCAGATTTTTGTTTCCTTTATGCATTTAGAGGGATATTCTTGTAGTGACATGGAGCTTTGTTTATATACAAAGAAGGCTCGTGATGGTAGCCTTAGGATTTTGATCCTCTATGTGGATGATATGATGATTTTTGGGAGTGCTCATGTTCAAATGCCTTAAAAGGTTGGCTCAATAAGAGCTTTAAGATGAAGGACATGGGATAGCAAGCATCACATATTCTTGGGATGCACATTACGCACAATCACTCTAAGGGGTTCTTCTACTTATCATACAAGGAGTACATCCACAAGGTCCTTAAGCAATTTCATTTGCAAGATGTTAAGCCTATTGGTTGTCCTTTACTTTCTCATATGAAGGCTAGTTAAGTTGATTGTCCACAATATAATGAGAAAAAGGCCAAGATGGCCAATATTCCTTATGCATCCACATTGGGTAGTTTGATGTTTGCCAGTGAAGATTGCAGGTGTCCAATTCTCTGTCAACTTTATAGTCATGAAGGGAGTGGACTACAATGTTCTATTAGGCCGACCCTGGATGCGCAAGCCTAGAGTCATCGAAGATTGGGGTAACGGCTTGATCTTCCTTGGCAATAGAACGGACGTCATAAGAATAGAGATGGACACTTGGAAGACCTCACTAGTTGACCTAGACGCCATCTCTGCTATGCTCAAAGGACACACTCAGGTCAAAAAGCCCTATGGGCCCTTGACCAAGTATATCCCATGCCCAGAGGTTGAGTGGGATTGGATGCATGTTCTTGCTACAATCGACCTGCCATTCTCAGACCATGAGGCATATGAGCAGGCCATCAAAATGATCTGCAAGTCTAACGAAGCACTCTCTACACCAGTCTGCATGATGGCAGGAAGCCGCCGGGGAAGCCTGAGGAGCCTGTCACCTTCCACATACCTTTCAACAAAAGGGAAAGACGTCAATACTTAGGACTGAATCACCATTTGAATTGCGGCCACCAGGGGAGACCACCTCTTCTAGTGAAGATGGAGGGTTTGACTCTAAATCAGAAGTTACTTCGGATAGTGATCCAGAGATCCCTAGACCACCCATGACCAGACGCACCAAGGGGGACCTACACGTCTATCTGAGACGCAGATGGTTAAGGGAGGAAAAAGCAAAGAACCCAAGGGATACACAACCAAAAGAACAACGAAAGCCACAGGACCTCCCTAAACGCTTCATGAAATTCAAAAAAGGGAATAGGGTGGTAGTTCTGTTAGGTGCCAAATGTCAAGGGCACACGAGCAAACCAATCGAAGGACTAGCCAAGGTCAAGGAGGTAGACCTAGCCCTGGAAGGGAAAACACCCCGACCAGTGTTCATTGCCGATGACTTGAATGGTAAAGAAGAATTGAGTCTTGTCGCTCTCTTGCGGGAGTACATAGACGTGTTTGCCTGGTCCTTAGAAGAGCTACAGGGGGTAGATCCGAGTGTTGTGACTCACAACATACCCATGACGAGGCACGCAACGCCTGTCAAGCAGCAATCGTACCCTATGAATCCAAAACATGCTCATGCTGTCAAAGAGGAAATTGGCAAGCTGATGAGAGCTGGATTCATTTACGAAATTGAGCACACAGACTGGGTATCACCCATAGTCATTGTGATAAAGAAGAACGAAAAAATCCGAGTGTGCGTCAATTACAAGAAGGTGAACGCTGCTACGAAGAGAGACAACTATCCATTGTCGTACACCGAGCACATGCTTGAGAGGGTGGTAGGCAAGGAAGCCTACAGTTTTTTGGATGGCTTCTCAGGGTACAACCAGGTGCAAGTGCATCTTGCCGACATGCACAAGACTACCTTTGCCACTGAGTGGGGTGTCTTTGCATACATAGTCATGCCCTTCGGGTTGACCAATGCCCCCGCCACTTTCCAATGCCTCATGTGCACCATCTTTAAGGACATGCTTCGCAAGGAGTTAGAGGTCTTTGTCGACGACCTGTGTGTCCATTTGACTTTGATCACACTTAGACAAACTTCGTGCAGTCTTTGAACTGTGCCGCTTATATCGTCTCTCCTTGAACCCCTTGAAGTGTCAGTTTTGGGTAAAGCACGGATGCAACTTAGGACACGTGGTGTTAAAGAACGGCATTGCCACTGACTTCTCGAAGGTCAGGGTTATTGTTGACCTTCCACCCCCAATTAATTACAAGGGAGTTCAATACTTTTTAGGCCATACAGGATACTATCAACGATTTATACTAAACTATGCGCTGATCTCGCCAAACCATTGTACAAGCTGTTGATTGTCTTTGAGTGGACCGAGGCATGCCAACGGGCATACGAAGAATTGAAAAAGGCTCTAACAATAGCACCAATTCTACAAGCCCCAGATTGGACCATTACCTTCCACGTGCACATTGATGCTTCTAAGTTTGCCACGGGGGCAGTGTTGTGCCAACATGGTGAGCACAACTTAGATTATCCAGTGAGCTTTGCTAGCAGACAACTCACTAAGACAGAGATGAACTACTCGACAACAAAAATAGAGGGACTAGCCATGGTGTTCACTGTGAAGAAATTCCGACATTATCTATTAGCCACACCCTTCATCTTCTTTGTGGACCATCAAGCCCTGCTCTATTTAGTAAACAAACCTTGTGCTACAAGGCACATAGCTTGATGGCTCCTCCTGCTCCTAGAGTTTGATTTCTCTGTGTTAGTATGAAAGGGAAAACAACATTACATGGCTGATCACATGTTACACATCCCCACAGGAGAAGCCACTGGACAAGGCATCACTAACGAGTTACCTGACGCCCACTTATTCCACCTGTCTAGCGAGAGAGATTTGTTTAAGGCTAATCTGACGCCGTATTGGGCAGACGACATAGTCCAAGTGCTCGAGCACGGACTACCTGAGCGACCAATAGAAAAGGTCCAACTTAGGTGCTTGATCCTGAAGATCCAGCCCTACAGCTGGATTGTAGATGCCACCCTTACCTGCGGAGGTTAGGCTGAGCTTGGATGAGCAACAAAAATATCTATTACTGGCTAGCCTAACCCCCCAAGAGATCGACGCCCTCGGATTTGAGAAAGAACCAGCAACGCAGAATGGCAGGGGGAGGAAGCAGAACTGGAAATCGATATGAATCGATTCAGGGAGGATGTAGTCCCACAACCCCCTCGCCACAGTCTCAAGAGTCACCACAAGAGGACCCATCTGCGGAAAGAAAAGCCGCCTCTAGGGAAAGACACAAAAAGTTGGTGGAGGAAGCCAGAAAAAAATTGAAAGCCAAGCCAGCCATGCTACCATCTGCACCTCTCCCACCGTGCCCTGATGATCTTCCCGTAGGATTCCACGTAGAACTGGTGTTGTGGGAGATAAAGGAACTAGGGAAGGATCCATTCCCCTTTAGTTTCCTCCTATCCAATAGTCTGCGGAGGGTCCTGCCGCTCAAGGTGATGGACGAGGTAATCGCGGTCGGTGGCTGGTTGGGGCAAAGATGGCTAGAAGAGCAGGAAAAGGCCCCGACCTCTTGGGGCATAGAAGTGACCGACTACTGGCAAAATAAATTTTTGATGCTCTATAGCCATAGGAGAGCCTCCACATACCCATACCAACTAAAGACAGCAGCATACTGAAGACTTTTCACACTTCCTATTGCCTGCCTTAGCCTGTCAAATGGCTGCACGGTCAAAGTGATAAAAAACTAGTATTTCTCTCTCCTCCATCTCTCTCTTGTATAGAGGCAATTCATGTGCAAGAAATCAAGAAGAAGAGGGGTTGAAGAATGCTTGTCCAGCTGTGATCGAATTGCTTCAAGATGAAGAGGAGGCTGAGGAAAGAGGTTCAGCACTGAAGAATGGTTGTTGGTCAGTTTGTGGGCTGCCCAAAATAATTATTAAAAAATCCGCAACACACAAGACCCGCGGTATGCTTCAATTTTATGAAGAAATTTGCTTGTTTTTGTTATTTCATGGTCTAAATGTTGTTCATATGCGATGAATGTTTGTTTGAATATTATTTGCATCATGGTTGAGGGCTGTAACTACAGAAATCTAGAACTTGTAATGATTTAGAGGCGATATTAATTCTTTAAAACCCACAAAATGTCATTTTTAATGGAAATTAGTGGTTTTTTTCGATTTTGAGTTGGAAAAAGGAATGGAAATGGATAAAATCAAAGAAAATGTTAAGTTTCAATCAAAATAATAAGCCAACACAAATAAATCAGAGAATACCTATTTTTTATGAATAATAAATAGAAAAAAATAGCAAAAAATAGAGAAAATTGAGGTTTTCACGCTTAAAAAATATGAAAAAATAAGATTTATATGCGTGAATCTTTGGCAAGGTTAAAGCATGAGGTCAAGCCTTAGTTTGGCCTCTTTCTTTGTGTTATAGTACATGTTCGTTTTTTAAAATATACAAAAATGACACAAAACAATCATTTACACCTATGCACCGTAGCAACACCTAAACGGTGAGAGGGGGGGGATAAAGTTTGTGCGACAATCTAATTGTTGAAAAGATACAAATTCTGATTTCCCTCTTTGTGCATAGCATTAAGGGATGGTTCCATAATTAAATATAGGTGACTAGTAGCACAGAAGTTCCGGTGCTAGTCTCTAAAGCAGCACATCACATAACATTTAGTTAAAATTCATGAAAGGGCTATTTTTCGCACCTCACATGGCTGATTTTTTAATCATAAAATGGTTGTGCACAATCCTCATACACCTTGCATCAAGCATGTCACGTGGTATCTCCTGGAATGCATTGCAATTGATTGATAAACTTGACCAATGCTGAGAGAACACGGAACCTAAGTCGTCGGTTAGACGGGTGCTTCCATTGGGGAAAGTTTTGTGAGGCAAATCAAAATCTCCTGGAACACTGAATTATGAAAGAGTGGAGTTTGTGCGAATGTTATATGTGTTAGCGATGCATCTTGTGTTGAGATATTGAGCTCCACTCATGATATGCCAGGGTGACCGTTTTGCATTTATGTCACCGACTTGTTAGCTGCAGATGCGGTTGGTACACCGCCCATGAATAATAGCTAGATGAAAGCTATCCTTATCTACTCTAGTTCGTGGCTCAATTAGTATGCCACCTTATTTAGTTGAGTTTGGTTTGAGACCCATATATAGGGTTCTTCTATTTCTCTGTACTCGAGTTCTTTTGTCTTACACAACTAAGAAGAGAAAAATTGTTTTCAGCCTCAACCTTTGTGTGTATTCCCCCATTGTGTAAGTGAGAAAGCTACAAGTGAGACTCCTTCCTTCTCTCCCACAATCTTGACATGGTATCAGAGCTTGGTTCGTGGTAAGGAGCTCAAGAAAGAAAACCAAGTTCGCGATGTTCTAGTAAGAGGACTAGTGTTGCTTTCATTTTTTGAGCAAGTCTCTGCAGGTAGCACAACCGGAAAGTGCAAGAGTGCATTGTCTCAGATTGAGATGCCCTTCGCGGTGTAGCAAGAGGGCAGTATATGCTGCGGGAGAGGGCTTTAGCCTTTGGTTGCTCTATTTTTTTGATTCGAGGCCGTTTCGGGGCGTGTTTTGGAGGCGAAATTTTTTTGCACGCACTCAGGAAAAGGCCATGTTTTTTGCTGTGCGACCACCGTTCTACAGGTCGGTGAAAAGTTACCGTAGAAATTGCATTGTATACCTGTGCATAGAGACATTGGGAGTTACAAAATCATCCTTGTTGCCTGTTGATGCAAAATCGTCACTAGGAAGTGATTGTGTGGTCAAATACCACTTTTGTCAGTTGTGCAAATTTGCCCTTGTGAGGTTGAAGCTGTGTTTTTTGCAGTGACATAATTTTTTGCAGTGTTTTGTAATGGTGTCTTATTCTCTTTCACAAATTGTCACTGAAAAGCTTGACAAGAACAACTTCCAAGCATGGAAGTTTAGAATGACGAATTTTCCTATGGGAAAAGGATATTGGGAATTCGTTGTAGGAAATGAAGAAGAACCAGTTCTTCCTGATGTTCTTAATCAACAGCAAATGCATGCATTTAAAGGATGGCATGAGAGAGCCAAAAAAGTTATGTACTGGCTGTCTATCAGTATTTCAGACTCTATGATTATGCACATTTAGGATGCAAGTACGCCAAAGGAGGCATGGGATACTTTGTTAAAAATGTATAGCACAAATGCGCAAGCCAGCAAAATGCAGCTCAAGCAAGAGTTGCGCAATGTGAAAAGAGAAAGTATGAGCATCAATGACTACCACATGAAGATGAAGAAGATTGCAGATGCACTTGCTTCTATTGGGTCACCAGTAAAAGATGATGATTTAGTTTCTGTGACCTTGAATGGTCTAGGAAAGGATTATGTATAGTTCTGAACATCCATTTTTGTCCGTGAAAGATTTCCTGATTTTGAGGAGTTGATTGCTCTTCTAATTTTTGAGGAGCAGAGAAATGGTGGTGCATCTTCTTCAGAAGGAACTTCAAAAGAAGCTGTCTTCTACTCAAATGATGGAAGAGGTAGAGGCAGAGGTAGAGGAGGCCGATCTAGAGGCCATGGTAGAAATCAGAATATGTAGCAAAATCAAGAAAACCAGTCCTATGGAGGAGGACGTGGTAACTCTAGAGGTAGGGGGAGCCAAAGAGGTCATGGTGGATGGCAAAGAGGCCAAAATGCAAACATCAATGTTGAATGCTACTACTGTGGTGAAATGGGTCATATGGCTAAAAACTGCTATAAAAAGTAGAATGACATCATGAATGAAAAATTGCAACAAGAGAATTATGCATCTTCTAGTAGACATGGTGATGACAGAAATGAGCATTTGTTTATGGTGCAGCACATGATCAATTCTGTGACAAGTGCAAAAGAAAGCAATGAAGTGTGGTATGTTGACTCAAGTGCGTCAAACCACATGAGAGGTCATGCAGAATAGATGTAGGATACAAGGAAAATGGAAAAACCAGGATTTGTGGAGACTGGTAATGATATTGCACATCCTATTGTGCAGACTGGAAAAATTCCTTTGTCTATGCAAAATGGGAAAAAGAAATACCTATCGAATGTATTTCATGTCTCGAATATCACCAAGAACCTAGTTTCTATTGGTCAAATGGTTGAGCAGGGCTTGGAGGTCAGATTTAATCCTCAAGGATGCTTTGTTGAGGATATGAAAAATAAAGGTCGCTTGATAGCAAAAGGAAAGAAGAAGAGCAGAATGTTTACATTGGATGCAGACATGCCTGAATTGAGTGCATCAATGTTTGCACATGGGATCAGTGTAGTTGTAGATATTGATATCTGGCATCTCTCTCTCTCTCTCTCTCTCTCCGTAAATCTCTCTCTCTCTCTCTCTCTCTCTCTCTCTCTCTCTCAAGTTTGAAGTGATGGATATCTGGCATAAACACATTGGTCATGTTAATGTACAACGACTTAAACCAATGCAGGCCCAAAATATTGTTGCAGGATTGCCTAAATTCAAGGTTGCAGAAATGCATAAGGTATGTGAAGCCTGTCAATTTGGAAAATAGGCAAGGAAACCATTTCCTAGACATGTTCAAGAGAGTAAGAAGCCATTGGAATTTATCCACTCTGATGTGTGGACTACTAAAGCTGCATCTATTGGAGGCTGTGATTATTTTGTCACTTTTATTGATGACTATAGGAGAAAATTTTGGGTGTATTTTATGAAAAAGAAAAGTGAAGTGTTTGGGCATTTCAAAACTCTTAAAGCTATGGTTGAAAAAGAAATAGGCCTGCAAATAAAATGCCTAAGGTCAGATAGAGGGGGAGAGTACCTCTCAAATGAGTTTGCAAGGTTCTTGTAGGAGCATGGCATAAAGCAGCAATATTCATGCAGTCATACCCCAAAACAAAATGGAATTGATGAAAGGAAAAACAGGCATATTGGAGAGGTATCTCGTGCCATGCTCAACGAAAAGGACTTGCCAGATTTTTACTAGGCTGAAGCAGTTGCTACAGCAGTCTACATAATGAACAGGACTCCCACTGCAGCAATACATGGAATGACTCTAGAGGAGAGGTATACTGGTAGGAAACCAGATATTTCTCATTTGAAATTTTTGGTTGCATTGCCTATGTTCATGTGCTAGATGAATTGAGATCCAAGTTGGATCCAAAAGCTGAGAAGTGCATCTTTATTGGTTACTCTCTATAGCAGAAAGGGTATAGATGCTATAATCTTTCTGCATGTAAGTTTCCTTCTGCATGTAAGTTTACAGTGAATAGAGATGTTGTTTTTGATGAGATGAGTAGCTGGTATAAACCAGTAAATGTGATTGATGATGTAGATGTACAAAATGGTAATGCTGCATAGAATTCACAGCAGCAGTCACAAAATATTAGTGGATATGGAGTGTCCTCTAGTAGTGGTTCATATTTTTTGCCATGGACAGGGAGATTGAGATCATGAGAATCTCCTCAAAGCAATGCAGATAGTGGTATGCAGGTTTCACGAAAAGGAAAAGAGAAGGTAGATCAGCCCATGTTTGATATGAATGCAGGTCACTCGTATGTGGATGGTGAATCCAGTGTCTCACAACAGAGCATTGATGATGAGTTGGGTATTCCTTCTATTGTTACACCTAGAGTAAGGAAGACCAGGGATGTCTTGAGAGCACCTGGGAGTGAACCTACTTTGTGTAGGTCTACCAGAGCTAGGTATCCTGTGGATAGGTTGAAATATGATGGATTTACAGCCATTCACTATGCCTATATGGTTAGAGTGATACAGGAACCAGAACCCACATCTTTTGAGCAAGCCATGGGAAAAGAAAAATGGGAGAAAGCCATGGATGAAGAAATGGATGCCTTGGAAATAAATGCTACATGGAAATTGGTATTTTTGCCTAAAGATAAGAATGCAATTGGTTGTAAGTGGGTTTATAAGATGAAGCACAATACAAATGGTTTTGTGAATAGATACAAGGAAAGATTAGTAGTCAAGGGGTATGCACAAACATATGGCATTGATTATGAAGAAACATTCAGTCCGGTTGCAAGGATGGCAACCGTAAGAGTAGCCATTGCTATGGCTACATCAAAGGGATAGTCTTTACATCAGATGGATGTACAGAATGTCTTCTTGCATGGTGATTTGCAAGAAGAGGTCTATATGGAGCAGCCACCAGGTTATGTGCATGCTAGTCATCTTGAGTTTGTTTGTAGGTTCACGAAAGCCTTGTATGGCTTGAAGTAAGCACCTAGAGCATGGTCTGACAAGATAGGAGAGTATCTTGTCACTATTGGCTTTTAGATTTACAAGGCAGATTTCTCACTTTATGTGAGAAAAGCAGAGAAAGGTATTATGCTACTTGTCATTTATGTTGATGATTTGATTATGACAGGTGATAGTGATGAAGATATCCTTCATGTGAAAATGCTATTGAAGCAGAAGTTTGAGATGAAGGATTTGGGAGAGCTGCGTTATTTCTTGGACATTGAGGTGATTAGGGCACCAAGTGGGATACGGCTCTTGTAGAGGCAGTATGGATTGAACATGCTGTCCAAATATGGGATGACAGGCTGTAAGCCTATTTCAGTTCCTTTGGACCAGAATGTGAAGCTGAGCGTAGATGCAGGTGAGCTTCTGGAAGACCCTACTATGTACAGATGTATAGTACAAAGTTTGATTTATATGACTATTACCAAGCCAGATTTGAGCTATACTGTTGGAATGGTAAGTCAGTTTATGTAGGCTCCAAGGAAACCACATTTGGATGCAGCTAGACGCATACTCAAGTATGTGAAGTCCACATTGCAGTATGGACTATTTTATGAGACTAGGGTTTAGATATAGTTGCATGGATACAGTAATGTTGATTGGGCTGGTAGTATTTCTGATAGACGATCTACCAGTGGATATGTGTTCTCCTTTGGGAGTGCTACAGTCACATGGAGCAGCAAGAAACAGCCTACAGTTGCCTTGTCGAGCATAGAGGCTGAGTACAAGGATGCAACAATGGCTGCATGTGAGGTAGCTTGGTTGCATAAGCTACTTTATGATATGCATCAGCCTACAAATGGACCAATTATCATTTATTGTGACAATATGAGTAGTATACACTTGGCAAATAACCTAGTCTATCATGCTAGAACAAAGCACATTGAGGTGTATTATCACTATGTGCGGAAGAGGTTTTTACTAGGTCTTATTGATCTAGTTTATGTCAGCACAGAGGATTAGGTAGCTAACATATTTACGAAGGCATTGGGCGCAGAGAAGCGACGCAAGTTCAGAGACCTGCTTGGTGTGTAGGAATTGGGATTGAGCTTGAGGGGGAGTGTTGAGATATCGAGCTCCACTCATGATATGCCAGGGTGACCGTTTTGCATTTATATCACCGACTTGTTAGCTGCAGATGCGGTTGGTACACCGCCCATGAATAATAGCTAGATGATAGCTATCCTTATCTACTCTAGTTCATGGCTCAATTAGTATGCCGCCTTAATTAGTTGAGTTTGGTTTGAGACCCATATATAGGGTTCTTCTATTTCTCTGTACTTGAGTTCTTTTGGCTTACACAACTAAGAAGAGGAAAACTATTTTCAGCCTTGACCTTTGTGTGTATTCCCCTATTGTATAAGTGAGAAAGCTACAAGTGAGACTCCTTCCTTCTCTCCCACAATCCCTGAGGTATAGGAGAGTGACAGTGGAGTCATTACATGGCAATCAGCTAAGAGGTGCTTCGCTATGTGTGTATTACGAGGCGTTATGCCTATATATTATGGGATTTCCCTCTGAGGAGAAGGGAAGGTGAACGTTGGACTACATATTGAATACAAACGCAAAATCATCATAAGAATTTAGTGCAAAGTGAGTTTCAGATGCTCTTGGCCCGCGAGGCCATGTGGTGGGGTTGTCTGTCATATGCATGAGGTCTGGCTAGTGCCATAGCCAGTGCCGGCCCATTTTAAGTCCCATCATTTTCTACAATAGGTGCAATTGTTCATTTACATGCAACCTAAGTGCTATCCTAATGATGCTTAAATTGGGACTTATCAATACGTGACTTAGGTCTTGTAGTGAAACTCCTTTCAAATCCAAGTAGCTCCATGCAAACACGTCCTTACACTCCTTGAGAAATTTCACAAGTCATGCCTCATCCTCCTTATTGAGGTCTTTAGTAATGTACATAGGTTCGGGAGGTTCCCTAGTTTTATCAATGTTTACTTTTTTGACTTTTTGGCTCCTCAATAGGTCCATTAGATGTGCGTTCTTGCTTTGCTCCAAGAAAAACAATGACTCTATCACTTTTCTTGAAGTTGGTAAAATGAGATGGTAAATCTTGTTGCTTTTTTTTACTACGTGACTTTGACTCAACATAGTAGGCATATTTTTTAAAGTGCTTCTTCCTTAACTAGATTGGAAGTTTAACTCTAATACTATTTGACTAAGATGGTTGAGGTTCTAAGTCTCTATCCTAATTTGAGTCTGAATCTAAACTCGTACTTGCATCCTGCTAGTTATATTGAGCTAGAAGTAACTTATGGATCAAGATTTAGCTTGGTGGTCAAATATCTATCACTTATTTGAAATTGAGACTTGGAAAATTCCAAATTCTCTAATATGGTGTTTTAAACATTGTTAGATATTGAGTGGTAGTCTATCTTTCAAGATTAGATAGCCTTGGATTGGGTGTAGTGTAGAGCCATAGACCATCATGAAAAGAGGTACTGATGAAATTTCCAAGGATTGTTCAATGGTGAGAGTTGTGAGCTACAATGTGTCTATTTGACTCACGCATTCATAGGCTGAAGGATATTTCAACTCCTTTGCAAATGACAACTCCAATTTGGTGAAAATTTGTATCCAATCTTGCTCATTCTCAAGGGAGTGAAGGTATCTAGTCAAAGGTGTAATGGTTGGAGGGTGTAGCTAATCTCCTTTTAATAAGTTTGAAATGGCATCAAGATCAATAGTGGTTGTCTTCCATGATTCCATTTTAACACAAACTGCCTCTTCATAATTTTGTAGGAAAACGAGACCATTGCCCGGAGTCTTCAAGGAGCAGTGCATTACATATCCCTAGGCAACCAAGCAACAAGTTGTAGTCTACTCCTTTCATGACAATAAAGTTTACCTTGAACAAGACTCCTGAAACTATCCCTAGCATCCTTCTCAGTACATTATCAATCTCCTTCATGTACAATTGATCATTTATGAGCATACATGCCCTAGCCTTCTAAAAATGGCATACATTTTGTATTTATCAGCCAATGACTTTAAGTCCCCAGTTTTTAGAAACTCTTCAGTCAGGTGAAGGATTTCCTTGTCCTCATATCTAGGATTATCCACCCTCATTAAGGCAACGTACTGGGAAAGAGCATCTTCAGTCAATTCATGAGCTTCACGGTTGTTCTCCCTGTCAATATGCCAAAATTCAAATTTTTGCAGTTGTCTCATGAGGCTTTTTATCTTAAACAACTGTATGTATCGTATATGCTTTATGTGTTCACGGTACATCTCGGGGAAAATACTCAAGGTGTAGGAGAGCCATAGAGGGGCCATGACAATTAGCCAAGAGGTGATCCCTATGTCTATTTTACATGGTGCATAACACCAATATGTATAGGGACTCCCTATGAGGAGTTTCGGAAGGGTTATCCATTGGAGGGGATTGTAATATTTCTGCAATGAAATATTGAAGACCCTAAATCTCGCACAAAAGCGACTCAAAGTAATCTCCCGCAATAGAAAAACCTTGGGCTAAGTGTTCCATCTTCGTGCACTAACAAACTCTAGCCCGCGTTATGCATAAGAGATCCGTGTCTCGAAACTACAAGCCACCATAGGAACACCCCTTCATGGGAAAACAAAGGGATAATTTTTGTAAATTTTTTAATGTATTAACTCCCTCCCCTTTAGCCGTTGCATGGCAGGGAGAGGGAGTATGTGAGGTGCTTGAGTGGTGGAGGGGCATGGGGAGGAGGCATGCAACCCGCTACTTGTGTGGCTACCCCCCCCCCCCCCCCTCAAGCTATATGAATCCCCCCTCCAAAGCTTGAGGAGAGAGGAGGAAGGAGGATCGTGTGATGCTGCTGCCACCCTCTGGAGTTGCTCGCCGCCGTCCAACTGCTACCGCCGCCGCCTGCTACTGCGCCCCATCATCATCATCATCATCATCTTTACCTCCATCGTCATCATCTCCATCATCATCCTCAATCATCACTCTCTCTCCACATCATCCCTATATCTGGAAGCTTGGAAGCTTCTATTGAAGCTTTCCTAAGCCCAGTTCACTTGTGCTTCTCGGGTTTTTTTTCAAAACTGTTGTTACGCAAGCGGTGATTGAGAGTAAGCCTCACTCACAACCTGATAATGAGATGTTAAGGAGTGCCGGTTGGGATAATTGACTTTGTCAAATGCATAACACAACTTGAAAAATTCAAATATTTGATAATACACCACGAAAAACAAAACAATAAATAACTAGCTCTTGTAGCTCAAACAACTAAAACCCTAATTTGGGTAGAGCATCACACAACCACAACTCAATAAAAATACCAATAATTTGAAAACAAGCCAAGTGAAATATATTCTCGTACCTTAACAACCTTGAGCCGACACTTGGAGCTTTGACATCCAAAAGCTCCAACTTCCAAATTCGCATGACAAGAGCTCACTCTAGCATGCGACCCCCCACTCTCCTCTCTCACAAAATATAATTATAATCAAGGGGGAAGGCCCTTAACTCTTCAATCTCCTCTCCTTATATAGTTTTCTATCCACACTCACACACATTAGTTTTTTTGCTTTCAGCTTTTGGCTTTTGCTTTTCTATTGCTTTTCACTATTTTTGTTTTTTCTGCTTTATGAATGTTTGTAACTTGTTTGGATCATAACTTTGTCATTTGAGATCCGAATATAGACATTCGAGTACTTAGAACGATCGGAACGCATATGTTTGACAAGGCTACGTGAGCAGAATTACGAAAATCCATCAAAATCGAGCAAAAATTTTAATATTCGTAAATTACATCATTTTCTCCATCTTTTAACTTGGACGACTTATTCCCTTCCTTGACCTATTGTTCTTGTGATTGTACATACTTTCACCACACATGTCCTCCTTTTCTTCAAGAAATACTCGATGACGATGTAAAACGTACAACATTTTTCCTTTGATCCTTGAGTCTTCAAAATGAATATTCTCTGGATATGAACCTGTTTTTTATGCAGTGTGCCCTAGCAAGAATATGTTATGAAAGAGAACTCAATGCATAACCATACATGATTTGAGAAAGCATACAATATAAAATCGATGATATGCAACTATTCAACCGATGCTTCACACAAAAATAATGTATGCATTGAAGAATCGTGCCTAGCCTATCTAGATGTGATCGTGCGTCATGCAAAATGCAAACAAAATTCTGAATTAATTAAACATTCCTTATCCTCACCTCTCAACTCTCATAAGAAGATATGATATACTCCGCTCCACCCACCCATAATCTCACATCACTCTAGAAAATGGTGGTCCTCAATATGTTGACCAAACATGAACAACCCTTCTCACAATTGATGGCGTCCTTCACGACTCTCGAACTCTCCCAACCACCTTACCCACTCAACTAGAGGTTCCTAACTTTGTGATGAACATCCCAAATGGTGCGTGTAAGAAATGTGCGTGCTCAATGAACATGTGCTCTCTCATGTGCGCGTGCATCTAAAACTTACTGCATATAGTTGTAGTGGATCTCATGCCGTGCAAGTGCTCAACGATGGTGAAAAATGTGCTTAATCCCAACCCATGGCATGGAAGTATTTGATAAGAACATGAGATGACCCCTGAGTGCAGTGCATCAATAAGTGCAACGTGAAGTGCTCGTGAATCCATTATCCTCGTGATGTGCAAAAGTTGCAACAAAAATACATACCTAGCTCCTCAAAGTCCGGTAGCTCATAACAACCCCCAACTTTTTCCTCTTCAAACAAATACCAATCTTGACCAAGGCTATCAAATTTTACACTCAACAAATCAAACAAAATGACAAAAACAAAACCTAGATTAAACAAACACAAGAAATCCAACCACGAAATAACAAAATAAATTGTCATGCAAATAACTAAGCTAGCAAAAATCTATCCTAACTACAGTTAGACTAGGGGTTTTCAGTTTCAAAAAAACACTTGACACTGTGTCTGCAAGGTCCAATTCCTGCACGGAAAAGGAGAATTTTGGACAGTAGTAACCTCGAAGTGCGTAAGGAGCCAAGGAAGATTCGTTGTGTCAAAATCTACTGTGTCAATGGCCTCTAAGCAAAAGATGAGAGGAGCGCACGCGGGAGCTTCCAACCCGAGTACGAGAGTGGACAATGCCCCGATTCTTAATGCCCAAGTTCCAAAAATATTTATGCATGGAAAAGATTCATAAAGTATGTTTTAAATCCATGTAGGCAAGCCTAAAATGCATTGGAAAATCTATATATACTTGTTCGATTTATAAGTTTAGTTGCATGACTAGCACTTGCATTTGCTTGCATTTCCATGGTCAAGGGTAGTCACATTTTTGGACGTATATTGCATAAGTTAAAAAATGGATTTGTCCAAAGGCATCCTTGTTGCATCATGCAAAGGACAGGGTATATAACATATAATGCACTTATGTAATAATTTCCTGGTTGTGTCTCTTGTAAAAGATAATCGTAGACGGCCATTAAATGATGTCTGAATAGTTGCAATGCATGGAAAGGATTTATATACTTTGCAAATCGCATATGATGATAGTTACACTCTAGGGTGGGGTAAGTGCTATAGGAAAGATTAAATCAATTATGGTCTCAAGGCATTCACTCATGCATGGAGTTTTTTTATCAAAGTTTGAATGCATCTTCATTAAAAATATTAAAGCTTTGAATTCGATGCATCAACGTAGGGTTTATAAGAGTTAGCTTTGAATGTCAATCAATTTTGCATAGGGTAAGGAAAAGAAAGATCACTGTAGATCCTTTAGTTGCATAAAGGCAAAAAGGTCTATGGTCATGAAATTGCATGGAATGATACATCTCACACGTCTTGCAGTCACTTACATCCTTTAGAGAAAGTATTTGCAAGTTTAGAAGAAAGTATTTGCATCTTTAAAGGGAAGATAATCTTTAATCGTGGGTTGGTTAGATCAACTAAGTAAATCACATAGAATTGAGTAGCTTACATGAAAACCATAAAGGCATGATTAGTTAGCATATGACGATTGCCTCAATGTGCTAGGTAGGGTTAAGCTATGATAAAATTCTGCCTAGTATCGCACTTGGGATGCCGATTTACTAAGGTTCTACCCATATTTACGAAATGTTAGGATTATTTAAACACCATGCAAGAACGACCTAGGGTTCTCACCCTAAGGATCAATTGACCAAATAATATACCTCCATATGAATTTAAGGACCCTAGGGCCAAAACAATTATCGGCCTAGTAGGGTTAGGGTTTGGAATGGGTCAAGAGGACTCCCAAGCCCTTATCTTGATCAAAGTTATTCTTGATAAAGAAATACCGTATGAAGAAAGATGTAATCCCCACAAGTTAGGTATTGACACCTATCCCGTGCAATAAGCTACAACCTCCTATGCGCTTGTGTCTAAATCACTAAATAGAACCCCTACACCTTAGACCAAGTTGGTGAGTTCTAATTGCAAGTTAAATATCCTATGAATTGAGTAGTCATCCTGCTACATCACTCTTCCTTGGGATTGATTTGCCAAGCTAGGGGAGTTACGAATTTCCAAGAAAGAAGTTGACAAACTAAGTTAGGGTGACGAGGTTGCCCAGGATTTACTGACTATAATCTAAAGCAGTGACAATTTTGGTCAACAGGGTATAAACCCTAACCCAAGGAGAAAAGGGTAAACAAGAAACTCAGATTACGAAACCCTTGGGATCTTGCCAAGTTGCAAATGATCCAGGATCGAATGTTGGAAGTATTCGAAGAGAAGGAATCACATCTTAGCAGTTGGCCGTACAAATGACCACTGGAATGTTCATGATTGTACTCTTAGGTGCACTATTTGTACTTCTTTGCTCAAAGAACTAATTCAGAAAAAAAAACTAATGCTTTAGGTTAAAAGCCTGGAGGGAGAGGCAGTACCAGTTACCTCCGACTGTCTGCCTGACCCTATCCAAGGGGGTTGTTAGCCGCACCGGGTATGTGGACCGAGCTCGTCGCGAGAGGTCTCTCCGTGGGTGCTACTTGGAGCAGGAGGACGCTTGGGTGCCATGGGAGGCTCTGGCCATAAATCCCTTGCCTCCGGATCTTGCACAAGAGACAGTAATATTTCTGCTAAAAATATTGCGAGGCCGTGTGAGGTCTCGGTAAATGACAATGTCGACATTGTGGTCATGGACGATGCGGTCTTTAATTGGTACAATTTCCACTGGCAAATCGAGTCTAAGGACTAAGAATCCCGCATAACTTCATAAGAACCTCCTCTTGGGAGGAGGTTATGAGGAAAATATTGGATTTATTGCAAAAAAAAAAATAATCCTCTTTCCCCCAGCCGAAGCGTGGCTGAGGGAAGAGGATGGGGGCTATGTTGGGAAATAGGAGAGGTGGAGGGGAGAGATGGCATGCAGGCACCACGTGGGGGAGGGAGGCCTTATCCTCGTCTTCCTATAAATACCCCTCTATGGAGGAAGAGAAGGGGGGGAAAGCTAAGTCGTGACTGCGCTAGACTATGGTAAGAGAGGGAGTCGAGAGGCTGTCTGAGAGGGGGGAAGCTGAGGAAGTTGGTGAAGGAGGAGGAGAACAAGCCGTTAGATTGTGGAAGGAGCCGCCAACCACCGTGTCAAGGTGTGGAAGAGGAGGGCGCTGCTAAATCCGGCGTGAGGGAGATAATCATGAGCTCGTGAAGCTACCGCAGGGAACCGCCAGCTGCCAAATCGATGGCTTGCTCTTTCCTCCACGTGGCTTCTCTACGCCTACAGAAGCTTCAAGAAGCTTCTTGAAAAGGGGGCTTTCATAAGCCCCCTTCACAAGCAATCTTTACACCCCCTTTCCCCTTGGAGTTTAAGCCCCCTTTTTTCCCCTTCCCCCCAAAAACCCACCTTAGGCCGGGTTTTAAAGATCCTTCCCGTGGGAAATTCCTATACAAGTCCCTTTTGGGCCATATTACTCTCGGGTTTCTTAAAAACCCTTTCCTATTTCCCTTATCAAGTGGACTTCTTATCCCTCGAGAATTAAACCCTTTCGGACCTTGGTTTCCCCAAAACTCACATAGCCCAGATTTTAAAGCCTTTTTCCTAGCATTTCCACAAGGCTATATAATCCCCGTTTCCTTTTAAATCCTCCCCTTGCATTCCATAAAGCCATTTTTAACCCCTTCTGTGGATTTTTTTCCCCTCCCACACAAGTTCCTTAAAGGCTCCCATGACATTCCCACTCAAGTCGTATTAGCAAGTTTTAAACCCTCTTTTCATTGGTTCTTCTCAAGTTCACTCTAACCACCTGATTTAAAAACTATCTTTCCTATTGCAACTTCCACAAGCCTATAAGGTATTCTAAAGCCCGATTCCGAAAGACAATGCAATCAGTCAAGGAAGCCGAATCTCAAAGGGAGTTTTGCGTGCGAAGGAGACATGCCAAGTTCATAAGTCTGCGCGGCTAAGGCAAGAAGGTCGAATTCTTGATGGCTCCTAAAAAGGCACAAGGCGCAACTGCAGGAGGGTCATCTCCTAGCATTCATGTGGACATTTCACGGAATCCACAAGTCCAGGTTTTCTTCCTAATTTTGATTTCGTCGTAACATTACAATTGTTCATGGATCATTTATGGAATTAGGATGCACTTTTTCGATTGAAATACTTTGGCTAATAGCTCACAATTGAAGAATTCAGTCATTGGTATTTTTCAATGAAATGAACAAAAAAGAGCATAAGATCTCTATGCATTCCAAGCAAGTGGTTTTTATACATTGCAAATTAATGAATTTAGATCAACTAATACCCATCTTTACAAGTCAAAATTATGATAGTACACTTCAATTATGCATGGAAAGAATAAATCGCATGTCGCATTGTTAGACATCTTTTCTTCGAAATGATTCTTTAAAGAAGGTTGCTAATAACCGTAGGAATTTGCAAGGCATGGAAATGATTCTAGGGATACATGAAGTAGATTAATCTCTAGGAAATTGGCATAAATCTCGATCAATTACGTAAGTAGTTATGAAAGGTTGTGTAAATTCAGCATGCGAATAATTCATTCAGAAATGAAACTAGGAAAAAGGCTTCATGGTTTGTCTTAAACATAAAACCCTAAAGCTTAGTAGCATGAATCTTGATTGCATGTTATAGAAGGATCAATAAGAATTATGCCATAACTTAACTTATGCTTTGATCTTAACCAAAAAAGTTAGGGATTGTAAATCTAATCATACGTAGGCAATAAATTGTGTGCTTACGAGAATGGTATCGTAATGCAATTAGTTTTTCCCCTATATGATCAAGACAATACCTTCATGAATAAACAAGTAAATTGGTTTACCTTAACACCTAAAACTGTGAAGGAATCGCTTAGGAAGGGTTAAATTGATGCAACATATCCCAAAGTGCTAACTAGAGTTTCGCACATTGAGGACGTGACCTAGTCGCACTTATTGCCAAGTTGAAACTCTCATATCCCTAAAAACCTGCCCACATTCACGGAATGTAGGGATAGTAGGACATACTTGCGAGAAACGATCGAGGTTTTCTACCCTAAGGATCTCTCACTAAAAGGATGAAACTCGATTTAAATTGGAACCCTAGGACCGACAATGTCTGCCTAGTGTAATTAGGAACGGATTGGTTATGAAAACACCCTAACCCTGTTTCCTATCTACTCATGATTTTGTGATTAGAAGACGCCATTCGATGGGTAAAATAGTCCCATGGATTTTGATGTGCACTTGTGCAACAAGTTGCAGAGTCATATGATCTTGTGATTTGATCACAAGGGAATGGCCAATTTCTCAGAATGAGATTGGTAGATTCTTGCGCAAGTTTATCTTGCAAGAGGATGAGTAGTCATCCTGACATAGCACCTTTCATGGAAAAAGAACCAAGATAAGGGGATTGGATAATTTTTTGGAAGCAAAAGACCAACCAGTAATTTAAAATAACATATTTACTGCTAATAGAACTTAAGGTCTTGGTTAAGTTGGGTTAATAGGGTACGGCCCTAACCCAAGGATATACGGGATAACAAACAAACCTTGGGGATCTTGCCGAGTCGCAATTGATCCCGGATCGAGTGCTGGATACATTCGGAGAGAAGGATTCACTCCTTAGCAGTTGGCCAAAAATAACGACCACTGGAAATGATTGTGCTTGTAAATCAGTTTAGAGAGCACTGTTTGCTTTGTTTTCTCAAGGAATTAAAAGATGAAAAGATATCTAATGCTTCAGGTTGAAGGCCTGAAGGGAGAGGCAACCTCAGTTACCCCCGACTGTCTGCCTAACCCTAACCAGGGGGTTGTTAGCCGCAACGGGAAGGAGGACCGAACCCCCCACGAGAGGTCTCTCCGTTGAGCGCTACTTGGAGCAGGAGGATGCCTGGGTGTTGGGGGGCTCTGGTTGTAAGTCCCTTGCCTTCCGGGCCTTACACAAGAGACCAACGTGACTCGAGATTGGATCTTGAGGCACGTATACTAGTCTACGGGCAGAATCTTGGATTTGTAATCCCAGTGGATTGCTGGATAGCCTTCGGGCAGAGTATGGATAAGCCTACGGTCTGGACTTTATAAATGTATTTCAAAGATAAATATGATAAGTTGTTGAAAAGAAACTTGTTTGACATTGCTTTTCTATGTCAAGTACTATGATTACGTGAAGGAACCATCACCTAATGGACTAATTAAGGAAGCTGTTTGATGCATGTCCAACTAAATGTGGTAGGTAATTAGACAACTAAAACAACCTGAGGAAAGTACTGTGGATGTGGCCATGGGTCCGTCCTACGGATGGGTGGTCCCGGTTGGCCGGGAACTTTTCTCAATCATAAATGACAGCAAGAAGATCGTTTCAAAGGACATGAACAGCAAGGGCGCTGACCTAGAGTCTAAGTTATAATAATCTCTATTTACGTTGTTTTAGGGGAACAGAATGGGGCTATGCCTTATGGCAGAGAGGTTGAGCTTTGCATCCCTCTCGTTTTCCATTCTCCTTGAACCAAGTGCAGCGTGAATCAACTTCGGCCCTAGCATTTCTACGTAAAGTAGTTCGCTGGGGGTTCGACGCTAGTTGCCATTTAGGAAATGAACATTAGGGAAAATCCTGATTCAGGTCGGTCCTAAGTGGGAACGGCCAGAATGCTTCCGCTATGTGGCTGATGTGGAAAGTCTTGGATCGCAAACCCCGTAACATTCCATGGGAGTGCCGGGCGGAGCTTTCTAGATTTCCTTTCCGATGGACTGGCAAGAACGTGTCCTGAATAAAACAGGTGGACACCTTACAGAGGCCGACATGACTCGAGATGGGATCTCGAGGCCCGCATACTAGTCAACGGGCAGAACTTGGAATACCGATCCTCCTTGAGGATTGCTGGAATAGCCTTTGGGCATGTTTATTTGATGTATTCCAAAAACTGATAACAAATGTTGAAAAGGAACTTGCTTGACATTGTTTTTTTGTGTTAGTGCTTAAGTTACGTGAAGGAGTTGGTGATTAATTGGCTAATTAAGGAAGTTGTTTTTGCTTGTCAAACTAAATGTGGTAGGTAATTAGATAACTAAAGCAACCCGAGGAAAGTGCGGTGGATGTGACTCTGGGTCCATTCTACGGAAGGGTGGTCCTAGTTGGTCGGGAACTTTTCTCAAAGAAATTGACAACGAGGTAACAATGACCTAGAATCTATAGAGCTAGAGTCCTGATTTATGCTGTTTTAGGGGAATGGAATGGGACTATGCCTTACGGGCAGAGAGATCGAGCTTTGCATCCCTCTTGTTTCCCATTCTCCTTGAACCAAGTGCAGTATAAATTCGCTTTGACCCTGATGTTTCTGTGTAAAGTACTTCAGACTCTAGCTACCTCTTAGGAACTTGACCATTAGGAAAACCCTGATTCAAGTCGGTCCTAAGTGGCAACGGTCGGAATGCTTCCGCTTTGTGGCAGACTCGGGAAGACCTAGATTGCAAACCTCATGACATTCCTTGTGAGTGCCGGGTGGCGCTTTGTAGACTCTCTTTCCGATGGGCTGCTAAGACGTGTCCTACAAGTGGACAGAGGGACATGTTATAGGGATAACAGGTGTTGATTACATGTTGAATTTGATATTCACTTATACATGTTGCCTACAGGATATGTGTGTTTTGAGAATTGAAGGATTTAATAGCATGAGCATGCTCTCAGTTGTTGTGCTGACCCTATGCAACACAATAATTACATTTAGAATGAAAGCATGAAAAGAAATTGTTTCGCACTGTCACAATGCTGTTTAAAATGAATAAAATGGATTGAGCAGAATGGTTTTTAAATCAAGTATGATTTCCATATTTTAACTGCATATACTAGCCCCCATATCAACAGTTTTTCTTCCATCCAACCTTTTTCAGTTGCTTCAATGGATATGCTTATATAAAAAATAGGCCTCATATAAGATCTCCCCTTTCTCTTTTGCGTTAAAATGGCTCCCACTGCATTTTTCCCAACACTGATGCTACTGAAGAAAGGTTCATCCCAGTTTGGAGACATAAGAACTGGCAAAGTGCTTAACTTTTCTTTAATATGCAAGAATGCATCCTCTTCAACTTGCATCTAAACTAAAGGATCCCTTTAAGTTGCTTTCTATAAAGGATATAAATACTCAGCCAGCATATGGAATGATCTTGATAGATACCTCAGCTTTTGAACAAACCTCCTTAGTTCTTTTATAGTTTTTGGAGAATCCATAAGAAGTAAAGCCTCAAATTTACTTGGCTCGGGTGAAATACCATTAGCAAACACTTGATGACCCAAGAGTATCACTCTAGTTCTTGCTATTTTACATTTATCAGGGTTCAGCAGACCGCCATCCTCATCAAGTCTACAGAAAACTTTATTAAGTTTTTGGGAGTGTAATGCCCTCGAGTTGTACACCAGCTAAAGGCATTGTTGCCTATGGATCATTTGAGAAGTGAGATTTGGATTTTATTGGACCTTTGCCTGGTACAAAAATAGGAAATTCCTACATCCTTACTGTAGTTGATTATATGACCAAATGGCATGAAACTAAGGCTACAAGGAATTGCAAGAAAGAGAATGCAACTCAGTTCCTCATGGAGGACATATGCTGTAGATCTAGAATAAAAGTAGAAATAGTGATGAAAAATCAAGGTCCTAGCTTCAAAAATAAGCTATTGAGAGAATTAACAAGGAAAGCATACTTGAAACATAGATTTGATACTCCTTATTACCCTCAGTGCAACGTACTGGTGGAAGCATTCAATGGAATGTTACAGAAGATTCTCTTTAATCTTGTGGAAGATGATCCTAAAGATTGGGAAAATTATCTACATCAAGCTTTGTGGGATTGTAAAACATTGCAGAAGACAAGTACAAGATTCACCCCTTTTTAGTTAGTATATGGTCAAGATGCTTTATTACCTATGAATGTCATGTTCCCTAGGATGGAGTTTATAAGAAAGCGTCAGTTAGATCAAACAGAATTGGGATTTAATAAAGGACTGAACTTACATACCCTACAGTTGGATGGGCAACAAGCAATGGATTGTTATGAAAAACAGATTATCAAGAGAAGGGAATGGTTTAATACATAGCTAAAGAAGAATGATCTTGTAGAGGGAATGCTAGTTATGAGATATGACAGTAGCTTGGACTCCACTTTTCAAACCAAGTTTGGAGTTAGATGGGAAGGACCTTTCCTCATCAAGCAGAAGTTTGAAAATGGCACTTACTTGCTACAAGAGTTAGATGTGACTATTCACAATAGTAGAATCAATGGGTTGCATCTAAAGAAATATGTCTGAAGAATATTGTAAATAAAGGGGATGTAAGAAATGTACATACTATACGTCGAGTAGGTTGCTTCCAAGGGATGGACTGATTAGATGGACTGATTGTCTATGAACTTGAGAAGATTATTGGGAAGCATGAAAAGGTTCTTAGAAATCAAACTCTCACTGAATTTTTGATCAAATGGAAGGGGCTACCTATGGAAGAGTCCAATTGGCAACCCTATTCTTATTTGGATGCTTTTCCATGGCTTTTGCAAGATAAATGATCAAAGCCTATGTAGGGGCAACCATCTATTTTAAAATATTATTATTCATTAAATTTTATTGATGACATCAATGCCTTAGGATGTGTATTTCATTTCTACACTTCAAACACTAAATTTGGACACTCCAGTCAAAAGTTATGGCAATTCTGCTAATGCAGCCTTGTTTGGGTAGCAAACTATGAATTCATTGTTTCAGGTTCATTATGATGTTTCTTCACACAAAGCGCTTCCACATGCTTATGGATCTTTATCAACATAATTTGCTTCATTATAGACTTGCCTACTACCTCATTATCTTCAGTTTTGAGGACAAAACATCTCTAGGAGGGGATGATTTGCAATGAAGCAAATTATCAACATGAGATGTGAAGCCTATTTCAAATATAAACTTTGTAAATACTTGAGCCAAGAGAAAGAGGACTTAGGGTTTAGTATAAAAAGGCAAGAAGTGCTAATGTAGCATCATTCTTTGGCATTATCACAATTTTATCCTTCTTGTCTCTCATCATCTTGTACTTGGTTAATAGCTCATAGCTACATTGTGCTATGGTAATGGAAGATGTTCCATGGCATGGCCATGTTTGTAATTCAGTTTGTTACATCTCTTGATGTGTGAAGCTTAGATTAATTTGATTTCTTGTTCATTTCCATTGTTCGATTAGTCATTCTTTACATATCAGGAGTTGAGCAATTTACTATCATGCCCAATAGAGGTAAACAATCAATCTCTACCACTACATGAGCTCCCATTAAATACTCCCTATCACACTTAAGGGTTGCCACTACGCCCAAAGCTTTGCTTTGACTTAAGAATACCACCATTGCCATTCATTGAGGACCTTTGCTTCAAACCAAATGGCATACCTATTTCCATTAGCATCATCCTGACCCACTACCCAACTAATGCCAATTGGGCTTGTATCCATGGTGAGAATAATAGGATGTCCATTCTCATAACTTGCTCTCTTTAGTGTTGGGACTGAAATCAATAAGTTCTTTAACTTTTGAACTACCTTCGTATGCTGTTTACCTGACCAAAAATTTTATCATTTTCTCAAGATTTGATATAAACTTTCAGCCACATGAGCAAAATGTGGAACCCATATCAAGTATAAGACACATGCACCCAAAAATCCTCTCACCTTGGATACATTTGAATATGTCTCCTACATCTTGCTTATGGCATCAATCTTTACTAGTGAGGGCTTTCTCCCATATGGTCCACACATGTGCCCAACAACTAATACTTCCTCCACTCCAAAAACTAACTTTTCTCTTGAAAGAGTCAAATGCACTTCTTCAAGATGGCTCAAAATCCTATCACAATCAGCAATATGATCAACCACAAATCTTCCACATCCATGCTCATTCAACTCTTCATTCTTCTCAAAGATATCACATCCTTTTATTGGAACATCATCAAGAAAGGGTAAGGTCAACTGAGGGATATACTCTCTCAAAACTTTATGCATAGCATTCATTATATATGCCACTGAATTGGTTGCTCCTTGTGGAAGCATACACATCCTAACCAATCCAAGTGGTGTCTTCATAGTAGTGATATCCTGGCTTTCTAGTGCAAGCTAGAACTAATCATATCCTAAATATAAATCTCCCATAGAGTAAATTGCATTGCATGCAAATGCTTTTGCAAATTCATCCACTATCGGTCTTGACCCAACATTCCTTATAGTGACCTTATTAACTGGTTGTAAATCCTGCATAAACCTCAAAGAATCATTCTTTTTTGGAATAGTAAATGATCGATTCCAATATGAAGCTGAAGAGGGCTCCAAAATTTGTGTCCTAATCTTCTTGTTCAAAAGCTCCAGTAGCTTAGGCAAACGAGGTATTGGAATAGGCTTTAAATTCCATGGCACATGAGGTACTGTAAAGATCACCATAGGTGCAACTATGGTCAGATCAACATATCCAATTTAATCTAGCTGAAATGCAAAGGCTTTTCCATGCCTTGCTAAAATTTGCAAGAAAAAAAATCCTTCTATAGGTAAAAGAAAGGTTGTGATTCGAGAAAATCACAAAAAATATTTGTCTAACACTTTGTTGATTTTTTGTACATTTAGAGGTTTGAAATAAAGAAGAGGGTGGGAAAACCTCTTGGAAAATCCAAGAAATCACTGGATGGAAATGTTTCATGGACCGGATTACCAAGGGGGGGGGGTGAAGAGTAAAGATCAATGGAGAAAGGTGAAGGACAAATGTGTAATGTGAAAAGAAAAGACATGAAATGGATTTGGAGCCATCCAAAGGGCATGTGAGGCTCATAATGTCATGGCTTTGGAGCCTTATGATAATTCAAACAAATGGGATACTTCTTGGAAGCATTAGTGGAAGAAAAATTAGGCACATGATTTTGTAATATTTTTAAAAAATACTTTCACTTCGATCCAAAAAAACTTTTCAACATGAAAGTTGTTATGCGTGAGCTAAAGTTTTGGTTGGTATTTGTTTATAATTTTTTGAAGCTATGAGTTGGGAGATATGGCCAAAATGGTGGATGCCAACTTTTTCCAACTACAGTGGAGACCACCTCCCAATTTTATACACACCCACACTTAACACTTCCATAAAATGTCGTTCATTAGACTCCCAACCCTTTCCCCTCTCTTTTCCTCTCTCTCGAGCTAATAAACCATTAGAATTCCCCTCCTAAATTACCCTTGAATTGTAACGTGTCCACTTGTTATCTTCGGGACACGTCTTAGCAGTCCATCGGAAAGGATGTCTAGAAAGCTTTGCCCGGCACTCCCATGGAATGTTATGGGGTTTGCGATCTAGGGCTTTCCACATCTGCCACGTAGCAAAAGTTTTCCGGCCGTTCCCACTTAGGACCGACTTGAATTAGGGTTTTTGCTTATTGGTCATTTCCTAATGGCAACTAGCATCGAACCCAAGTGAACTACTTTACGCAGAAACGCCAGGTTCGAAGCGGATTCATACTGCACTTGGTTCAAGGAGAATGGGAAAGGAGAGGGATGCAAAGCTCAACCTCTCTACCATAAGGCATAGTCCCATTCCGTTCCCCTAAAACAACGTAAATCGGGATCAATTATAACTCTAGGTCAATGCTTTTGTTGATCGTGTTCGTTAACGATATTCTGGCTGTCCATCATGATTTGAGAAAAGTTCTCGGCCAACCGGGACCACCCATCTGTAGGACGGGTATATGGCCACATCCATCGCACTTTCCTCAAGTTGTTTTAGTTATTTGATTACCTAACACATTTAGTTGGACATGTATCAATCAACTTCCTTAATTAGCCCGTTAGACATTGGTTCCTTCACGTAATCATATCACTTGACATAGAAAAGCAATGTCAAACAAGTTTCTTTTTAACACGTTATCATATTTAACTTTGAAATACATGAAGTCCAGCCCGTAGGCTTATCCACAATCCGCTCGAAGGCTATCCAGCAATCCACAAGGATCACTAATCCAAGATTCCGCCCGTAGACTAGTATGCGGGCCTCGAGATCCAATCCCGAGTCATGTTAGCCTCTTGTGCAGGTCTCGGAAGGCGAGGGATTTACGGCGGCCAGAGCCCCCCCAGCACCCAAGCGTCCTCCTACTCCAAGTAGTGCTCAATGGAGAGACCTCTCGCGGCAGGTTCGGTCCACCTTCCCGGCATGGTTAACAACCCCCTTGATTAGGGTCAGGCAGGCAGTCAGGGGTAACTGAGGCTGCCTCTTCCTTCATGCCTTCAACTTTAAGTATTAGATATCCATTTATCCTTTAATTCATTGATCAAACAAAGCAAAACAATGCTCTTAAATCTGTAACAAGCACAAACATTTCCATTGGTCGTTTATTGTTGGCTAACTGCTAAGGAATGAATCCTTCTTTTCGAATGCGTCCAACACTCAATCCGGGATGACTTGCAACTTGGCAAGATCCCCTATATCTTGGGTTAGGGCCGTATCCTATTAACCCGACTTGGTCAATACCTTAAGTTCATATGTTATTCCAATTTATTGGTTTGTCCTTTGCTCCAAGCAATTATCTTTACCCTAGAAATATATATTAGGATCCTTTTGCAAAATAACTTGCGTAAGAATCTGCCAACCTCATTCCAAGAATTGGCCATTCCCTTGTGACCCAATCACAAGATCATACGACTCTGCACTTGTTGCACAAGTGTCGCATCGAACTATAGGACTATTCTACCATCAAATTGGAGTCACGAAACAATCTGTTCCTGATTACATTAGGCTGACATTGTCAGCCCTAGGGTTCCAAGTTCCATCTTTTTAGCATAAGATTCTTAGGGACAAACCCTAGATCACTTCTCAAGTATGTTCCGTTGTCTCTACATTCGAGGAATGGAGGCAAGTATTTAGGGTATAGGAGTTTCGGTTTTAGCAATACGTGCGACTAGGTCACGTATTAAATCCTAGTGAGTTCTTTGGAATTAAATTAAATCTTTCTAAAACGAGTACTTCATGGGTTTAGGTGTTTAGGTTTATGCCGATTTAATCTATCTATTTTTGGCGATAATTACGCTATTGTTTTCATAACCACATGACTCATTGTTTATGTGTAAGTTGATTTTCAACCCTAACTTTTCGGTTTAAGGTCAAGCATAGGTTAGGTTATAGCCTAATTCTGATTAATCATCTTATAACTTGCGGACAAGGTTCATGCTAAAACATGCAGACTTTTTCTAATAAATATGTAGTTGAAAAACGATGCTTATACCAATTTAATAGAGTTATGCAACTTAAGAATCATTTCATGCCTTGCAATTTTCTATGGATTGTTAGCACTTTCCCTAATGACTCATTGTGAAGGAGATATGTCCTAATAATGCGACATGCAATTTATACTTCCATGCACTATCTTAATTCCGTTTTGTAAATATGGACATTAAATCTAAGTTCAGTTCATTGAAATGCATATCAATTTTTTGCTTACTTTATTTTTATTCGTTTTATTGAAAATACTTATGACCGAACTTGTCCATCGTAAGCTAACTCTTTTAAACTAACCAAAATATTTAAGACGGAAAATGCATCCTATCTCCAAAAATCATCCACGCACGTCAAATTATAACAATGTAAAAATAAAAAATAGGAAGGAAAACCTGGACTTGGGGTGAGATGCCCATGTGGATACTAGGAGACGATCCTCTTGCGGTTGCGCCTTGGGCTTTCTTAGGAGACATCGCGAATGTAGCCTTTCCGTCGTGGACGCAGCTTTGCGAACTCCCTTTTTGAAATACCACCGTCCTTTATGAGTCTTTTGTTCTTTCCTTTCGTAGAAGCTCTTTGAAGGGATAGTTGTGTGGAGGAGGGGGAAACCATGAAAAGGTTTAAAACCCAAAAAGGGGGTATTTTAAAATCCTCCGCAAGTAAGGCTCATTAAAGCCATGGGAAAGGGCTTAGTGGCCTTTTAAAGAATCACAAGAAAGGGGAATAAAAGGTGTAGAAACCCTTACGAGGGCTTTTGTATGGGGAAAGAAGGTGTCAAAAGACCCTTAACACTTTCTTTTCTATTTGTAAGGGGGTAAAACAAAAGGGTCCTTAGGGAGCCCTTAGGAGGGATTATTACTAGGGTAGAAAAAAGAAAACTTAAGGGTCCATATGAGGGCCCTTCACGACAAAAGTCGGGGGAGAAAAAGGGGCCTAAGGGAGCCCTTAGGGGAAATTTGAGGGGGGGGGGGGGGGGGGGGGAAGGGCTTAAGGGCCACTTGAAAGCCCTTTAATGGCAAATCTCGAGGGGTGGGGGGGGGGGGGAGGGGCCTAAGGGAGCCCTTAGGGAGGAATTTTGAAGGGGTGGGAGGAAGGGCTTAAGGGTCGTGTGAAGGCCCCTTTAAGGTAAATCTTTCTTAAGGGGGGGAAAGGGGGCTTATAGAGCCCCCCTTAGAAGCTTTAGAAGCTTCTACAGATCACGTGGGGGCCTTAACTGTGTGATGGCGGGCGGCGACGTGACGAATGGAAGGCTGAACAGCAGCTGTTGGGACTGGGCGGCGTGAGCAGTTGCTTCTTGGGAGCACCAACGTGAGGGCATCTTCAATCTCTCCTTCCCTCACAAAGCCTCACTCTCTCCCTCTCTGAAAGTCGATGGCGTCCCCCTTTAGGCATTCATGGCAGCGTCTCCATTCCCATTCCGCTTGCACCCCCCCAATTTATATAGGTAAGGGGAGGGGGATCCTCCCTCCCCTGCATGGCAGCGGCCATGGCCATTTATCTCCTGCGAGCTCCACCGAGGAGCTTAGTCACTCCTTCTATTCCCCTCCCCTCCAGCTCGACAGTTGGTTGTGGGGAATAAGGGGAAATTTTAAAAAAAATATCATTATCCTATCCTTAGAGGCCATTCATATGCGAAAGGTGTAATTAGATTGAGAATATTACACAAATCATCCTTAATTGTAATAGTAATGTATGAATTCTCACTACTTTCTCTCCATTATTGCTAGATATGATCTTATTTTATGAAGATTTTCTATATTTTTTTATAGGAGAGCTCTTGGACTCAAGCTATGGGGGGGGAAATGTAGACAACTCACCTATGATGGAACTTGATTAAGTATAAAATTGGTCAACAAAACATCTAGATGGAGCTTCCACATTGGTGGAACCGCCTCAATGAAACTTTGATGGTGTTAATTCCTATTCTTTCTTAACCTCCTCCCTAAACACCCTCAAGGCCTATATAAAGAGGCATTCTCCTTTGTAATTTGCAAGAGAGAGCCAAGAGGCCCTCTTCAGCCCTATTGAGCCTTCCCCATTCTCTCTCTTGAGCTGATGCAGTTCATTCCCTTACTATAGCTTATACAAGCTCTATAGTGTAATAAGCCCATGCTATTGGTGTCCATATTGTGTATATTGGTTATGTCTTGAGGGTTCTCCATCTCTTGTGTCCTCTTAAGTTTTATTGATTCATCTATTTTTTGTAGTTCTCTCTCTCTCTCTCTCTCTCTCTCTCTCTCTCTCCTTGTCTTAGTTTTCCTCTCTTCTCCCTCACAAGCTCCTCTCCATCTTGCATAGTGTCGTAATCCGCTCTTCCATGACTAGGTGGTGCCCTTATCTCATTCACTTTGTGGCAGAAGGGAGTTTGGCATAGTATAGAGGCTGCCATACCAAATTTCCTTCATCAGGTTGCATTACCAATTTTCAGCTTTTGTAAAGTTTGAGCTGTAAATTTATGTCCTACTTCATGTGGATCCTGTAAACTAGGCTATTGAGTGACTTTTTCAGCCAATCCATCACTTTCAGGTGGTAAAGGCAAAGCAATAGGCTTAACCTTCTTTGCAATAAAAAATGTTTTGTACTTTGTATCCACCCTTACTTCAGCCCTGTTTTGCAGTCCATAACATTCATGCTCAGCAAACTCTTGAATGTCTTCATACATCTCTAAAATGTCAATATAGATAACCTCTTTTTCTACCCTATTTTTAGCATTAATTGCTGCAGAAAATTTAGCCACCATTGTATCAACATCCACCAACCATGAAAACAGCCTTGAAATACCTTCATTTGTAGTCATCAAACCATATGTCTTCAACTCTGTTTCAGCCCATCCTACATATTTTTTTCAGCCCTGTACATGGCTGAAATATTCTTAAAACTGCCAAGACTACATGTTGTCCATTCCTGTAATCCAAACACAAACACAATTTCCCCCTTTCTTGGAGCCATAATTATCTTCCTAGAGGCACTACCATAGCCTCCACTTACAACAATGCTATCTAAAAACCCTAAAACTCTCGTGCATTAGGTGGCATGGGATTATCCTTTAGCCTATCCCGATTTTGGGGATGATTCACACAAATAGTGAGAAACTGTACCACCTTTGTATTGTCTTTACTCTGAACTTGAGCATATGAAGAACCATTGTTGAGATATTTGCAATCACACCTCCTTCAATCCCTTTATAAGGAGCAGTGAGGGCTCAGAAAACTAGAATCCCATATGCACAGTAGGAGAAAGTTCCACCACTCAATTCCTATAAGGCATTGTACTTGCACTCTTTTTCTAATGCAATGATAGTACTGTTTTCTTTCCAGTAAAGTGTCCATGTTACTGTACACACACAAGACTTTATTTATGAGTCCAAGTCTCAATCTTGGAAGGTAATTCACCTATGTGACAATTTGTCTTTGTTTGGGGTCAATGTCTTCATGAGTTTCTTCTTCCTCTTTCAACCTCCATAGCTTCCACATCTGCCATGCTCTAGATCCCGCATATTCTAACATGGAATCATAGCCCAGTTCGGCATGGCCTAGCTCATCTCAGCCTCCTTCTCTGCTCTTTCCGTAGCTTCTATTCAACGTTTCTCAGCTCAAGTCCCAACTAAAGGTCTCATCTTCCACCTCTATCTCCACTTGACCTTTCTTAGGCCATAGCCAGCCTGTACCTACCTTGCTTGGAGCCTTCATATCTCTCAAACCAAGCCATATCTCACTGATATTCCTCTTGGATATATGTTCTCTGCTCAAGGCGATTCTTCCTAGCACTTCAAATCAATACATTGATGGTCATCTAGCTCAGCATTGCATGAATTCTAGCTCAATGTCTAGTCTGCTCTTATGTTTGATCGTACAATTCATTCAGTCCCTACACGTAATAAACTTGATCATTATCATAGGGATTTTGAAGCTATAAATCTAACTCTCTCCCCCTTAGATGGTTTCTCCGATGGCTATCTCTGTGAGTAGCAATAAGCAAAATACCAGCCGCATGTTGCTGAAAACCCTAATTTGGCCATAGCTCACTTTCATTAAAGCTCTTTTTACTTCATCTACGCACTGATTCCAACACAGTGAAGGTCCTGTTACTCAAATTTGAAGGTCACAACATCAATTCAAGAAGGAGAAGATTTGGATTTGAAAGAAATTTGAATGATTTTGTAGATTTGGAAGACTTAAGAAAGAAACATAGTGCTCATTGACACTCATTTAGTGCTCTTAGCACTTGTGTCTTTTGACACATCTCAACCAACTCTTCTGCTGCTGAAATATGATAATTCTGAAGTTGATTTGATGTTGTTCCTGCAAGTCTAATATGGGCAAAGACTCTCTAACTGCTCGTTTCAAAGGAGTTGGGTTTCACACATGGCAGACCCGCATCAAACTCATCCTGATGAAGAAGGGCCTATGGGCCATTACCATTGGAAAAGAAAAGAAGCATCGTGATGCGGACCTTGATGTCACTTGACAAAAGAACGATGATAAGGCTCATGCCATTATCAAATTGGAGCTAGATGATAGCTATATCCACCATGTGAATAACTCTAATACTTCACAGGATACATGGAAGAGACTTTACACCTTGTCTGGTGCACAATCTAAATCATCAAAGTATGGTCTCTTGATTGAGTTTTTCAGGCTTGAAATGAAGTCCAGCACATCACTTGCCACACATCTGAATTACATGGAAGGACTTCTAACCCAACTTTGACAAATGATTTTTGATGTTGAGAAGTGCTTAAAAATAGCCAAAAATTCCAAATTTGAGGGGAAAAATAGACTTCGTTGAAGGCGGCAGCTGCAATTAGTACGATTTTAAGCGGCAATGGCCAAAAGTGCTTTAAAGACCCATGAGACATCAATTGATGAGTTTTCATAAATTTTTGTATGTCAAACAGGACTTCACGAGATGCCCAATAGATGGATGCCTAGGAATTTTCAGACCTTGATTCAGATGCCGAACGTGGGAGATAGGCCGAACGGGAGGCCAAGGCCAAAGTGGCCAAGTGGAAATAGACTTGAGAGGTCCTAAAGGATGTGACCTTTGGGGGCTCCCTTTGAGGCCCCCAACCAAACTAGATTTTCGTTGGGGGGGGGGCATTTTTTTCAGCCATTGATTAGGAAGAAGAAGCCATGAAGACCACACCGATTTTTGTGGGAGAGGGGCTATGGTGGGTACAAATAAACCCCCCAACTAATCTGATGCATGATCTACATTCTTCCTATGCTTCCTATCACTTGTCTCCACTCCTCCATTGGCTGTCCGAGTTGCTGAGATATAAATTCAATATTTCTCTCTCCTTCCTCTCTCTCCCCTTAAGAGGTAGTTCATGCCCATGAAGAAGATTGAAGATCAATTGAGGACCGCATGTCTGGCATGGTACCGGATCACTCTCGGTTTGGAGGGTTAAGGTTTACCATTTGGAGGTGGACTGAGCCTTGAATGAGGGCTGATCTACAGTCCCGCATCAGATTTTAAAACCTGCAAAGAAGGAAAAAATCGATAATTCTATTTTAGAAAGGAAAATTGCTTGTTTTTGACATTTGATTGAGCCAATGTTGTTCTTATGGACTGAAAATTGATAAACATATTGTTTACTATTTGTTCTATATTTGCATGATGAAAAAATCAGAAAACATAAAGTCAAAATGTTGGAAATAATTTTTAGAAGCCCGTAATATACGGTTTTTATGAGAAAAATGGGTTTTTGGGTATTTTCGGGTGGGATACACCAATACACATGGGATAAAATGCCAATAAAATCTATATTTTTATTTTTCTAAGAATCAAGAGCCATAGCTCTGAAAATATATCAAATTTATATTGGAAAAATAAGAAAAATAGAGAAAAATAAGAGAAAATAGGAATATGCCTTAGAAAAATATGAAAAAATATAATAAGTGACTGTGGATGTATGGTGGGAAAAATCATGAGGTTTTGGCCTCAGTTTTCCCTATATTTTTGTTATAGTGTGTGATTTATTGCTCTTTATACACTAAATCATGACAAAATAACCTCTATACACCTATGCAATGAAGCAAAACTTAAAGGGTGAGGGGGAGTGGGATTTTGTGCAACACTTTGAGGGCTGAAATAATGAAAATTTTGATTGGATTTTTCTGTGCATAGCATTTAGGAAATGGCCTATTTGGAAATAAGGGATCTAGTAGCACAAGGTTCGCCTTAGTGCTAGATTCTTGCAATGAAGCATATACGTATTAGTTGGAATTCATGAAAGAATGTTTTCGCACTAGCACATAGGCTGATTTTGAAACATAACTGTTTGTGCACAATGAGATATCCACTATTGCATTGATCATAAATGTGGTATCAACTCCTGGAAACGCATAGCAATTGTTTGATCTATAGTTGACCCACGCTTGAGAGGGTGAGATTCCCTTGTCGTAGGTTAGTCATTCGTTTAGTGGGGGAAAATTATTGGTGAGAAACATGGTATCTCTTGGATCTCACTGACAAAGAGAGTAGTTTTGTGCGAATGTATCTATATGTAAAACCAGCTCACCGAGGGGCCGATCCCCAAGATGTAGGAGAGCTATAGTGGGGCCACAACAATCAGCCAATGGTGTGCCTCCTATGTCTGTGATACGTGGCACTAATTGCCAATATGTGTGGGATACCCCCTTTGAGGGGTTTTGGGGAAGGTGACATTGGAATCCTATCCAGCTACAAATGCAATATTAGAAGCATCTACTATGCATTTAGTTATTACAAATGATCCTAGACCGCGAGGCCGTGTGATGGTGGAGGTGTCTGTTGTATGCATGAGGGTCCGACTAGTGCCATAGCCAGTGCCGGCCCATTTTTGGTCCCATCAAACTTTCAGGAATCAACATTAAAATGGAAGAAGATGTTTGCATCGGTGATCTACTTAAGAGTTTGCCTCCTGAATATAATAATGTATCAACAACTCTAATCAATATGCCAAACCTTGAACTTATTGATATTAAGGCATCATTGTTAGAGGAGGAAAAAAAGTTAAAAACTAAGGAAGAACCAAGCATCTGCAGAGATGAACATGCATTATATGTTGGCAATAGGTACAAAGGCAAGAGGGATCAGATCTTCTGTGACTTGTGCAAAAGGACCGGATACATCGAGAAGTTTTGCCACACCACAAAGAGGTTCCAAAAGGCCTATGTAGTTGCACTCAAATAAGAATAAGAAAATGGAGTGAAGGAAGAAGAAGAAGAACAAGACCACTAGGAGAAGGACAAACCTCATCAGTTCTTCTACTCAAATAGAATTTTTTAGCTTTGTATTTCCTAGCCCTAGTGCTTCAAACATAAAGTTATAAACCCCTCAAATAAGACTTGTACTAAACCCTCTATACACTTTATGAGGCCCGTGCTATAGCCTTTGGATGACCATCATGTTTGTGGTACCCACACTTAGCCTTTTCTGCGATAGGCTCTAGTGTTTTGCCATGTTTATGGTGTGCCCACACTTTGTAGGTGTTTCTTTCACTAAAGCCTCTATCCCCTTTGTACTTCTGGTTGTGATTGAGGAGGGGCATTGAGATATTTGCAATCACACCTACTTTAGTCCCTTTGTAAGGAGCAGTGAGGGCTCAGAACCATAATCCCATATGCACAGTAGGAGAAAGTGCCACCACTTAATTCCTATAAAGAATTGTACTTGCACTCTTTTTCTAATGCAATGATAGTACTCTTTTCTTCCAGTAAAGTGTCCATGTCAGTATACACACAAAGATTGTGTTTATGAGTCCAAATCTCAATCTTAGAGCCTTATGTTGAGATGGCAAGCTCAACACATGTGGACATGGATGATGGACCGCCTGGTTAGATGGGTCCACACGTCTACACTTAGCACGTCGGTGGTCATTATGACTCTCACATGGCCACTGACTCATTACTTATTATATTCAGGTTGTTACACCTATTTACAGCTGGCATAGTTATAGCGCCAGTCGACTAGTGTAGTCGGTTATGCATTGTTTGACTTAGTAGGCCACTTTCCTTTTATGTTGTATCTTATCTATACTTTGTGTACATTGTAAAGTGTGTGGAAGAAGAAGAAGAAATCAGCAAGAAAACGTTTTGGCCTCCATCTCTCTTCTTGTCTCTTGAGTGAGCTTCTCCTTGTGCATTCTGTGTGTGTTCGGCGCAGCATCTTGAGCAACCCCCTCCACCACGCGATTCTTGACATGGTATCAGAGCCGCACCACTGAGAGAGGCTGATTTCAAAGGTTGAAGCAAAGGAGAAGAAGCAAGGTTCGAGCAAGCAAGCCACGGGTAAGAAGCTCTCCCATCCTTCCACTCTTTCTCTTGGGTAGTGCCTGTGGAGGCACCGGAAGCAAGGCAGAGCAAAAATCTCAGATTGCAGTGAGATTTGGTGTGCGCGAAGAGCGCTGTATATTCTGCAGATAAGCCCTTTAGGGCTTGCCCGCAGAGATTTTGGGCATTTGAGGCCGTTTCAGGGCCCGTTTTAGAGCCGCAAGGTTGCGGACAGCAGTTTCGGGATACACTGTGACTTCGACTGTATTGACCAAACGTGGGTGCGCAGGTTACAGATTTCAGATCTGTAAGTTCAAAGGTGTTTACCAGTGAGTAAACACAAGGTTTATCTGCAAAAAGGTTGCAGATTGCATGTATTGTTGAGTAGACAGTAAAAAAGGCTGTCTGGTGTATTGTTGTGCACTACAGGTCAAGGGTTGCAGAAGATTTGCTTGCTGTTTGGTATTAGTTTTGTGATAATGGCAGAGAATAGTGGAAGCCCCATCATTGAGAAGCTCGACAAGAACAACTACCCATCATGGAAGTTTCGTGTCACGAACTTCCTTATTGGAAAAGGCCTCTACGAGTTCGTTTCAGGTGAAGAAAAGGAGCCGGAGGTGAGTGATCCTCCAACTGTAGAAGAGACAAAGGCACGAAAGGAATGGAATGCAAAAGACAAGAAGGTCATGTATTGGTTGTCTGCAGTAATTGACAATAACATGTTGGGACACATTAGAAATGCAGAGAATGCATATGCAGCTTGGACCATACTTGAAAGTATGTTTTCTGTAAATACAAAGGCACGAAAGATTCAACTCAAGCAAGAGTTGAATACATTGAAGAAAGGAAAGATGTCTATCAATGAGTATGCACTGAAAGTAAGAAGCATTGCAGATGCATTGGCAGCGATTGATGCAATGCCCGATGATGATGATTTGGTGTCGTCTACCTTGGGTGGACTTAACAATGAAAAGGCTTGGAAGTCTTTTGTAACTTCCGTATATGTCAGAAAGCCATTTCCAGATTTCGATGAATTGGTCTCCCTTATGATCACTGAAGAGATCAACATGCAGAGTGAGACATCTGAAAGAAGTGGTGAACAGGTCCAAGCTTTCTACTCCAGTTCTGGAAGGGGACGTGGCAGGTTCTCTTCAAGAGGCCGTGGTACAGGACGTGGTAGTGACAACCAGCAAAACAGATTGAATCAGCAATTTGGCGATATGCAGGTTTCAGGAGGTCGTGGTAACTTTAGAGGCAGGGGGAGCTTTAGAGGAAGAGGTGGATGGCAGAACAGAGGTTCTAACAACTCTGGTATTGTGTGCCACTACTGTGGCAAAACAGGTCATATTGCAGCCCAATGTTATGCTAAGAGAGATGATATCCGCAGTGGTAAGTTGCAGCAAGGAAACTATGCATCGTCTTCACGACAGAATGAAGACAAAAATGAACGTTTGTTCGTTATGCAGCATATGCTGAATGCTGTTACAGGAAAGGGAACACATGAAGATGTTTGGTATGTTGATTCAGGTGCATCCAATCATATGACCAGCCATGCAGAATGGTTTGGAGAGATGCAGGATTTGCAGAATGCAGGTTATGTGCAGACGGGTGATGACTCATGCCACCCAATTTCACACATTGGAAAAGTTCCCTTGTCCTTGCATGATGGTAAGACAAAGAGTCTTTCAGATGTATTACATGTGCCATCTATTACAAAGAACTTGGTGTCAGTCGGTCAAATGGTAGAGCAAGGGCTGCAAGTCAGATTTAATGCAAAGGGCTGCTTTGTAGAAGACTTCAATGACAAGTGCAGGTTGGTAGCAAAGGGAAGTAGAGTTGGACGTATGTTCACTCTAGATGCTGGAATTCCTACTATGAATGCGGCTATGTATGCCAAAGGAAAAGGTGTTGTTGCAGACATTGAAATTTGGCACAAACGCATTGGACATGCAAATGTACAAAGGCTGAAATTAATGCAGTCCAAAGGGTTGGTTACAGGTTTGCCTACTTTTAAAGTTGCAGAATTTCAGAAGGTATGTGAAGCATGTCAGTTTGGTAAGCAGGCAAGACAACCCTTTTCACATGACAAAGATGTAAGCAGAAATATCCTTGATGTTGTGCATACAGACATTTGGGGGCCTACACAAAATGTATCTCTTGGAGGCAGTTCATACTTTGTCACATTCATTGATGATTGCTCTAGAAAGCTGTGGGTATATTTTATGAAGGAAAAGAGTGAAGCTTTTGAGCACTTTAGAACTTTCAAGGCTGCAGTTGAAAGAGAAACAGGCTTGAAAGTAAAGTGCCTGAGGTCAGATGGAGGGGGAGAGTACCTCTCAAATGAGTTCAGTGATTTTCTGAGGTCTCATGGGATAAAGAGACAGTTCACATGCAGGTATACCCCACAGCAAAATGGGGTTGCAGAAAGGAAAAACAGGCATATTGCAGAAGTTGCACGCGCCTTGATGGCTGAAAAGAATATGCCTAAGCATTTTTGGTCTGAGGCTGTTCATACTGCTGTTTATATTATGAACAGAACTCCCACAGCTGCAGTTCATGGTATGACCCCCGAAGAATGTTTTACAGGTAAGAAGCCTGATGTTTCACACTTGAAAGTGTTTGGCTGCATTGCGTATGTTCATGTGCCAGATGAGTTGCGGAAGAAGCTGGATCCAAAGGCTGAAAAGTGTATCTTTATTGGATACTCTTTAGAGCAGAAAGGGTATCGCTGTTACAACCCTATCACATGTAAGTTCAGAGTGAGCAGGGATGTCATCTTTGATGAAATGAGCAGCTGGTATGCATCTAGTGGTGATGCATTGGATGTTGATGATGATCATGACACTCATGTGCAGGCTGAAAAGCAAGAATCACGGACTCTTAGTGGACCAGAGACATCATCTAGTAGTCCTTGGTCTGGGAGACTAAGGAGTATCTCTACATCTTCGGGTGCATCTAGTAGCACTACAGGTAAAGACAAAGGAAAGAATAAGGTGTCAGAAGGCATTGATGCAGTTCTTGATGGAGACTCCAGTGGCTCAGAGAGCTTGGATGATGAGCTTGGCATTCCTTCAGTGAGGACTCCAGGTGTGCAGAGAGCACGTGTTAATGCAAAGACTCCATTGAGTGATCCAGTGGTACGCAAGTCTAGCAGGGTGAGATACCCTGTTAAAAGATTTGGTTTTGAGGGTTATGCAGCTCACCATTATGCTTATATGGTGAAACTAGTTGAGGATGTTGAGCCCACATGTTTTGAGGAGGCTGTTGGTCATGCTCATTGGGATGCAGCAATGGATGAGGAGATGGCTGCATTAGAGGCCAATAAGACTTGGGATCTAGTATCATTGCCAAAGGGAAAGAAAGCTATTGGATGTAAGTGGGTTTATAAGATTAAGCACAATGCAGATGGTTCTATTAGCAGGTACAAAGCTAGGCTGGTTGCAAAAGGCTATGCCCAAACATATGGCATAGATTATGATGAAACCTTCAGTCCAGTTGCTAGGATGGCAACTGTCAGATGTGTGATTTCTTTGGCAGCAGCCAAAGGTTGGAGGTTGCAGCAAATGGATGTAAAGAATGCCTTCTTGCATGGTGATTTGCAGGAAGAAGTGTATATGGATCAGCCAGCAGGTTATGAAGATTTAGAGCATCCCACGTATGTGTGCAGGTTGAAGAAGGCACTCTATGGGCTCAAGCAAGCACCAAGAGCATGGTCTGACAAGATTAGAGAGTATCTTGTCAATATTGGTTTTTATGTTTCTGATGCTGATCACTCACTTTATGTGAGAAAAGGAGATGCAGGTTTGGTCATCATAGTCATCTATGTGGATGACTTGATTATTACAGGTGATAGTGATAGTGGGATTGCTGAAGTCAAGGGCTGTTTGAAGATGAAGTTTGAGATGAAGGATTTAGGTGAGCTAAGGTACTTCCTTGGCATTGAGGTGATCAGATGTGATGATGGTATATGGCTGTCCCAAAGACAATATGGCTTGGATATGTTGTCCAAGTATGGTATGACTGCATGCAAACCACTTTCAGTCCCGTTGGAGCAGAATGTAAAGCTGAGTGCTGATGTTGGGGATGAGATAGAAGACCCTACTATGTTCAGAAGGATAGTGGGGAGTTTGATCTACATGACCATTACAAGGCCAGACTTGAGCTATGCTGTTGGTCTTGTGAGTCAGTTTATGCAAGTACCTAGAAAGCCACATTTGGATGGAGTCAGACGCATATTGAGATATGTGAAGTCCACATTACATTATGGACTTTTCTATGAGGCAGGTACAGATGTACAGGTGTTTGGATACACAGATGCAGATTGGGCTGGTAGTATGTCTGATAGAAGATCTACCAGCGGATACATGTTCTCTCTTGGTAGTGCAGCAGTTGCTTGGAGCAGCAAAAAGCAATCTACAGTTGCTTTGTCGAGTACAGAGGCTGAGTATAGAGGTGCTGCTGTTGCAGCATGTGAGGTAGTATGGCTGCAAAAGTTACTGGCTGATTTGGATGTGCAGGTGGAAGGTCCAGTTGTCATTTATTGTGACAATATGAGCAGTATACAGTTGGCTAGGAACCCTGTGTTCCATGCCAGGACAAAACATATTGAGGTACACTACCACTTTGTGAGAGAGAAGGTACTAGCAGGTGAGATTGACTTGGTGTATGTCAGCACACAGGATCAGATAGCTGATATCTTCACGAAGGCATTGGGTACAGAGAAGCTTCAAAAGTTTCGAAGCTTACTTGGAGTTGCAGAGATGCAGTTGAGCTTGAGGGGGAGTGTTGAGATGGCAAGCTCAACACATGTGGACATGGATGATGGACCGCCTGGTTAGATGGGTCCACACGTCTACACTTAGCACGTCGGTGGTCATTATGACTCTCACATGGCCACTGACTCATTACTTATTATATTCAGGTTGTTACACCTATTTACAGCTGGCATAGTTATAGCGCCAGTCGACTAGTGTAGTCGGTTATGCATTGTTTGACTTAGTAGGCCACTTTCCTTTTATGTTGTATCTTATCTATACTTTGTGTACATTGTAAAGTGTGTGGAAGAAGAAGAAGAAATCAGCAAGAAAACGTTTTGGCCTCCATCTCTCTTCTTGTCTCTTGAGTGAGCTTCTCCTTGTGCATTCTGTGTGTGTTCGGCGCAGCATCTTGAGCAACCCCCTCCACCACGCGATTCTTGACACCTTATTCACTTGTGTGACAAATTTTCTTTGTTTGGGTCAATGTATTCATGAGTTTCTTCTTCCTCTTTTAACCTCCATAGCTTCCGCATGTGCCATGCTCTAGATCGTGCATATTCTAACAACCATCATCGAAGGCTTTTGTTTCCAGCCTTGATTCCAAAATATAGGGATGCCCCAAAATCATCGGATAACTACATGAATCCTTCACAAAAAAGGGATATTCATCCCTAACATCTCCAATAGTCACATGTACATTGGGACAAGCCACATAAAGATCCGCTGATGAATTGTTTGCAACCCACACATACGCCATCCCGTTGATGGACATCCCCATTATACATAGCCTTCTCTCTATGCTTACTACTCTCCATAAGACCAAATTTAGCCATAATCTTGCTTTCTACACTCCCATTTTATCCATTTTCAACATCAACTTGCTCCAAATAAGCATTACATGCATCATCATTTTCCCTTTGAAGTTGTTTCTCCGTGTCTTTGTCAACCTGCATCAATGCTTGCAAAACTTCACCATCAAACTATCTTTTTCATTTCAACATATCATGATTGCATCATGGAATTCATGCTTTGTGATTCTAAGAACTTTTCCAAGTGTGAATTCCACTCTATTGCCAAGTATATGATCTTCCAAGACCTTTTTAAGGTTTGTGGCACTCTCAAGGTCTGATTGTAACCTATAACTAGGCTACTTGCCCTTTTCTTCCCTTCTTGTTTCTTCTCTTGAGATGCATCCTCCATAACATGCTCATGCATGGCTTTTTCATCCTCTTTCTAGTGCTCTATTTTACTTTGTGTTATGCATTTAGATGGGCCTGAAGAGGAAGGACCAGTAGTGTCCTCATCTCTTCTTCTCTTGTCTTCCACAAGAGCTTCTTGATTATGAATCTTAGCCAAATAAGCATAGGCTGAAAATGAATCCACTGGTGCACTCCATCCTATTCTCCCTCATATACATTGACTTGCATCTGCCAATTCACACAACCCATATGTGGCTGCATCTATGGCAATAAATGGTGTCATTGCAGCCATATCTTCCAACCTCTTTTGCATGCCACCATTTCCAAAATTTGGTTTATTGGAAGACAAGTTTCCATTGCATGTATTTTTCCATATTTCCAAAAGACTAACCTTTTTGCTTCCGCTTCATGGTAGGTTGTACAGTCTCACTTTTCATGTTGTAAACTGTCACACCAAATGCATCTCCTTTTGTATCCTTCTTTATACGATCTTTGGATTGTTACTCAAGCCTTCTCTTCTATCTTAACGTCCAAATTTTCGACCTTTGCATAGATTTTTGTCAAATTTAGCCTCAAATCATGCATACTTTTGATTAATTCATCCAAAGCATCACCATTAAGAGCCCAATAGGTATAGCCGATTATTTTTCCATAGCTATAGGAGCCTTGGCTACAATTTGAGCCCCTTTTGAGCACAAGAAGGTGTGGTGCTTGTTCCCCACCTTTATTTCATCCGCTCTCTCTTTATCAACATATGCACTGCCTCAGTTACATTAGCCCAATATGATTTCAACCCCGTTTTAGAAGAGGCATCTTCTAAAAAATTAGTTACCTTCTCCTGCAATCTAACAAATGTGTTTAAATGTATGAGTTTCAAACTATAGTCCAACATACTACATTGTCATGTCGCTACACGGTCACAGTCTGAAAAACTCTAAAGTGCATCATCATTTGTCTTTCTTATTGATCTAGAGAGCCAATGCCATATTGGTTAGTGTTCGTAGTGTGGATGGTTCAAAAATACTAGATTTTTGGACAAGTTTAGTCAAATTTTGATATTTTAGATATTATCTCTTGTAAATATCCAAAAGTTGTAGACGACTTCTAGAATAGGATGACATGTAAAAGAAAGCATATAGCTTTTAGCTATTTTTGGGGGATTTTATGCAAAAATAAGGATTGGAAAAATTGTGTGACGTGCGATCGTAGTTTTCATGCAATGAACAACACTTCAAACTGGGAGAAGAAGAAGTGATCTTGGAGAATTTTAGCCAGGTGTCCTAGTATTTTGCCCCCCTTTTGGAGCCAATGGAAGCATCAGATTGGTGGTTTGAGCAATAGAGAGGAAGCTATTTCTTATGCACATTTTTGTCTCCCCAAGAGATTATCTCTTCAAGATATAGAAATAAATTGATAGACTTTACCTCTATGAGTATTTGTCTACAATGTCTTCTATTTCTTTAAACCCCTTCTCTTCCGTCTACTCCTCTCCTTGAATCTCCCTTCACCCTACTGTCTCTTACCCCTGTGGTAGAATTTTGACCCCAAACGCTTTGACTGTGGTGAACCAAACGTGAAAGTTGGCATAGCAAGTGTGTAAAGATGGAGGAATCTGTAGGTTCAAGTGGTGGTAAGAGATGATTACTTTGTTGGAGCAACAACGAGAGTAGCATTTGTTGTCAATAGCAGATGTAAACTCAATAGGAAGCAGAAACAATTGATTCCTTAACTGTGAATGCACTGCAAGCAATGAGACAGGAATTGAAGCAATTTAAGGGTCTAAATGCTTCATCCTTCATCTGATTGTATGAAGAAAAGATGTTGTTTCATGGGTTACCACAATATGCATGGAGTCAGTATTTCTCCCATTTGGCCATGCATGCATTGCATGATTGGATTGATGAGTTACATAGAAGAGATGTTGATTGGACAACTTTTAAGAAAGCTTTGAGAGAAGAGTTTTTCTTGGAAGATGCAGGATTGGTAACTAAAAAGACATTTATAGATTGGTTGCTACAACTTTTCTCCGTGAATTTGAAAGTCAATATGCGCAATTGGATGCCGATGAGCAGAAATCATTGGAGAGTCAAAAAATTAATTTATTTGTGAAGACTGCAAATCTTGGGTAACCATTTTGTAGCATCTAGATGCTCTTGGCTGCAAGGTCATAGGGATTGTTTGGAGAGTGTAGGGACTAGAGCCTTAGAGCCAGTGTCAGGCCCATTTTTGGTCTCGATAGTAAGAGAAGTCCTAGTTTTCTAATATATGATTTTCCCTAACAAAGATATGTAAGCTCTTCCACTCCAATATCTTGATTATCAAGATGTGTCTGAAATGAAGAAAGAAAATATACTTCTCGAGAACCCACCTTATGGTTGTGCCATTGAGTTACAAGAGGGAGCTCAACCACCATTTGGCCCAATCTATAAGTTGTCTCAATATGAGTTAGGAAAAATACAAAAATATATTGGTCAGAATCTAGTCTTAAGGGTTTTGTAGGACATTGAAAGTCATTGACAGAAGCTCCAATATTATCTAACAAGAAGAAGGATTTGCTTCCTCCATATGTATATTGACCATGGAGGACTCAACAAGATAACTCTTAATAAGTGTAATCCAATTCCCTTAATCTTAGAACTCTTGGAGTGACTTGGAAGAGAGGAAATATTCACAAAGCTTGATCTCATGGAGCCTAGAGTCTTGTGAGAATAAGAAAATGCAATGAATGGAAGATGGGTTTTTGCACAAGATATGGCCATCTTAAATAGTGTGTAATACTATTTGGTCTCACAAATGCTCTAGTAGTCTTTCAACATCTAATAAGTGACATATTCCATGAGTACATAGATGATTTTGTGCTAATATATTTTGATGAAATTCTAATATTTTCCAAGAATTAAAAAGATCACAAGTATCACTCACAATTAGTTTTGGATAAGATACGTGAAAAGGCTTGTATGCTAAATTGGAGAAAGGTACTTCTTTCATAAAATAGAAGTGGAATTCCTATGTATCATCTCCAAAATAAAATTTCAATAAATAAGAAGAAGGTAGAGACTATTCTTGAATGGAAAATAATAAGATCAGTTTGAGATGTGTAATGCTTCTTGGGATTAATTTTTTTTTGAATTTTCAATAATGAGTATTCCAAGATCATCTATCATTCACACGATTAATGGGAAATGGTAACGTTATGTGGAGTTCTAATCCAAAGAAGAATTTTAAAATACTTAAGAAAGCCTTCACTATGGCCCTTGTATTTATTAATATAGATTCATCAAAGTCTATCTTCTTAGAGACTAATGCATCCACTACAAGATACAGGCCTTATACCGACGTTCAAAGCGACAAAAATATCCATAAAGAAAATTTTCCCCATCCTCACAAAAAACATCGGTATTAGTGACACTATAGAATAGTTGCTATCAGCTTCGCAAATGCGATGCTGATAGCGACGATGATAGCAACGCTTTGTGACGCATATTGCAATGCTAATAGCGACACATGCAGTAAATTTGTGATGCTAATAGCCACCGTAACAAGGAAAAAAAAAATTGTGGCGGGACAACAAGCTTCCCTACCACAAATAGCACTATGTGCTTTATTTGGGCCATATAAAAGAGTTTCAGTAATGTGTACAATGCTCATCTAAATGAAGGAAAAGTATACTTGAATCATAAGACTGATACATAAAATAAATACAAGATCGCGTAATGAAAGCGATGGTACAATCATGGCAAGATGCATAGTGCATAGAAAAAGCCTACAAAAATCACATGACCAAAACAGAAGAGCATGTGCGCTCCACGGATCCAAGGGCGAGCTATAGATCCTCGCCATCCGAAAGCTCATCCTACTGCAAAGGAGCATCGAACGGACTCTGCAAAAAAAGAAACAACTACACATTAGATCACCATATGTTAATGCATTTTAATTAAATTTAGTAACTACAGAGTTAAAAAGATGAATGACTTACAAGGCCACCACGTCCATACAATCAGTTGATCAATGCAGTGATATCGTGTCTCTCTACATATCGAGTCTCTAGGCTAGTGGAATCGCAGTTTGTAATGGAGTGCTGCAAAGAAAACAAAATACAACTGTTAGAAACATGATTGTCAGTATGAGGGATATTGCAAAAAAATAAGCAAGCAGAAAAAAAGAAAAACTTACAAAGTCCTCCAGATATGTCTTGTGGCTACCACTCCCAAGATGATGGACCACTCCTGCCTCCAGTCGTGCCCTTGCCACCTCACGCTGCTATCTCCAACGTCCTGGAGAATCTGTAACCTCCTCCTTGAGTCGGTGCCAGCCATCCACGTCTAGCCATTGGGGCTTTGAGGCCCCAGTCTTAAGTGCCTTGTGTGTGTCCAATTGTCTGTGTGACATGTACGCACGCATGCATTCCATCATCCATCTTGTGGAAAACCTATCTGCTGTGGCGGGTACCAGAAACTCCTCATGCAAGGATACTACTATGTAGTCCTTTCTCCCCTTTGGTATTTTTTTCCAATGATCCAAGATATTGTGCCGAAAAACTTGTTGGCACAACTCTCTCATATGAGCCATCACCCTCCTCTCCTCATCATTCATGATGATGGCTCCTGTCTATCATCTACAAGGTATCCATATCCCTCTGGATTATGCATAAGATGTGTTCTCTTCCACTCGCGACCACTCTCTTGGGCATATCCAGGAGACCCTTGTACATGTGGTGTACCTACAGGGGTAGTATCTCTCCGCGTAGCACCCATAGGGATGCCACCTGTGGACGGCTGAGCAAAAGATGGAGTGGCTGGAGTAGATGTCCCCACAGGTGTGACAAATCACATAAGTGATGCAACTTTAGCAGAATGACAAGACAGAGACATTACGTCGGTGCCTCCACAAAAACCACCTGAGCCACGCTCTCTTGAATCGACACGAGAGCGAGGAGTAGCACCTGGTATCCACAAAAACCACCTGAGCCACGCTCTCTCGAATCGACATGAGAGTGAGGAGTAGCACCTGGTGTCCCCAGTTGACCGCAGGCTCACTGCATCCATGTCTCCATAACATCCCGCAGAACCACTCTCTTTGTCTGGTCCAAGTCTAGAGCATCGACCTTGTATACTGGAAATTGAAGCATCAGAGCACACTGAAGTAGATCTAATAGAACCTGATGGTGTCCAAGACAGCTCCTGGTCAGTCATATCTCTGAATTGAGCCATCTGATCTAGAGACATATACGTGAAGATATCTTGTAGCTCGTCATTGCTCATCCATCGACTCATAATCCTGATCTAAATATCCACAAAGGTCACGTGCACAGACAAAATTTGATGTTAGCATAATCAATATAAATCAATCAAAGCAGTGCAATATAAATCTTTAAAAAATCATCTTACTTAAAATGCATATCTTATGTACCCTTATAAGCAATTCGTCAACGAATTGAGTAGTGGATGCTCCAAGTATGAAGTACCCTATGGTCCCACGTCAATCTCCTGACACAACTTTGCATACATTGGAAGGTCGATAGACATGTCACCACAAAAAAGATGAGTCCACCTCATTCTCAAAGAATTCTTGGACTCCTGTATTTCCACCATTGTTACCCGATTTTGGCTCCTCTACATGCTCCAAGCTTTCGGTGGCCTCCACCCCTTGCAATATCGACCCCTCTATTTGCATATTGTCCTCATCTATGCTGGGAACATTGCTTTGAACATATACTCTCCCACTTCGGGGAGTTGAAGGTATAACATACCACCATCGAGGTTGTCAGGGGTTTGGATAGAAAATTACCTGTTCAAAATCACGTATAAGAGAGATTTAACTTTTGTGCCATGAATGATGTCATAATAAAATTAAAAAAAACATGAGCTATCATTGTCCTTCAACGACCATAGCATACTGTTGTCTAAATTCACTATTGGTAGCCACTGTGAAATATGCACTAATGCCATAGACACCAACCAACCTTGAGCCATGCTACCTTTTGGCTAAGCTCGTTGTCGCACAAAGCCTTTCAGGGTTTTCATGAAGTGCTCCAAGAAGAACATCTATCGCATATGGAAAGGTCTAGCAATCTCTACTTCATCTACAATATGCACAAGAAGGTGGATTTATATCGTGAGCATGTTGGTGGGTAGGTTTTTCTCAAAGAGACAAACCATCTCCACTACTTCCCGCCTTGCGGATTCAATAGAGGACATCTTAATCTCCTTCTATGAGATCCATTGCACTAAATTTGACAACTTGTAAATCACCTAGCGTATTTTTGGAGTAAGACATCATGCAATCGCAATCGGTAGTACAAACTACCACAAATGAGGAAGCATTATGAACAACGACTACACTTCAAATAGCAAAATACGCAGGCCACTTACAATCCATTCATAGTACAAGCCTGATATATCTTATGCCAATCATGGGATTTTAGACCTGATAATTGATCATCTTTAGAAAACACGAACCTGAGAGAATGCATCATATCCGTCGAATGCGGATAGACTTAATAATTTGCTTCATAATGCGCTCTTCTTTAGTGGAAAAAACCCAAGGAGCGCGAGGTAGCTACAAGTGACCATCAACACTCGACTGTGGCCAATCGACTGTGGCCAAAGCGCCTCCATCTTGTTTACCTCCTTCAAATCCATTCGTGCCCCTATAGTGTCTCTCTTTCGTGTTATGTGGTCCCATAGCAAGCTACCCAAGTTCTTGAAAATATGCATGGGATCCAACAAGTGGTTCATCTGTAAGTGTGTCCAATATGGCAACTTGTAGAAAACTGGGCATTCCGTTTGGATGTGACTCCATGTGGACCATTTTCAGCTCATACCATCTTTGGGAGTTCATACATGCTGGAGGTCATCCAAGAAAACCTTCCCTGAGTTCATAACCCTCTAGCAAGAAAGTGGCATGTCCTTGATATACCATCTTTTTCATGGTTCATGACCTTCGGGAGTCTAATTTTGGCTTAGACAATGGACATGCATGATAACCTGAGGTAACCAGACTTGTCCCAACACCTCTATCTAGTGAATACAAACTTGAACGAGCTATGATAGATATTACTAATGAGAACACAAGCCTACTTACCTGAGCAACTCCCTGAATCTTGAAAAGTCATGCATGGTCCATATGAGAATAGCACGAATATTGGTGGACTTTGTCGACCATCGTGCTTGCTCATATCTTGCACGGTGATCCCCTCCTCCCACAAAATCTTAAGCTCATCGACTAATGGACAAAGATACACGTCCATATTTTTTACTTTTGTAGTGGCCAGGAATGAGCAACCTAATGATGAGATGTCGTTTCTTTGTAGAAAGCCATGGAGGGATGTTGTAGTTGACAAGGACGATAGCCACACACTGTAAGAAGTTGAGCGCAGACCAAATGGGTTCATGCCATCCATAGCAAGACTGAGCGAACGATTCCTTAGCTCTTGAGAAAATCTTGGAAAGGTAGAGTCAATGTAGCTCCATGTGCGTAAATCCAGTGATATTCATTGAACTCCATCTGTAGATCTATTCTGCGCATGCCACATTGTCAAGATTGCCATGTTGGACGTACGAAACATGTGGTTTATGCAGGGGATAAGCGAAAAGTGTCTAGGAACTTTTCGAGGGATGGTTCGCCCATTCAAGTCCTATCAATACCTATGATCACCACACTTTGGACATGTGTTCATAGTCTCGTATTCTCCTCGAAACAGTATGCAATCATTGATACATGCATGGATACTATTATAGTCTATGCCAAGCTTTCGTAAAACATGTCGTGCATCATCACGAGACTTAGGCATGGTATTTTCAAGTGGTAATATATGATACTTTAGTAACTTGAAAAAAAATCATAAAAAACCTTGAAAAAGCACAAATGTTTATTATGATAATGCTGAAAAGAAATCAACGAAGCATACGTACAATGTACCCGAACAACTCGGTCACACTCGCATAGCTCCACCCGCATTTTGCTTGCACACTTAGGAGTGCAAGCAATGTCTTCAGGAAAGATACTCGGCACCCATAATATAATGGTATAGATGCTTCCTCTCTAAGCGGATCAGATGTCTCGAGATCCATGGGTATCAATGAATTGATCATTGCCTCCATCTCAGGCTCCAAGATTGTAGGAAAGTCTGGAAGGCTTCCTGTCTCCTCTAGTATTGACGGTGTAGATTGGGTAGTACCTTCCACGTGGTGGATTGGCTCAGGCACTCCATCCATCACATGCCCACAAACTCTTCTAATTGGCTGCAAAGAGTGCACTCCTCCTTGGGACAAGATGTTATCTCCCTAGAAAGAAAAGTTACCGGTCGCACCCAATGTTTTTGTATATGATATTGAACTAATTTGCGAATACAATGCATGATTGATATACACTTTTCTTACCATTAGCTCAAATTCTGAGATCTCCTGATCAATTATCTCTAATTGAAACTCGCCAAAGCGTCATACGTGTTCTATAGACAATCGACATTTTCATCTCATTGCCAACTTACATTCAGAGCAAGGACATGGGGCACACTGATTAAGATACGCCTCGTGATCTTGAACATCACGACCTTCATCGTTTTCCATTTGGTCTACATTACGACAAACAATTTGTTTTTGTTATCATTCTTTTTTTCATTCTTAAATTGTTTGAGAAGGGATTTTTTCTCTTGTAACTCAACAAAATTAACGTATGTAAAGTCTCCACCCACCCACAAATTAATGTATGTCGAAGTATTTTCCGTCTTGTGGTATTGCATTAGACCTCACCGGACCTTGTTTCCACCACCACCAATACTACTACTATTAGTACTACTACATCACCCATAGATACAATGGATACTATAGTGACACTGGGGAGCCATACCTCATCACTTTAGCGTCTCCATGCTAGACAGGTCCATGCATGACATCTTAAGATAACCACGCTACATGAGCAATTCCACATTACACTTGAACTGCATCTAGATTGTTTCGAGTTTGCATACCATTTTGTACCTACTCACCTAGTTCACCATAACACCAGATAGTAGCTTTACTGAGACTTGAAAAACTTCCCAAACATTTTGTATGTAATCTTTTGGTCTCATAGGACAACTTGGCCCCTTGTAGACATTAACAAAACTTTCTTTCTCTCTCTCTCTCTCTCTCTCTCTCTCTCTCTCTCTCTCTCTCTCTCTCTCTCTCTCTCTCTCTCTCTCTCTCTCTCTCTCTCTCTCTCTCTCTCTCTCTCTCTCTCTCTCTCTCTCTCTCTCTCTCTCTCTTTAGAAAGCAGGAAAGTGATAACAAGAAATGAGTATATATATGAATAGCCTTTTCCATTCTCTTTCATTCTTTTTATAGAACTTTTTATGGTTAGGGTTTTTCCATTCTCCTTGGGTATCTAGCTAACTTTTTGGGCCAAAGATCAATCTTCCCTCTATGCATGCACTAAATTCCATGTTCCTATGTTAATGTCCTATCAAAATTAGTTACAATTTGCATGGAAGGGAGCTAGCCCTTGTTTACAACAATTAATTTATTTTTCAAGGCCTAAAAATTTCTAATTTTTTAAATGGCTCTCATGTTCTTCTTTCTCTCCAAGTCTTTGTTTCTTCAATCCGTTAACATTTATTTCTCTCTTAGTCAAGTGCCAATCCAATGGTATTCACTCTAGTTAGAGTAGAATGAGGCTGGTAGAGTATGCTAGGATGATTGATACAATAGTCCTAATGAAGGGGGTGCTTGGATGGTGATGGTAAGAGCTAGGTAGGTTTAGACAATAAGAGAAATGGTTGTTGTAGGTGGGGAAATTCGTAGAAAGAAGAAAAACACAAGCCATTGATTGTTGATGGGTCTTCAAGCACTCCATGTATCTATCATATTGTTTCTCATTTTTCATTGAGGGTTGTATCTACATATCCTTGGAGTACGCATGCTATGTAGCTAGGAGATGGGTCGAGCTTTAAGGATACTCAAAACATTGTCCCACTATTGAGGACCTAGTTGGTCTAGGATTGGGTGTGGTGTGATGCCCATGATGGCAAGTCTATCAAGCATGCTTGAGTTGTCCAACCCTTTGAAATTAGATGAGGGAAGAGACCAAGAGCACACACACAAAAGCAATGGAGACCAGAACACACAAATAAATAGGATTGAAATCTTATACGTATTCTCTTTTCTTATTCCACACAAAAGAACCAAGTCTATAGTATGATAAAAGACTAAAATGAAAGTACCACTATGTATGTACATGTACTCACTAAGTGTGAACCTGCTAAGGAAAGAAGAGGTGACATAATAAATATTTCATAACTGAGAGTGGAGTATGGGGGTGTAGTCAAGTTGTAGAATCACTAATGTATCTTCATGTCAGTTACCTAACATGCGAGTGAGTAATATGCTATTACATCACCAAGATGTATAGTGGATGTGAGCTCATGTTAAGCTTAACATCCCAGCGCTCCCCCTCAATCTCAATATGATATTGTGAACTCCAAGAATAGTCTTGAAGCATTGAAGCTTCTTAGCTCCCAAGACCTTGATGAAAATGCCACCAACTTGATCCTCTATACTAACATAGACCAAGTTGATATTACCTACTACTAAAAATTGCTCTCAAATGACGTGATAATGGACCTCTATGTGTTTATTCTATGCATGATACACTAGGTTCCTAGCCAGTTGAATGCTACTAAGACTATCAGAGTAGATGATAACCTTTTTTTCACTTTCTTTCCCAAATCACTAAGTAGCTTGCATGACTAATCTACTTCACATGCTGCAATTGCAATACCTCTATACTTTGCCTCTATTGTACTAGACAAGGTAACCGTCAGTTGTTTCTTGTTTCTCTAAGTAATAATATCACTATCAAAGGAAAATATAAAACCATTGGTAGATCTCTTATCTAAAATATTACTAGGCCAATTTGCATTTATGTAACCATGTAAGTCCAATTGTATGCCTGCACCATACAATAAGGCATAGTCTAATGTGAACTTGACATAGCACAATGTGCATTGTACTACATCCAAATGTGAATTCTATGGAAGCTATATAAAGTGACTCCGCAAACTAACTATGTAGTCTAGGTCTAACCTAGTGATTTTCAAACAAGTAAGACTATCCACAATCCTTCAATATATAGTGCATCCTCAATCAAGTCATCCTCATCTACATTAAGCTTAGCATTAACATTTAAAGATATAGAAATAGTCTTGCAATCAATAATACCATACTTCCTCAACATATCCATTGTATACTATGTTTGTAACAACCATATGGCCTCTAAAGACTTGATTATCTTTATACCAAGAAAATACTACCCCACAATGATGAAATCATCCACATATATAGTAATGACCATAGTACTTGTATCACTCTTAAATATATAAATAAATAAATAAATAAATATATAGTGATCACACTATACTTCGTGAAATCCAATGCCCAAAAGGTATTAAATCCTATCATGCCATGCCTTGAGTGCTTGCTTCAGCCTATACATGGCCTTACAAAGCTTCCATACGTAATGAGGATGAATCTCATCTATATAACTAGGTGGTTGCTCCATATAAAATTCCTCTTGTAACTTCCCATGCAAGAAGGAAAATTTTACATCCATTTTATGCATGATCCAATCCTTTGATATAACCATTGCTATGATAACCCTTGCAATGGCCATTTTAGCCACTAGATCAAAAGTCTCCTCATAATCAGTACCATGAGTTTGCACATACCATTTAGTGTGACCAATCATGCCTTAGAATGCTCAATGGATCCATCCTGACTTGTGATTGGCCGTGTAAATCCATTTTCAATCAATAGCTTTCTTTTCTTCAAGTAAAGGTGCCAACTCGCATGTGTCATTAACTATTGCATTCTCAAAACAATTGGGTTTCACATCCAGCATAGCCTTTTCCATGTATGCATTGGCTTACTTGACCTACATGGATCTAGATCACTATTATATGCTTTAACATCCACTTGTGCCTTCTATATACTAAGTGTTTTAATAGACAAAATCCCAAACTCATCTTTTTGACTTTGCTCAAAGATCCTTTTAAGTCAATATCAACATGAGAGAAACCTAATGATACATTTGCCATAATAGGTGAGTCCCTCAGTTTCTCTTTACCTTTTCTTGAAATCCTCCTTTGTAGCTCTCAGCTCACATGTCACATCATCATATCATTTATATCCCTTCTACTGAAGAGAATATCCCACAAATATGCATTTTTTAACTTTGGGATCCAATTTACTATGCAACTCATCAAGAATATACACATAAGTAATATATCCAAATACTCTTATATGCAAGAGATTTGGCTTTCTACTTGTAATATTCTCTTTAGGTGGTGTCATATCATGTATAGAAATAGTGGGTATCTTGTTCATAATATATACATTAGTAGCAATTGTTTCGGCTCAATAATCATGAGATAAGTTTCTTTGTCGGGAATCTGGATTACTACTCCAACACTCCCTTTTTTATTAGGGCCCCTGGTTGGACGCTTCGTCAAAATATAATGTGTACGTCCACAATGGGTTTACATAGCCTTCCATCACAAACTCCTCTATTCGTAATTATGATAGTCAAAATTTAGCATGTTTAGAGGATGAACTGACGGCTCCATCCCACCTTCTTCATTAAACTCAACAGGGATACTTGTCAACATTCGTAAGCAGTGATGGCAAAAGACTTTGATCTCCCACACAAAGGTCTTGTCTTCTTGCTTAATCACTTTGTATCCTTTGCTCCACCAGATAAGTTTCCCCTGATGGTATCTCTACTCCAGATATGGGTGCTCCAAATAAGGAATTAACCGCCCCATCAACCAACTTTAAGCTATTTTGCAGGTCTCAAATCATCCCCAGCATGGACCTGCAATGCATTTTCCTATGTTAGCATACTTACAAATAATAAGGTTTAATCTTATTAAGATTAACCTTATTTTTAAATTCTACTCCTTGCAGATCAGCTAGTAGAGCTGTAGACCTATTCTTTCCTAGCCTAACAATCTTGGAGGGGCCATCCCATCTAGGTTCCACCTTCCCTGGAAACAGCTCCCTACGCGCATCATAGTATAGAACTAGTTGCCCTTTTTTAAAGGTATACTTCTTTGCTTTAAGGTCGTGCAATTGCTTCATCCGATGTTTAGCTACTTCCTGGTGTAATAAGCTCTGCAATTTCAGCTCATCCAGGTGGGCTATGGTCGTGAAACGTTCAAAGAGTGCATCATCATCTCGCAAAGAGTGGTTAATTGCAAACCGTATGGTTGGAAACTCGATTTCAAGGGGTAACACACAGTCTTTCCCATAAACTAATTTAAATGGAGTATGGTTGGTAGCTCGCTTGAATGTTGTATTGTACGCCCATACTGCCACATACAACTTCCTGTCCCAGTCTCGTTTCTTCTCAGAGACTATTTTAGACAAGATACCCACAAGCTGCTTATTAGTATTTTTGATTTGCCTGTTTGCTTGCGGATTATAGGGGGTCGTTTTATTGTGCTTGATTTGCCAGGCTTTTGATCATTTTATTCAAAAAGTGGGTTCCACGGTCCAACACTAGTTCCTTTGGTGACTGAAACGACAGATAATCTACTCTAAAAGAAAACTTGCAGTCTCTTTTGCATTGTCCTGCCTCGTCGCCCGCACTTCTGACCATTCTGTAAAATAATCAGTTGCTACTATAATGTACCTCTTCTGAGTAGTAGACGGCGGGTGATAGGACCCACAAAGTCAATACTCCACTTCTCAAATGGAAGGATAGCCATGATAGGCATAAGTGAGCGTTTCCTGTTCTCTCTGCTGTCATGTCTTTGATAGGTATCACATCTCTTAACGTACTCAAAAGAATCTTGGAAGATGGACGGCCACCAATATCCAGCTCTTAAAGCTTTCTGCACCGTCAACCATCCAACAAAGTGCCCTCCACACGCAGAGTCATGGTACTCTTCCAAGATGAAAGGAACCTCGTCACGCACCACACATCGATGATAGATATCATCAACACCCTGCCGATATAGTGTTCCTGCGATCAAGGAAAACTTCAAAGCTTGTTGTCCGATTTTCCTCTTTTCTGATTTTGACAAACTAGCTCTAGTCTCTCCTGTTGATAGATAATGCGTGATAGCAGCATACCAAGATGGGATAGAAGCTGTATCAATTTTAAACAATTTGTCGATATCACTTCCTTAAGCCAAAGTCTCTTTCGGCTCCCTGAAATCCACAAGGCATTCCACAATACCCTGGAACCTCGGTGGCTTACTCTTAATCTCATAATCAAACTCCTACAAAGTAATTAACCACTTTGCCAAACGATCAGGCGGTTGCAGCTTGTTCATAAGCAGTCTAAGCCCTTCCGCCTTTGTATAGAAAACTACCTTCTCATAGAGGATGTAGTGCCTAAATTTTTTAGTTGCAAAGACCATTGCAAGGCACAATTTCTCCATGTAGGTGTAGTTAATTTCTGATATGCCCAATTTTCGACTAGTAAAAGCTATCGGATGATACCACTTTTCCTCCCAGATTTGGGATAATCAGAAAGCTGATATCATGCATGGTGTTGAAAATATGTAAAATACCTCGCCTCTTTTAGATGCTTTTAAAACTTGTGCTTTTACTAACTCTTGTTTCACATCCTCGAAAGCCACCTTACAAGGGTCGCTCCATACAAATAGACAGCTAAAGGATAATAAGTTCATTAGTGGCAACGTCCTTTCTGCCAAGGTATTTATAAACCTCCGATAGTACCCTATCGATGACAGAAAGCTATGTACCTCTTTCGAAGTGCGTGGTGGACTCATGGCGACTATAACCTTGATATTTTCAGGGTCAGTTGCGATCCCTACTGAACAGACCACATGGCCTAGCAATAGCGCATAAGGCACTCCAAAGACACACTTCCGTGGGTTAAGAGCGATACAAAATTGTCTGCAGCGCTCAAAGCACTTTCTTAAGATAATCAACATCCTTTCCCTCACAGTTGTTGCCCCCAGGTCATTGATAAATACTTTCAACTCATCTGGGGAGATGTCACCAAAGGTCTTGTCTGTTGTTTGTTGCCATGATCTAGGTGCATTGCACAATCCAAAGGCCATCACATGGTACACAAAAGTACCAAAGACAGCAATAAAAGTTGTTTTCAACTTGTCCTCTTTTGCAATTGCCATCTAGTTGTATCCTACAAAGCAATCCATAAATGAATATATTTCCCTACCCTCTAATTGATCCAAAATCTAGTCAATAAATGGCAACGGGTAGTAATCCTCAACCGACTGCTCATTCAGCTCTCTAAAATCTATACATAGTCGAATCTGGTTGTTTTTCTTCTTCCTGATGATAATTGGTGAACACCATTCTGTGTGTTATACAGGGAAGATTAAACTAGCTTTCTGTAACTTCTATAACTCCTCAAACAGCCTGTCCCTCAATTCAAAAGGCATACGCCTTACTTTCTGACGCACAGGATAACTACCTTCCTTTACAGGAATAGTATGAACAGCCAGGCTAGGAGGAATACCTCTCAGCTCATCATAACTCCAAGCAAAGATGTTGCGGAATTCTTGAATCAAGGACACATAGTCCTCCCTTTCTGCTAAATTGAGCATGGAACCTAATTTAATTGGTCACGAATCATTCGGCATGCCAAGGTCCAACTCAATTACATCCACGTCTCTTATCCTATCTTGCGGCTCTATCGACTCATTTAGGGTTATTTGATAAATATCCTCTGTAGTGGACCCCTCTTTAGATTCATCACTGGATTATGTCTCACTACCAAATGGATCATCTTCTGTCTCTAATTCAGTAGAGAATAAAGGAGCTCTCTCACTCTGAGGAGACTCAGGGTAAGCATCGACTATTACTTGATTAGCACATCTACCTAGAACCACTCGACCAGCGGGTATATCAACTTGACAATCTGTTCGTAAGATCCAAGGCCTACCTAGCAAGACTCGGTAGCTAGGACGTCCTGCAAATCTTATCACCCTAAAGTCCAAGAAGCATTCTACACTTGCAACTGTAACATGGACTTTAGTAATGCAACCTTCTGGTTGCCTTAGACTATCATCAGCCATTCTTAGAAGGGTGGAGCTATCTTTTTGGATGCCTAGACCCAGCCTCTCCATCAATTCTGAACTCATGATATTGACAGAGGACCCAGTGTCTACGATAGCATGCTCCACTAATATCCCATCCACGTTTGCTGGAACCCTAGGGCAATTCTTTTCAACATGGTCAAATCAATCTTCCCCTACTCGTGCTATACCCAAAGGTTCTACAATATACCCAATACGCAGGACCTTCTTGAATTCCTTGCATACTCCTAGAGATAATTTAATCAACTGCAAGAGGTTTACATCTAGTTTAACTTCGCAAAGAGAACTTGCTAGATCAAAATCATGATAGGTAGCCAAAGCTCTCTTTTCTCACTAAACCATTCTTTCTTTTGGTCTGGGGACTGGCTTTGGTGCTTCTTTTTTAGCTCTTGCCTTCTTTCTTGGCACTTCCTCATCCTTCTTAGTATCGACACTTTTGTCAACAGGCCTTAGAGGTCCACTTTCCACGCTGGGATTCACGACTTGCGTCCCCTTTTCCCCTTGCTTAGGGTTTTTCTCAGTCGGTTTTGCATTATCTTTATCACCCTCTTTAGCCTTTTGGCCTCTTGTCATGGCTCGTAGGTTAGAGGGTTCAGCACCATTGACGTGTACAGCCTCAATAAGGCTGACTCCATTTCCTTGTGGCAACTCTTCTATAGTGGTCTTTCCCCTTTGCAGTATTTGTCTTGGTCTATCATTTTGCTGCAGGTTATTACCTTGCGCTCTATGATTAACTCGACCTGGTTGTTTACTCCCTTGTTGGAGGGAACTAATCTTAATCCAACAGGTAGCAGCTAAATAGCTCGATTTTCCACAAATATCACATTTAACATTTGGACAGTTTCTAGGGAAATGTTGTCTCCCACACCACTTACAGTTGAATCTTGAGGGACCACCCTCTTCAGGGCATCGAACCCCTATCAGATTTTGCTGCTTCTTCAAGAAATTGATGTCAACAGCTATTTGCCAATATTGTTCAGAAATCATATCGGTGTAGTGCTTCATTATATCCTTAAATTCGCCAAGGACATTAGATGCACTCGACTCATAGCCTTGATCGTCTATCCATCGTTCCATGGGCCTAACAATTTGATTGGGCATTGGTTGTTGACTCAGAGGAACACCATTAGGGTTCAAAACTTGGCCTCCAACATTTGGTGGAGCCAACTGACTAGCCATAGGCATTGTCACACTAGGAGGAGCTGACCAAAAAGGCACATTTTGAACCATGCTTCCTCTCCCATTAGGGTTATTTATAGGCATCCCTTGATTTCCATTCATCAATGGTAAATTGCCTCCAAGTACTAGACCCGCATTAAGGTTTATTCGAGAGGAATAAGCTGTTTGTAATCGTGACTCTACTCCTTCTACCCGCACGATGGCGGTGTCTATATCAGCCAAAGCCACACTGCTCAATTGTACCTGAATATTGAAATCCAATCCATGCAAGAAGTATTGCAATTGGGCAGCTGACGGAATAGGAATGTAAGTTTGTAACTTACGAAACACTTCCTTAAGCTTCTTGGCATAGGCTTTCACATTCTCATGAGGGTCTTGGCGTGTTACATTCAAAACACGCAACCAATATTGGCCACCTCTTTCAGGGGCATATTCTCCTCGGAAAGCTGCATAAAACTGATCGATTGTGGTTATGGTTCCAGTCTCTATACTATGATACCATACTACAGCCCTTCCTTTTAATGTCATGTTAAAGAACATCATGAGATGTCCCTCATCTTGGATGCGGTAATTAAACATTAATCTTTGGAATTCACAAATGTGAAACTCCGCATCTTCTTTGGCTAACCCATTAAAAATGGGCAAAAGAACTCCTAAAGCTAGCAAATCCGGTGTCCCTGCAGGAATTGCAATGGGTTGTGCCATGACGACAATCGGATTGACAATAGGAGTTTGAACTAATGAGATCACACCCCCACATGAAGTGGGTTGACTTGATGGAAGAGGGGAAGAGCTTGCGCTTCCTCCTGCACCTAAAGGACTATGTGCAGCAGTTGGGTTACTAAGACCACTGCCTCTTATGCATATCGGGCTACTTCTTTGAGGAGAATAGCGACTTACAATATCCAACCACCATCTAGCCCTCTTACCACATTCTGCTTTTTGTATTTCGGCTTGACGGTCATTGTTAGAGGACATAAATCAACTTTTTGGTCCCTAAAAACCCCTAGATTCGAGAACCACCACTTGTTGGCAGCTCCCAGCAGACACACCACTGATGGGACCTCAAATGGGCCGGCACTGGCTATGGCACTAGCCGGACCTCATGCTCATAATAGACAAACACACCCTCACGGCCTCGCGGACCAGGAGCGTCAATTTGTTGCTAAAGGAAAAACTGCCCTAAAGTCTAATATATGCGTTTATAGTTTTGTAGTTCAACATTTCCCCTTCTATAAACTCCTCAGAGGGAGAACCCTAACACATTGGCAATAAATACCATGATAATAACATACATGGGAGGCAACCTCTCGGTAGAATCACCACAGCCCCACTGCAACTCTCCTAGATTGTAGGGATTGGCCCCTTGATGCGCTGCTCAACATATAAAACAAACGAACAAACTCCACTCTTTCATTTTTAAAGTACTCCAGGAGATACCATGTGTTCTTTCCAAATAATCCCCCAAGAAGTGAACGTCTATCCTATGGCTTAGGATGCCTTTCCACACTCAAGCGTGGGTCATTGTCATTGAAAATAGGTGCTATGCATCCAATCCTTTTTTTTCGATACCATGGTTTACATGCACATGCAAAATGAATGATTCGAAAGTGCTCAAACATAATTTTAAAATCAGACATGTGTTGTGTATAACCAGGCTTTTCAAATGCTTATTCACTAACTTGCTGCGGCGATGTAAGGATAGCACCCAGATAACACTCGTGCTACTATCCTCTTACTTAAAATACAAAACCCTATGTCATGATATGCATCAGAAAATCAACAACAATTAGCATGCAAATCACACCATTCAAACATCCCAACCCCCTACGTTTAGGTATTGCTTTCATTGCATAGGTGTAGAGATTCATTTTGTTATGTTTTGATGTATAAAAAGCGATAAATCATAAAATTTGACAAAAAGATAGGGCAAACTGAGGCTAAACCTTATGCTTTTCCATTACCATACATCCACAAATTTTTTCTTATTTTTCCAAGACATATTTTTTTTTCCTTATTTTTCCCATTTTCTTGATTTATTTGGCAATAAAATACGCTATTTTCTGGTTTTTCTTGTTTCACTCACTTCAACATACTAACATTCAATTTATCTTTCATTTTTCCCCCATGGGGAGCACCTTTCACCCACCCAAAACGGAAAAACCACCATTTTACCGCTTAAAAACCGCATTTCGGGTTTACGAGAATTAAATAAAGCATGTAAATCATTGCAAAATCAAGATTTTGTGATACACAGCAATTAGTCATGATGCAAACAACACATAAACAAATTTTCATCCAATAAGAACATAATTATCATCATAAACGATAAAAAATTCTTCATTTTCTTCATGAAAATGGTCATACCGTGTTTTTACGTAACCCAAGCCTTGAATGACTGCATAACTAGTAGACGGAGCCTCCATTGCTCTCAATCCAATGCTACACTTCAATCTTCAGCATCTCCATTAATCTCCATCACCATTTTCTTTATTCTCCCTCCCGCTTCCTTTTTCAAGATGGTACACATGAACAACCCATAGGGAAGAGAGAGAGGGAGGAGAGAGAAAGACTAGAATCTGATCTCTTCATCCAGACAGCCATATCTCGCGCAAATACTGGCGATATCATCAGCCAAGAGGGAGAAGTTGAGGCCCCATGTCTGTTCCGTGGGTTGCTCACAGTCTCCACGCATGATCCATGAGGGGGGAGGGCGAAAAATGTGCTGTTTTTATGATCACGCCATGCTCATCTTCTTCATATTTTTTTCCATGATTTGTCGCATCAAAAATGAAGGGCGGGGTTAAAATTCCCAAAGGGCACCCCCCCTTTGGTTCAAGTTTTTGTCCACCTTTTCAAATCTTGCCCATTTTGTGGCCTCTTCCTCGTCTGGGCTCCGTTTCAACCTCTGAAAAATCCTACATGTCTCTCTCAACATCCCGTACTGATTGACAGCTCCTAGCATACCACACAGTAGTCGAAAAAATTATCAAAAATCCACAAGTGTTGCTCGGGCGCCTTTTAAAAGCGATCTTTCACTTGGTGCTTAAAATCCTAGCTGCAGCTGCTGCCTTCGATGTTAAATATTTTTCCCCTAAATTTCAAAATTTTTGGCAAATTTTAGGCACATCCCGAGCTCAAAACTCTGCTCTCATATTCATTGGATAGAGGTGTTGGGACAGGTTTGGTTACCTCAGGTTATCATGCATGTCCATTGTGTGGGCCACAGTTAGACTCCTGAAGGTAATGAACCACCAAGAAGATGGTACATCAAGGACATGCCACTTTCTTGCTAGAGGGTCATGAACTCAGGGAAGGTTTTCTTAGACGACCTCCAACATGTATGAATGCCCAAAGCTGGTACGAGCTGAAAATGGTCCATAAGGAGTCGTATCCGAATGGAATGATGTACTATGAATGGAATATGAGTGGCCTGTGTATTTTGCTATTTGGAGTGTAGTCGTTGTTCAAAATGCTTCCTCGTTTGTGGCAGTTTGTACTACCGATCGTGACCGCAGGATGCCTTACTCCAGAAATACACGAGGCGATTTACAAGTTGTCAACTTTAGTACAATGGATATCACAGAAGGAGATTAAGAAGTCCTCTATTGAATTTGCAAGGCAAGGAGTAGTGGAGATAGTCTGTCTCTTTGAGAAATACCCACCTACCATCATACTCACAATACAAATCCACATTCTTGTACATCTTGTAGATGAAGTGGAGATTTGTAATATTCCCACTCAAAAATATTACCAAACTTGACTCCCTGCACGCCACGTAATTCTTGTGCAAGGTTATCATCTGCATCTTTATTACCGGCAGCTCAATCCGTATCCTACACGCCCAAAAACGAGGCCTTCACATTGTGAAATCGAGCCTGGGGGTTCAAGACTACATAACCGCGGGGAAACACCCTCTTGGGAGGGGGCTAAATGGATAATGATCAAATTAATGCAAATTTTTTTACTAATTCCCCCAACCGATGCATGGCTGGAGGAAAGGGAATGGGAGAAGGAGATGATGTGTAGTAGTTGGTGTATGGGGGGAGAGCCATGCATGGCCATGTGGTGGCTTCCCTTCCCCCCCCCCCCCCCCCTCCCCCCCTTAACCCTATATAAGAACACCCCTTAGTGGGGGATTGGAAGGAGGAGGAGTCTATGATGCTGCCGTGCTTCATGAATTGTGAAGGAGAGGAGAACTTTGCCATAGCCGTTGAGCTGGAGACGCCGCCGCCAGCAAGAGGCCGCCCTCATACAATTGTTGCTACCATTCCATTCCGCCTGCCATTGTCCTAGTCACCCCCCCTCTTCGTCGTCATTTCCCATCCTCCCATCATTGGCCTTTTTCTTCCCACGTCACATCTGTGGTGGCAGGTTGAAGAAGCCTCCTTAGAATCTTCTAAGAATAAGGTTACTTAGGCCTTGTACACACGGGTTTCTCCTCGGGTTTTTAAAAACTTCCTCGTAAAGCCCCCATTCCCACAAGCCTTTTTTGTAAAAGCCCCATTTCCACAAACCTTCTCCTAAAGCCTCCATTCCCATAAGCTTTTTTGAAAAGCTCCATTCCTGCAAGCAAAGCTCCAACGCTACAAGCCCTCCCATAAGCCCAAATCCCACAAGCCCCGGTATCTCCAAGGATCCACATTTCGATGAAGGGATCTCCTGTGTACGAGGGAGAAGGCACATCTTGAGGCTGTCCAAAGAATACGTAGAAGCAAGGGTAATCCACAGAGTTCAAGTCCTTAACGATGGCTCCCAAGAAGTCGTAGGGTGCACCTGCGGGAGGTTCTTTCCCTAACATTCACGTGGACATCTCCGCGGAGCCACAAACCCAGGTTCCAGAATTTATTTTTCCATAAAGAAATGTTTAAACACTTATGCATGTTTCCAATTCACCTAGCATAGGATAATGCATTTCTCACTTATCGTTAGTTCAAGTAATAGTGATAAAAGTGCATTTGATAAATTATCTCTTTAAATGGTAGATAAGGAATGATGCATGTCACACAATTGGATCATTTGCATTTCCAAAGTTGTCTGTCTTAATAGATTAGCTGCATGTTGCTATTTTGGTGCATTACTTAGGCAAAGGAATGAAATTGATAAGTGCATGTCGCATTTTAGGCAACATCTTCCTTGTAATGATTCATGACGAAAAATTAACACCCATAGGATGTTATCCGAAATAAAATAGCAGAGCACGAAAATGATTCTATGACTTGCATGTGGCATGTGCTTGTAAAATGGAATGAGTTAACACTAGCTTTAGTTTTGCATGAACTTCATTAACTACGTTGTAGCTATGAGAAGGTTGCTTGTTCATATTCGTAAATTTCATTTCATCAAGGTGCTGTGCGAGCTTTCACTCAACTACCAAGACCCATGGACTGCTTATTGTTTCAAGCATTCCAAGCAAGCTCTAATGGCTATCTCTCACCTACCCGACGCGCCATCGATCCTATGGGTGTAGTGAGTTTACCTTAGTGTCGATATGAGTTGCCTCCTCTCTCACACACATCGGAAGCTCCACGATCCTAGATGCTAGCTCAAACATCCTCAAGCCTCCTCCCCCTCCAAGCTCCATCCTCCATAACCATACACACAAGAAGAGAGAAGGGAAGAAAAGAAGAGAAGAGGAGATGGTGAAGAACTTCACCCTCTTGATCCCTCACTCTCACACACTCACTTCCTCACACTCTCACACTCCCTCTCTCAAAAGTACACACAAGCAAGAAGGTGGGAAGAAGAGAAGAAGAGGAAGACTCTTTTTGCCACACACCAAAGAATGATCTCTTATTCACTTTTTGAAATTTATATATACAAACCCTAAAATCCCATGGGCACCCATCCCTTTTTTACATGACCGGCCACTGTGGCAAGGTCATTTTTCCATTTTTCTCTTCTAGCCTTGTGCCTCTAGCCCATATCCATCTAATATTTGACAATTGGCATAGGAGGGAGCCTGGCTCTCTTTTACAAGAGTTTTCTGAGTTTTTTGAGGCGCCTTTTCATTTAAGATTGCGCTTTTTGCCCCGGTTCATCTTTAGAGGCCGCCTGCATATCTTTGCTCTTTTTCCATCTTCCTTTTGCTTTTTCCTTCATTTTTCTGCCATCTCGACTTGGGGTTAACATTACCCCCCTCCTAGATGGGTGCGAGTCCTATGGCACTTCGGCGTTGGTGTAAGGGTGCGGGCCACATGTAGACTTAGGTGCTTGTGGAAGCTCAAGAATGATGCTCGTCGGAGCAACTCACTAGATTTCATGGGTGGACGAGGGCCTTCGAAGTTGGTGGTTTGGCACTTTTGGGGTGCCTGAAGAAGAAGATGCAATGCTCTACCTAAGGGGAGTGTGTTCCTCAGTGTGTTGGTGCATTATGCTCGTGCTAGTGGAATGGGGAGGTGGGTCTAGAGCCCAGGTGATGTCCCACACTTGAGGACCCCATTTGTGCCAAGGGGATGCAGTGCCAATGGCTTAGGGTGACATGTCTAACCATAGGTGAGTGTTACCTCCCTAGGTGTGTCCTGCCCTTGATGTGCCCTAAGCGTGACATGGGGGAGTAAAAAGGGCTAGGGGGTTAGGAGCGGAGCCATCCGACCAAAGCCATCAGACACGCCTAACTTAAGGACCCCTAGGTGCAGTGATCATGCTTTTCTTTGCTTATGTTCTTTTTTTTTGTTTTTTTTTGTTTTGTTTTTTTTGTTTTTGGATACATTTAGGCATAGTATTACATCAGAAGTATGACAGTCAAGTCTAATTCTCATCATCGAAATGAGGGGGCGGATGGATTTGCGTAAAAATTGGTGGCTTTGCATGTACCCTTTCAGGTTCATGCGGACGTGGAGAGAGGTGGTGGATAGGAAGGGGTGATTACACCTAGTGAATTGGTTGTCACTCATATCCTCTAGGAGAGCTAGGCAAAAGGAAGGTAGTCGGCTAGCTCTCATCATTAAGCGGGTCATAGCGCAGATATCAATAGCATTAGGATCAAAAAAAGAGGGGAGGCAAGCCATTTTCTTGCGGTGCCAGATCTTGCTTAAGTAGGAGCTTAAGGAGCCTAAGGTAATTACAGGTGGTTATGAAAGCGGGATTTGGACAAGAGGAGAACTCAGTGAGGAAGTGCGTCATGGAGGCGGGTAGGCTTCCTAAATCAAAAAGTAGAGCGTCCTCGAAGGAGGTGGCATTGGAATTGTAGATGATAGGGAAGTCATGCCTCCCATCGAGGGTGGCGACAAAATCCATGCCTACCCTACGAGGATATTCCATGAATGTGGGGTCGTTCCTCTCGTAGGGTAGGGTGTTGCAAAATGCCATCTAGGCGAGCATGTTAGTATTGCATATTTGCCTTCTCCAGAGGGGTTGACAGTCGTAGCCCCTTACTGTGTGTGGCACTTCGTACACTTTGTCTTGCCAAAATTGGGCTTCCTCCGTGCCCCATAGGGTGGGGGTCCTTGCCCTGTCAACCAGCCATTTTTGGCCTAGTCGACTGCCAGTCGCGATCACCTCCTCCATTACTTTGATTGGCAGGACCCTTCTCAAGCTGTCAGGCATAAGGAAGCTGAAAGAGAAAGGGTCATTTTTGATTTCCTGCTGTTCCCAGACCACTAGCTCCACGTGGAACTGCATTGGGAGGTCATCGGGGCATGGTGGAAGGGATGTGGATGGCCACACGATTGGCTTGGCCTGCAGCCGCCTTTTGGCTTCTTCCACTAATTTTTTGCGTCACTCCTTGAGCGCAGCTTGTCTGTCTAGGGGCGGGTGGATTTGTTGTTGTTCCTGATCGTGCAGCGAGGGGGGTTATGGGATTATTTCTTCATTGGTTCCTCTTATGATGAATTTGATATTAGTGTCCTCCCCCTGCCGGTTGCCTAGCTGCATCCCTTTCTCAAAGCTGAGTGCATCTGTCTCCTGGGGGTTTAGGCTGGTCAGTAGTAGGTACTTTCATTGTTCTTCCAAGCCCAGCCTAGCCACCGCAGGTTGGAGTGGCATCTGTAGCCCCGCATGCAGGGCTCTGGTGCAATGCTCAGTTTCTTCTGCACCACCTCCAATGGCTCCTTTCCCTCTGGTTAAGTTATGTCCAGTAGTGTGTTGAGGAAGGCCTGTTGCTAGGCGGTGAAGGCTGTCTGGGTGGCATCCGCTTTGCTTTCTACCAAGATTTTTTCTTTCTCCACCAAGGCGAGATGCTACGCCAGTGCCTTCACCCGTTTCTCATTCTGCATGGCCCATTCCTCGGCCCTTTTTCTCATTCCTTCCATGCTCTCCCCCTTCTTTTGTGCTAGGGTTACGAGCTTCTACTCCTGGGCCCTGAGCTCTTTGCTCATGTTGTCTTGCTCTTTCTTCCCGAGGCGTAGTTGATCGGTCATGGACTTGGTCATGGACTCGATCTCTTTTCGTTGTTTCTCCCTCTCTTATCTTCTCTCCTCTTCTTTGGCGCTCAGTTTCTCCATCATCTGCTCATCAATGGTGGCGGTCTTAGACTCTACTTCCTTATATTGCATGAGGAGGAGCTTGTATTCCCGGTGCATCTACACGAGTTCTTGATTCTCCTCCTCTAGTTGCTATTTGTAGCTTTCTTCACTGTCCTCTTTTGCTTTCAATTCTTGCTTAAGTTCAAATATTTGGCATTGTTGCATGGTGATGATGCAAGTTTTCTCCAATTGGAAAGCCGCCACTGACTCTTTCTCTATCACCAACTCAGCCACCGCCATTCTTTTTTCCTGCTTCGCTCTCTCTAGTTGGGAGAGTAGCTCAGCGACGTACTCGTCGTAACTGGCTGGTGGCATTATTATTGCATGGGTGGGGGTGGTTGAGGCCTCCATACACGGACGCTTCTAGTCATGCCTCGATTTTGCATTTGCGACGACTGGCCTTTTTGGTCCCGTGGTCATGGTTTCCATGCTTTTCCCTTAGGCCATTTCTTTGCTGATGAAGTATTGCATCTAGGCTACCAGATTGGACACTTCCAAGCTGGTGGGGATGCTAGGGGTGAGTGTAGTGGGTTCAGCGGGGGGTGCCATGAGGGTGGGGATAGGATGGAGGGGTGCTTTGCCTTTTCCTTTCGGAACTGAGGGGGCATGGGTTCTGGTGCCTGCATGCTGGAGCTAGGCCCTTCTTGCCTTGGCTGATTCCAGGCTTCTGGGTCATCCACCCTGCATTGCTGCTCGATGGATGGGCGTGTAGCCTCAGCCAAGTCCTCCTCCTCCTTTCTTCTTAACTCCTCTTCCTCCTCCGAGACTCTTATTTTCCTTTCCTCTTTGGTCTTTTTGTATTCTTCCTCTAGTTTCTCTTTTTCCTCCTGCTCTTCTCTTCTTCTCCTTTCAGCCTCTTGCTTTGATGCCTCTTTCTTTCTTCTTAACTCCTCTTCCTCCTCCGAGACTCTTCTTTTCCTTTCCTCTTCGGCCTTTTTGTATTCTTCCTCTAGTTTCTCTTTTTCCTCCTGCTCTTCTCTTCTTCTCCTTTCAGCCTCTTGCTTTGACACCTTTTTAGCCTGCCTGACCTGCTTTATTGTTTCTTATTCTTCCTGCTTCCTCTTCCTTTCTCTCTCCTCGGCCTCCTTGAGGGATTGTCTTTTCGCTTTCTCCAAGTCTTCCTTCTCCTTCCTACGGCCTTCATCCTGTTTCTTTTTCTTTTGCGCTACTTTTTTCTTGGTCTCCTTGACCTTCTTTTTGCTTTTCTGTTCTTCGCCTTCTTCCTCGGTCTCTGTCCTATCACTGGACCTCTCCTAGTGTTGATGAGGAGGTGATCTGTCGGGTGTTTCCCCCTCCCCCTCTTCTACTTCCTTCATGGCCTCCTAGATAAGCGCTGTTAAGATGCCCCCATAAGCGATGAATGAGGCTTTGGGGAAGGCCCTCTTTCTTTTTGAAGCCTTTGACGCTAGGGATTCTCCTCCTGCCGGCATGCTTCCTAAGGCTAGCGCTTGAGCTGCCTGGTCGATGGTCTTGCACACATAACCATTCTAGTTGACTTCGTGTAGGGTATGGGCTGCCACATTTTCTAGTATCCGTACGTTGATCTGGTGCATCAACGCGTTGTAGTGCTGGTTGGAAAAGAGCGCATGTATGAGTTTCGCATGTAACCTGGTCTCTACATTGGGGATGTCCTGGATACTAATGCTATGATTTGTCAGCACGTCCTCCTTTCTCATCCCCAGCATGACGTATACATCCCTCTTCTGCTTCTTTTCCACCTTTGGTTCCAGTCCCAATGCCTTCTCCACCAAGGCTGGGGTTAGATGAACCAATACTTGCTTAGCATTCTGTCCTCTTCCCACTGTGACAGTGCCACATTTTCTGTCAGGGTTGTAAGACTTTAGAAATTCCACATAGCTCGTGTGGTCGGGTTCTTGTGCAAAACTTTCCAGGTACTTCTTGAAGTTGCAGCTTTCCATGACTCTCTTAGCCACCTCTACATTAGCCACTAATTCTTCTAAATTGTGAATAGTTCGGAATTTCAATTGATTGTAGGCGCGGATCTCCAGGTTGATGATGTACCGCATTCTCTCCTCTTCCGTGAAGGGAGTCGGTGGGCTCGGTCTTGCTGCAGCATTTTTTGTTCCTATCATAAACCGTAATTCATTAAGATCTAATGCAGATTCCCTTTTTCAGACTTTGACTTTTTGCCCTTTACTCCAAAGTTTTCATGCCCTTCTCCTACCCCATCCATTTTCCACAATGTATGTCTACGTGCTTCATTGACTTTGATTTGATTTACTGATTCTGATTTGATTCACCTTATTAGATTCACCTTACCCCCTCCCCTTCTAGCTTGACAAGAATCCTTCCTAGGATTTAGGGTTAGAAGGTGAAGGGCTTTCGGCATGGAGGTGTAGGGGTTACTTATGAAGGAGCCAAGTATAGAAATTGGGATTGTATTCCAAATGGGCTTCACGGTCTAGGTCAGAGGGTTTAATTCCCACTTGGGTGATATATGTGAGAACATCGGTTAGGAAGTCACCTGAGTTGACTCGGCTAGCAATGTGTGACTCCTCCTCGGTCAACAAGCGGTCGAGGTAGGGGTGTCCTTTGACGTGTTCTTCTATAGGACGGCCCCACAGAGTGGTTAACACTCGATATGAGGTTGGTGCGACGTATGTGGGGTCGTACTCTGCTGTTTTGATAGTGCGACGCTGCTCAGCGTTGGTCATTATTTCACATCCCTCAACTTCAAATTACAACCTAAGAGCGTACCAATGCCTTAGAAACTGGGATTTCATCTCAGCAAGTCTTGATAGCTCTGCCACTTCTTGGTCAGTGATGGCAGAAGTGGTTCACTGGTCATAGGACGTGACGAGGCGTTGTTTGATTGCTTGCTCTTTTGAGGTTTCATTGAGCAACTTAGCAGTAGAGGTAGCGGCTTTTGCAAATGCGAATTCAAACGTTTCCCAAGAACAAGGTATCGTTTAAACTTTGGTTGCGAAGGATTCGTCCATTAGGCCTAAGTTGAGGCAATCGTAGCTCAGAGCTAGCGACACAAAAGTGGCGTCCAGTCGCTTAATGCAATCCACCACGTCATCCCCTATTTCTTGAGCTAAATCAACTGCTAGTGAGAGAAAGGATTTCCTCTCGTAAGAGGGCCTAAGGCCTCGGGGTGGTTGGGGTTTTGGTAGGACTTGAGCCTTTGGCGATGGAAAGTTGCGGTGATAAGTGTTCTTGAGCTTGCAATTGGGTCATTGGGATGAAGGATGGGTTAGCAGCAGCCTCGAGTGATGGCTTGTTGCTTTCAGGATGGATTTGAAAAGTCAGATCGACTCCGGTGGGTGATGACTCTTGTGATGGCGGTTGTTGCTTGGGTTGATAGGCTTGGGCGACTTGCGTGGGTTCGCGCGTGGATGAACTTGATGGTTGCGGGTCAGGGAAGCTTTGCGGCTTGTGGTTTTGAGGTTCTATGGGTTTTGGGATGATCAAGCTTGAGGCTGGTGTACGAGTGGTGCCTTTGGCCTTATGGGCCTTAGGTATCCATAGCCAAGGATTGCCCTCATAGTAGCCTTGTGCGTGGAAGAGGGCCTTGGGGACCCATCTTTGATGGATTATACGTCTATTCCTGTAATTGCGTTTGGGCTTCCTAGGTTTAGAGTTTCTGGTCTTATGAGAGTAGGAGCATCGAATCCTAGGCGACTGTTGCCGCTGTTTAGGCATCCATTGAAGGCGAGGATGTGGGGCCTTAGCTTTGGCTGCTATGGGTTGCAGTCCATGAAACTTGGGGAGTGGCAGCCGCGCACTACCCCCCTCCTTAGACTTGCCTCCATATATTTCTATTAGTGGCTTTGTGGCCCGGGATGAGGTTGCGCAGCCCTTGCTGAAAGCTGTAACAATGCGAACGTTGCCTATTGGGAGGTGGATGTGCTGCGATGCATAGTCAACATTGCAGTGGGTCTGCTTTTTGAAGGTTCGCCCCAGTAGTGACTCCGTGCCTGCATTTTTAGCATTTAGCAACACGTAAAAAATAATTGGAACAGTCTCAAACTCGATAGAAACGGCTGCTTTGTACTTGTTGAGTAGTGCATAGGAATGGGCAACATATGGGCTTAATTTGGCAGTGGTGGGTTGAAGTTCTGGTTTGCCAAGTTGAGTCTAATGATCATGGGTTAAGACATTGGAGTCGGCTCCCTCATCAATCAAGGAGTTGAAAGTGCATGTTTGTGTTTCCGTGATCGTGATACGAAGGTATGCGGGTTCTACGGCTTCCTCATCCTTGTCGTCAATTTCAGTGATTGTGGCTACTCATACTTTGACAAGTGGTTCTAACATCGGTGGCTCATGCAAAGGATGCGTAGGATGGTAGTACTTCTTAACACGACTGCCATTGAAGAAGCCTATTCCTTCACCGTTTAGGGTCTCAAGTTTGACATTGCATGTTTGGCTGATCGCATGACCTTTGAAGGGTCCAAGACCTCTAAATTTTATTTTTTTCTTATGCCCCTTAACTGAGTAAAGGAGCACTAAGTCACCCTGTTCGAACTTGCGCTGCTTGACGTGCTGGTCAAACCAGCTCTTGCATTGGGCTTTCTCACAGATCAGTGCATGGGTGGCTAGAAGACGAGTTTCGGAGAGGTGTTTGAGCTCAACTAGGCATTGCATCCATGCCTCCTTCCCTTCCCATCGTTCCTGAAGCGCTATTCTCAGGCTAGCAACGAAGAATTCTAATGGTAGAATTGCTTCTATTCCATATGTCATGTTGAGATGACAAGCTCAACATATGCGGACATTGATGATGGACCGCCTCGTTAGATGGGTCCACACGTCTACACTTAGCACGTCGGTGGTCATTATGACTCTCACATGGCCACTAACTCATTACTTATTATATTCAGGTTGTTACACCTATTTACAGTTGGCATAGTTATAGCACCAGTTGACTAGTGTAGTCGGTTATACATTGTTTGACTTAGTAGGCCACTTTCCTTTTATGTTGTATCTTATCTATGCTTTGTGTACATTGTAAATTGTGTAGAAGAAGAAGAAGAAATCAGCAAGAAAACATTTTGGCCTCCATCTCTCTTCTTGAGTGAGCTTCTCCTTGTGCATTTTGTGTGTGTTCGGCGCAGCATCTTGAGCAAGTCCCCCCACCACGCGACTCTTGACATGGTATCATAGCCGCACCACTAAGAGAGGTTGATTTAGAAGGTTGAAGCAAAGGAAAAGAAGCAAGGTTCGAGCAAGCAAGCCATGGGTAAGAAGCTCTCCCATCCTTCCACTCTTTCTCTTGGATAGTGCCTGTGGAGGTACCGAAAGCAGGGCAGAGCAAAAATCTCAGATTGCAGTGAGATTTGATGTGCGTGAAGAGCACTGTATATTCTGTAGAATGGCCCTTTAGGGCTTCCCCATACTTATTTTGGGCATTTGAGGCCGTTTCAGGGCCCGTTTTAGAGCCGCAAGGTTGCGGACAACAGTTTCAGGGTACGCTGTGACTTCAACTGTATTGATTGAAAGTGGGTATGCAGGTTACAGATTTCAAATCTGTAAGTTTGAAGGTGTTTACCAGTGAGTAAACACAAGGTTTATCTGCAAACTGGTTTGCAGATTGCATGTATTGTTGAGCAGACAGTGAAAAAGGTTGTCTGATGTATTGCTGTGCACTACAGGTCGAGGGTTGCAGAAGGTTTGCTTGCTGTTTGGTATTAGTTTTGTGATAATGGCAAAGAACAGTGGAAGCCCCATCATTGAGAAGCTTGACAAGAACAACTACCCTTCATGGAAGTTCCGTGTCACGAATTTCCTTCTTGGAAAAGGCCTCTACGAGTTTGTTTCAGGTGAAGAAAAGGAGCTGGACGTGAGTGATCCTCCAACTGCAGAAGAGACAAAGGCATGGAAGGAATGGAATGCAAAAGACAAGAAGGTAATGTATTGGTTGTCTACAGTAATTGACAATAATATGCTGGGACACATTAGAAATGCAGAGAATTCATATGCAACTTGGACCATACTTGGAAGTATGTTTTCTGTAAACAGAAAGGCACGAAAGATTCAACTCAAGCAAGAGTTGAATACATTGAAGAAAGAGAATATGTCTATCAATGAGTATGCACTGAAGGTAAAAAGCATTGCAGATGCATTGGCAGCGATTGATGCAATGCCCGATGATGATGATTTGGTGTCGTCTACCTTGGGTGGACTTAACAATGAAAAGGATTGGAAGTCTTTTGTAACTTCCGTATATGCTAGAAAGCCATTTTCAGATTTCGATGAGTTGGTATCCCTTATGGTCACTGAAAAGATCAACATGCAAAGTGAGACATCTGAAAGAAGTGGTGAACAGGTCCAGGCTTTCTACTCCACTTCAGGAAGGGGACGTGGTAGGTTCTCTTCAAGAGGCCGTGGTACAAGACATGATAGTGACAACCACCAAAACAGGTTGAATCAGCAATTTGGCGATATGCAGGTTTCAGGAGGTCGTGGTAACTTTAGAAGCAGGGGGAGCTTTAGAGAAAGAGGTGGATGGAAAAATAGAGGCTCTAACAATTCTGGTATTGTGTGTCACTACTGTGGCAAAACAGGTCATATTACAGCCAAATGTTATGCTAAGAAATATGATATTCGGAGTGGTAAGTTGCAGCAAGGAAACTATGCATTGTCTTCACGACAAAATGAAGACAAACATGAACGTTTGTTTGTTATGCAGCATATACTGAATGCTGTTACAGGAAAGGGAACACATGAATATGTTTGGTATGTTGATTCAGGTGCATCCAATCATATGACTAGCCATGCAGAATGGTTTGGAGAGATGCAGGATTTGCAAAATGCAGGTTATGTGCAGACAAGTGATGATTCATGCCACCCAATTTCACACATTGGAAAAGTTCCCTTGTCCTTACATGATGGTAAGACAAAGAGTCTTTCAGATATATTACATGTGCCATCTATTACAAAGAACTTGGTGTCAGTCGTAGAGCAAGGGCTACAAGTCAGATTTAATGCAAAGGGTTGCTTTGTAGAAGACTTTAATGATAAGTGTAGGTTGGTAGCAAAGGGAAGTAGAGTTGGACGTATGTTTACTCTGGATGTTGGAATTCCTACTATGAATGCTGCTATGTATGCCAAAGGAAAAGGTGTTGTTGCAGACATTGAATTTTGGCACAAACGCATTGGACATGCAAATGTATAGAGGCTGAAATTAATGCAGAGTCCAAAGGGTTGGTTACAAGTTTGCCTACATTTAGAGTTGCAAAATTTCAGAAGGTATGTGAAGCATGTCAGTTTGGTAAGCAGGCAAGACAACCCTTTTCACATGATAGAGATGTAAGCAGAAATATCCTTGATGTTGTGCATACAGACATTTGGGGGCCTACACAAAATGTATCTCTTGGAGGTAGTTCATACTTTGTCACATTTATTGATGATTGTTCTAGAAAGCTGTGGGTATATTTTATGAAGGAAAAGAGTGAAGCTTTTGAGCACTTTAGAACTTTCAAGGCTGCAGTTGAAAGAGAAACATGCTTGAAAGTCAAGTGCTTGAGGTCAGATGGAGGGGGGAGAGTACCTCTCAAATGAGTTCAGTGATTTTCTGAGGTCTCATGGGATAAAGAGACACTTCACATGCAGGTATACCCCACAGCAAAATGGGGTTGCAGAAAGGAAAAACAGGCATATTGCAGAAGTTGCACGCGCCTTGATGGCTGAAAAGAATATGCCTAAGCATTTTTGGTCTGAGGCTGTTCATACTGCTGTTTATATTATGAATAGAACTCCCACTGCAGTTCATGGTATGACCCCCGAAAAATGTTTTATAGGTAAGAAGCCTGATGTTTCACACTTGAAAGTGTTTGGCTGCATTGCGTAGGTTCATGTGCCAGATGAGTTGCGGAAGAAACTGGATCCAAAGGCTGAAAAGTGTGTCTTTATTGGATACTCTTTAGAGCAAAAAGGGTATCGTTGTTACAACCCTGTCACATGTAAGTTTAGAGTGAGCAGGGATGTCATCTTTGATGAAATGAGCAGTTGGTATGCATCTAGTGGTGATGCAATGGATGATGATGATGATCATGACACTCATGTGCAGGCTGAAAAGCAAGAATCACGAACTCTTAGTGGACCAGAGACATCATCTGGTAGTCCTTGGTCTGGGAGACTAAGGAGTACCTCTACATCTTCGGGTGCATCTAGTAGCACTACAAGTAAAGACAAAGGAAAGAATAAAGTGTCAGAAGGCATTGATGCAATTCTTGATGGAGACTCCAGTGGCTCAGAGAGCTTGGATGATGAGCTTGGCATTCCTTCAGTGAGGACTCCAGGTGTGCAGAGAGCATGCATTAATGCAAAGACTCCATTGAGGGATCCAGTGGTACGCAGGTCTAGCAAGGTGAGATACCCTATTAAAAGATTTGGTTTTGAAGGTTATGCAGCTCACCATTATATGGTGAAACTAGTTGAGGATGTTGAGCCCACATGTTTTGAGGAGGCTGTTGCTCATGCTCATTGGGATGCAGCAATGGATGAGGAGATGGCTGCATTAGAGGCCAATAAGACTTGGGATCTAGTATCATTGCCAAAGGGAAAGAAAGCTATTGGATGTAAGTGGGTTTATAAGATTAAGCACAATGCAGATGGTTCTATTAGTAGGTACAAAGCTAGGCTGGTTGCAAAAGGCTATGCCCAAACATATGGCATAGATTATGATGAAACCTTCAGTCCAGTTGCTAGGATGGCAACTGTCAGATGTGTGATTGCTTTGGTAGCAGCCAAAGGTTGGAGGTTGCAGCAAATGGATGTAAAGAATACCTTCTTGCATTGTGATTTGCAGGAAGAAGTGTATATGGATTAGCTAGCAAGTTATGAAGATTTAGAGCATCCCACATGTGTGTGCAGGTTGAAGAAGGCACTCTATGGGCTCAAGCAAGCACCTAGAGCATGGTCTAACAAGATCAGAGAGTATCTTCTCAATATTGGCTTTTATGTTTCTGATGCTGATCACTCACTTTATGTGAGAAAGGGAGATGCAGGTTTGGTCATCATAGTCATCTATGTGGATGACTTGATTATTACAGGTGATAGTGATAGTGGGATTGCTGAAGTCAAGGGCTGTTTGAAGAAGAAGTTTGAGATGAAGGATTTAGGTGAGCTAAGGTACTTCCTAGGCATTGAGGTGATCAGATGTGATGATGGTATATCGCTGTCCCAAAGACAATATGGCTTGGATATGTTGTCCAAGTATGGTATGACTGCATGCAAACCACTTTCAGTCCCGTTGGAGCAGAATGTAAAGCTGAGTGCTGATGTTGGGGATGAGATAGAAGACCGTACTATGTTTAGGAGGATAGTGGGGAGTTTGATCTACATAACCATTACAAGGTCAGACTTGAGCTACATTGTTGGTCTTGTGAGTCAGTTTATGCAAGTACCTAGAAAGCCACGTTTGGATATAGTCAGACGCATATTGAGATATGTAAAGTCCACATTACATTATGGACTTTTCTATGAGGTAGGTACAAATGTAAAGGTGTTTGGATACACAGATGCAGATTGGGCTGGTAGTATGTCTGATAGAAGATCTACCAGCGGATACATGTTCTCTCTTGGTAGTGTAGCAGTTGCATGGAGCAACAAAAAATAATCTACAGTTGCTTTGTCAAGTACAGAGGCTGAGTATAGAGGTACTGCTATTGCAGCATGTGAGGTAGTATGGCTGCAAAAGCTATTGGATGATTTGGATGTGCAGGTGGAAGGTCTAGTTGTCATTTATTGTGACAACATGAGTAGTATACAGTTGGCTAGGAACCCTGTGTTCCATGCCACGACAAAACATATTGAGATACACTACCACTTTTTGAGAGAGTAGGTACTAGTAGGTGAGATTGACTTGCTGTATGCTAGCACACAGGATCAGATAGCTGACATCTTCACGAAGGCATTGGGTACAGAGAAGCTTCAAAATTTTCGAAACTTGGAGTTGCAGAGATGCAGTTGAGCTTGAGGGGGAGTGTTGAGATGACAAGCTCAACACATGCGGACATTGATGATGAACCGCCTCGTTAGATGGGTCCACACGTCTACACTTAGCACGTCGGTGGTCATTATGACTCTCACATGGCCAGTGACTCATTACTTATTATATTCAGGTTGTTACACCTATTTACATCTGGCATAGTTATAGCGCCACTCGACTAGTGTAGTCGGTTATGCATTGTTTGACTTAGTAGGCCACTTTCCTTTTATGTTGTATCTTATCTATACTTTGTGTACATTGTAAAGTGTGTGGAAGAAGAAGGAGATGCGCGATCACTTCGTTGATGAAGTGCGTGCCTTGGTCACTGACCAGTTCAATGGGGCAGTCGAATCGTGAAATCACTTGCTCCCATAATAACTTAGTCGTCTTCCTAGCATTGTTTTTTTGTGTTGCTCGTGCTTCTGCCCATTTAGTGAGGTAATCTGTGGCCACAATAATGTACTTGGTCTGTGAATACTGTGCCATAGGACTAATGGGTCCAATGAAATCAATTTCCCATTTTTTGAAGGGCTGTCGAGCAATAATTGCGGTTAATTCCATTTGATCCTTGTGAATTGGGACTTTCATCCATTGGCACTTGTCAAAATGCTTGACAAATCGTGCTGCATTGCAGAAAAGCATGGGCCACCACAATTGAGACTACAATACTTTTCATGCTGTCATGTCTCTGCTAAAGTGCCCTCCGACAATGCCAACGTGTGCTTCTGAGAGCACGTCGTGCATCTCATATTCACACACGCATCTGCACAACAATCCATCTTGCCCAGCCTATAGAGTTGGCCTGTAAAATCAGCTGATAGGGCTGGATCTTAAGGATTAATCACCTAAGTTGGGCTTTTTCTATCGGTTGGTCAGGCAGTCCATGCTCAAGCACTTGGACTATGTCATCTGCCCGATATGGTATTAGGTAAGCCTTAAATAGATCTCTCTCCCTGGACAGGTTAAACGAATGGGCGTTAGGTAGTTCATCAACAATACCTTGTCCAGCAGCTTCTCCGGTGTGAATGCGCGACATGTGATCGACCATGTAATGTTATTTTTCCTTCCATACCACCACGGAAAAGTCAAACTCTAAAAGCAGAAGGAGCCATCGAGCTATGCGTCCTATAGCGCAAGGTTTGTTTACTAGATAGAGCAAGGCTTGATGGTCCACAAAGAAGGTAAAGGGCATGGCCAAAAGATAATGCCAGAATTTCTTCACAGGAAACACCATGGCTAATCCCTCTCTTTTTGTTGTCGAGTAGTTCATTTCCATCTCAATGAGTTGTCTGCTAGCAAAGCTCACTAGATAGTCTAAATTGTGTTCGCCAGGTTGGCACAACACTGCCCCCACGGCAAACTTAGAAGTATCGATATGCATGTGGAAGGTGACGGTCCAATCAGGGGCTTGTAGGATTGGTGCTGTGGTTAGAGCCTTCTTCAACTCTTCGTATGCCCATTGCCATGCTTCAGTCCATTCGAATACAATAAGCAGCTTGTACAAGGGTTTGGGGATCAACACATAATTCAGTAGAAACCGTTGATAGTATCGAGTATGGCCTAGGAAGCATTGAACTCCCTTGTAGTTGTTTGGGGATGGAAACTCAACAATGTCCCTGACCTTCGAGAGGTCAGTGACAATGCCGTTCTTTAACACCACATGCCCTAGGATGCATCCATGCTTCACCCAAAACTCGCACTTTAAGGGGTTCAAGGAGAGACGATATAAGCGACACCGCTCGAAGACTGCTCGAGTTTGTCTAAGTGTTCTCGATCTAGGTCGAGTGGACATAGAGGTCATCGACAAAGACTTCTAACTCCTTGCAAAGCATGCCCTTAAAGATGATGCACATGAGGCATTGGAAAGTGGCAAGTGCATTAGTCAACTTAAAGGGCATGACTATGTAAGCAAAGATGTCCAACTTAGTGGTGAAGGCACTCTTATGCCTGTCCGCAGGATGCACTTGCACCTAGTTGTACCCTGAGAAGTTGTCCAGAAAACTGTAGGCTTCCTTGCCTGCCACCCTCTCAAGCATGTGCTCGGTGTACGGCAACGGATAGTTGTCCCTCTTGGTAGTAGCATTTACTTTCTTGTAATTGATGCACACTCAGATTTTTCCATTCTTCTTCATCACGATGACTATGGGCGATACCTAGTCTGTGTGCTCAATTTTGTAAATGAATCCTGCTCTCATTAGCTTATCAATCTCTTCCTTAACAGCATGAGCATATTTTGGATTCATAGGGTATGATCGCTGCTTGACCGGCGTTGCGTCTGGTGTCATGGGTATGTTGTGAGTCACGACACTCGGATCTACCCCCTTAAGCTCTTCTAAGGACCAGGTGAACACGTCTATGTACTCTCGCAAGAGATTGACAAGACTCATTTCTTCTTCATTAGTCAAGTCATCGGCAATGAAGACTGATCGGGGTGTTTCCCCTTCCTGGGCTAGGTCCACCTCATTGACCTTGGCTGGTCCCTCGATTGGTTTGCTTGTCTGGGCTTGACATTTGGCACCTAACAGAACTACCACCCTATCCCCTTTTTTGAATTTCGTAAATCATTTAGGGAGATCCTGCGGTTTTCGCTGTTCTTCCGTTTGAGTATCCCTGGGTTGTTTTGCTTTTTCATGCCTTAATCGTCTGCACCTCAAGTGGACAGGTAGGTCCTCCTTGGTGCATCTCGTTGTGGGCAGCCTAGCGATTTCAGGATCACTATCTGAACTAACCTCCGATTCAGAGTTGAACCCTTTGTCTTCGCTAGAAGAGGTGGTCTCCCCTGGTGGGTGTAGCTCAGAGGGTGATTCAGTCCTAAACACTGATTTCATTCCTGGTTGGGCTAGTCCTGCTTGCTCAAGTTCTATGGCTCCTACGTGTTCCAACCAGGCGCGATCACATTCCATGCGCATGACTCCTCGCTCCATCCTGAGGATACTCCTTTTTTGTGGCTTGGAGTCTGCTCATATTTGCTCTATTTCTTGTCCTTCAGTGTTGTATTCCACGGTATCTACCTCACCCTCACTTCCATCACTGAAGGATTGGTAGTCTTCATATTCATCGTTAGAATTCTCTTCATCAAATTGCTCGTTGTCTCCTAGGGCTTGGTCTATCTCTAGTCGTTGGTCAGAAACCAAGGCCCAATTATACATGAGGTTTAAGTCATGCACTCTGGTCCATTTCCACTTGGATTCATGTAAGAGATCCTGGAGTGGTTTGAGATTTACAGCTGGATTTCCAGCTAGCTTGTTCATTAGGTATTCCAATATCTCCTGGAGTTCCCTTTTGTTGGTTGGGACTTTGGAGTTGATGGGCTTTGGTTTCCCCCAAAGGCTTCCTATCATCATGCAAACTGGTACGGAGGGTGTGTGGTTAGCCTTGCTGATTGTTTTGATGGCTTGCTCATACACCTCGTGATCAGAGAACGGCAAGTTGATTGTAGCAAGGACATGCATCCAATCCCGCTCATCCTCTGGGCATGGGATATACTTGGTCGAGGGCCCATAGGACTCCTTGACGTGAGCATTACCCTTGAGCATAGAAGAGATGGCATCTAAGTCAACTGGTGAGGCCTTCCAGGTGTCCATCTCTACTCTCACGGCGTCCATCCTATTGCCAAGGAAGATCAAGCCATTACCCCAATCTTTGATGACTCTAATGTTGTGCATCCAGGGGCGGCCTAATAGGATGTCGTAGTCCACTCCCTTCATGACTATAAAGTCAACGGAGAATTGGACACCTGCGATCTTCACTGGCCAATTCTTAAGCACCCCGAATGGCTTGACTCTCATATCATTTGCTAGTGTGACATTAAACCTAGCAGTCTCAATGGGTGGGTTTTCCCAAGTCTGAAGCACTGTGTGGCAAAGCACACTAACCCCAACCCCCGTGTCCATATGATTCCCTTCCTCGTTGTATCGCCTAGGGCTAAAACCGGTAAGACCGCATGCATCTCGGAACCTTCTCAGAAGGCATTGATGTGCAAGGATTTAGGCATAGAGTGCAGCGTCAAACTCGATATTTGCGTCTTTGCATCATGGTCATGAGGGTCTGCCGTGACTTGCTCTTGCGACCGTTCAACCCACTGCTTAAGATCTTTCCATAGGGTGGGGTGCTGCCTAAGCAGATCTCCAAGGCTAAGTGTTATAGGGGTATTCACCAACGTGGTTAGGAGATCATTGGGTGTTTGTCTCTCTCCTAACCTGGATCGTCTTGACCAGTGGTCGTGACTGAACCGCGGCCCTATGGCAGCACCGAGGTTTGGCCTTAATGGCACCGCTTGTGGTGCAGTTGCTTCTTTTGACTTTGGTTGTGGAGGCGAGGTTGGCGTACTTATGCTGGAAAGATCATCGATCCTGTACTCTATGATGGGCTCAACGTCTTTTAGATGTTCTTGGGCTTCCTTCACCCATTCCTTCACCTTTTCTATGGCCTCTAATTGTCTCTTCGGATGTGGGTATTCCCCTACCTTAGTGCTTTCCTTTTCGGCCATCTTAGGGGCTGACGTCTCTGCCTCTGCGTCAGAGACCTTCTTTCCAAGAGGCAGAATTGTAGCACTCTTCCTTTTTAGTGCTATTTTAGCTTTCAAATTCTTCCTCCACTGTCTACGGCTCTTCTTCCCTATCGAGGTTGCATCGAGATTGCTAGGCCCTGACAGAGAGATGCTGGCCTGCTTCGTTTGGGCACGGGTCATGACCCGCAGTGGGATAGGCGTGGCCTCCCCATTGTGGTTCTTGACACCAAACCGCCCCAATGGGACAGATGGCTCGTTGGTTGAGCTAGACGACGGCTTTTGCCTTGGGCAATCGACAAAGAAATGGGTGATTTCACACTCAGCACACCTTTGGTCAGTCGTGTCTTTGTTTTGCTGCTCCCTTTCAAGGCTACGTGATGAGACATGACCTGGGTGACCACAAATCCAATAGGTGATTGTATCCTGCGTCTGCCCTCCCAAGCCTTTACCTCGTCCTCTTCCTAATGCCATCACCAGTACGGGGTGATAATCCATGAGGACAAGGTTGCCCTCATTGTCATGCGAGACGTAAGGGCATATGTAAGCTTCTTCCTCGTTTGGTTCTTCCACATAGTGGACACGGGCGTCACTCGATGGATGGGTTATGTAAGGACCAGTCGGTCTAGGAATGCCTGTAGGGTTTATTTCCATCCAAGGAATAGCCAACTTAATGTTGTTAGGCACAGGGAGGGCCAATGGGGCTCCCCTTCCGAAAAATGGGTGCGGCCTATTCGCTAGGTAAGGCTGGCCATATGGCTGTGAGTATGAAATTATCCTTGGAAATCTACAATGTGCGACGTTATGCCTACTGTAGTTAGTGCAAGGTCTTGACCTAGGGTCTTGACACTCGGCTACCAAGTGGTTTCTGCCACAGTACACACATTGGACATGTGGGCACGTTGGTCGTCTCAACATGTCTTGCGATTTGGCTAGTTCCATCCTAACGTCAGCCAAGTCTTGGTTCGTTTCGATGGTTTTCCCTTTATCCTGGGATGATGGGGCTGATCGCTCACTCGAGGCTAACGCTCTCTCTGAGCTTTGAGAGTTGGCATTTCTAGGTTCGTGCTTCTGGAGTTCCACTCCTTCAGCTGATCATCAACTTGGATGGCTTCCTCAAAGACCGTGGCTAGCACGTCTCGGTGCAAGCTCGAGTTGCCTGCCAAAGCCTTGTATAGTTCCTCGTTCTGAATCCCGCTGATGAATACAGTTGATATTGCTCTTTCAATCAGTCACTCTCCAGTAGGGATTCTCTTGAAGAGACTCCGCACATGGGTCACGTAGTCACGAATGTCCTCCTCTTTCTGCTTGACGTTCATCAAGCGTACTAGTAGATTATCAGAGTATCCGGGCTCGGTGAATCTCTTAATGAAGAGGTCCTTGAGGCCATCAAAGTTGGCTCACTCTGCGTTATTTAAGCTCGTGTACCAAATATTACCCTTGTCACCCAAGCAAAGCCCAAACGCTTGAGAGCATTGAGTCAGGTCGTTGAGGCCGTTGGCTTAGCAAACTTACTCGAGCTGCTCAACAAAGTTGTATGGATCGTCATGGGGTTGGTACTTATTGAGTTGCCTGGCAACAATAGGGATTTTTGACTGGCTCTTTGAGCCTTGGTTTGCTTCTAATCCTACGAGCAGCGATGTCGCTAGAGTCGTGTCACTTTGCTCTACAGCTGTGTTATCGAGCAGCCGCTTCATGAGAAGCTCACTCAGCGTTAAGTCTCCTTCTAGTGCTCTCTCATGGTCCCCGTTCGATTTTTTCCAGCCAAGTTCAGCACCCGCTGCACCTCTCGCAACTCCATTCTTTGCCTTTGGCTCCTAGCCTGCTCATCCCTATTGTATTCAGCCATGCTTTGCAATGCTTTGCGGGCCAACTTTCTCTCCTCTTCTAGATCTGTGATGATAGCGTCTATTGTCCTACCGCGGTGCTCATGCTGAGCATGAGCGTTGTAACTGCTGACCAGCTTGCTGAATAGTATCTAGAAAGGCTTTTAAGTCGAATTCCTCATTAGATCTACGGTTTGATCTTTCTTCTGCCATTGTCGAGTTATCGTGTTCAACGAAGCTATCAATCAGGTTCAGTAAACTTGTCAAATCCACTTTGTCGGCATCCCTCACTTGGTCCTACTTTTGTGCTTTAATGGTTTGTCTATATATTGGGTTCTCTCCTACTGGTGGGTTCCTTGAGTGGTTTAACTGGGTGAGTTCCTTCAGTTATTTAATACAGTCCTCAATTTATGGCAACTCAATGTGTCTTTCCCTGTGCACTTGTGCTCAATCAGGTTTTTAGTTTCCTTAAGTGTACTTTAAGTGCGGAAATTCAGGGTGAGTGCAGCAACCAATTTCTAGACGTCTTATGCACTCTCGCATTGTTTTGGGCCGAATAGGCTTGTTGGTCAATTTTTTAGCCGTCTTGGCAGGGTTTAGGGTTTCTCTAATATGTTGCCTCATTCGTTGTTGGTCCAATCATGCTTTACAACTCAGCGGTTTGCGTCTAGGCCTCTTGGTCTTGCAACTACCCACTTCTAGCTGCTAAGCGATAGCACCCTACGATTTTGCTTATTCAGTGTGCCAGAATCAAGTTTTGAGCATCCTATGGGCTTTTGACAGTTTCCGCTGCTGAGTTCTAGCCGGATCAGGTAAAAATTCTAAAAATTTGGTAAAAATTTACACTTGGCTCAACTGGTCCGAATTGCAGGGTCCGAGCATGTTATTCGGACGGGCCAAGGCGCATGGGCCAAGGGCCGAATTTGGGACTTGGACAAGGTGGACTCAGACGGGCCGAGGAGCGGACTCGAACGAGGTCACTCGGACGGATTGGCTCAGACGGGCTGAGTGGTTGATTCGGAAAAGGTTGCTCGGTGGGGCAAAGGGCCGAATTTGACACGTGGCAGAGGGCCGAATTTGTCCACGGTCCGAATGGTAGACTCGGACGGGCCGATTAGGATTTTGGTCGGATGGGCCGAAGGCAAGGGGCCAAGGGCCGATTCTCGGACTCGGCCCAGAAGTGACCATTCAGACAGGCCGAGCGCGGCCCACATAAACAACACGAGTTTGATTTCGATCGTTTCTCATGCTTCACTCAATCGTACCAGGCACCAACCTCTAGATCCTACCTAAGGGGGTAAGAGAAGGGATTCATATACCTGGATAGAGTGGTGGGCTCGTCGTTGGTGCGAATCGGGCGGTAGCTCTCTCTCTCTCTCTCTCTCTCTCTCTCTCTTTCACACTGAAATGGTTGCAAATGAGTTCTCCCTTGGCCTCTTGGCTCTTATACCCCTTCCAAAGTATGGTGTTGATGCCGCCAATCACTCACTTGTCGATCTTAGGCATCATAAGCGAGCTTTTTGCCATTTTTGCACGATTTTTGCCTTGTTTTGCCCTGTTTTGCAACAATAAACCCTACCCTTCTCCGATGCGATTTCCCAATCCTATCCTACTCTAAATGCAACAAGAATCGGAAGCAAACTACTGAAATGATTTCTCCATGTTTCCTAATCATCAAACAAACAAAATAACCCAAAATACTTACTTGTTTTGAAGATAAAAAACACCCAAACTTCCTACCTATCTCAAGCTCCGTTTCGGGGATGAATCCCTTACTTCAATGCTTGATATGAGGCATGCAAGCGCTCAAGCTTGAATCCATTGGTCTCGGCAATGGAACCAAAATGTGGGAGCTTTCGCTCAACCGCCAAGACCCACAAACCGCTTATTGTTTCAAGCATTCCAAGTGAGCTGTAATGGCTATCTCTCACCTAGCCGACACGCCGTCGATCCTATGGTTGTAGTGAGCTTACCTTAGTGCCAATATGAGTTGCCTCCTCTCTCACACACGCCGGTAGCTCCACGATCCTAGATTCTAGCTCAAGCATCCTCAAGCCTCCTCCACCTCCAAGATCCATCCTCCATAGCCGTGCGCGCAAGAAGAGAGAAGGGAAGAAAAGAAGAGAAGAGGAGATGGTGAAGAGCTTCACCCTCTTGATCCCTCACTCGACTGTCTGCCTGACCCTAACCAAGGGGGTTGCTAGCTGCGCCAGGAACGTGGACCGAACCCGCCACGTGAGGTTTCTCCGTTGAGCACTACTTGGAGCAGGAGGATGCTTGGGTGAGGGAGGGACTCTGGACGTAAATCCCTTGCCTTCCGTGCCCTGCACAAGAAGCCAACATGACCCGGGATTGGATCTCGAGGCCCGCATACTAGTCTTCGGGCGGAATCTTGGTTTATTAATCCCTATAGATTGCTGGATAGCCTTTGGGCGGATTATGGATTAGCCTGCGGGCTGGACTTTATGGATGTATTCCAAAGATAAATAAGATAACCTGTTGAAAAGAAACTTGTTTAACATTGCTTTTCTATGTCAAGTGCTAGGATTACGTGAAGGAACCAACGTCTAACTGGCTAATTAATGAAGCTGCTTGATCCATGTCCAACTAAATGTGGTAGGTAATTAGACAACTAAATCAACCTTGAGGAAAGTGCGGTGGATGTGGCCATGGGTCCATCCTACGGATGGGTGGTCCCAGTTGGCTGGGAACTTTTCTCAAGTGAAATGGATAGCAAGGAGCTCTTCTCAAAGGAAATGAACAACAAGGGTGCTGACCTAGGGTTTAGGTTACTGGAATCCTGATTCATGTTGTTTTAGGGGAACAGAATGGGGCTATGCCTTATGGGCAGAGAGGTTAAGCCTTGCATCCCTCTCGTTTTCCATTCACCTTGAACCAAGTGGAGCATGAATCCACTTTGTCCCTGGCATTTCTGCAAAAAGTAGTTCGCCTGGGGTTCGATGTTTATAGCTGTTTAGGAAAGTGACCATTAGGGAAAACCCTGATTCAGGTCGGTCCTAAGTGGGAACAACCAGAATACTTCCGCTACATGGCAAATGCAGGAAGTCCTAGATCGCAAACCCTGCAACATTCCATGGGAGTGCCACGTGGAGCTTTCTAGACTCTTTTTCTGATGGACTTCTAAGTCGTGTCCTGAAAGGGAACAGGTGGACACGTTTACAGTTGGTATCAGAGCGAACCAATGAAGGATCTGTATTTATAAGAAAACTTAATAAGAAGAAGTAAAGCAAATGTTGCTGTTACGAACATTTTCTTACTTTCGATGCTGCCTTGTAGAATCATGAAGCATGGAACAGGTTCATGGTATTTTAGGTCATATTTATGACCGCAATTCATGCCTCCGATTATCAATGAAGGATCGATATGATGAACATCCTAGACCATATTTACAATCCATCGCCTCTATACATGGAATAGAGAAGGAAGGGCGACTCAGGAGTCTATTACATAGCTGCCTACCGGTTTGCATATCTTCGAACCAACCTAAAGAGAATCAAATGGTTGGAGGACCTGAAGATCGTGAAGTTGTTCATTTTTGTTGAGGCTCACGTAAACACGACTTTACATGTCGAAGGTAGGAAGGTCGAGCTAAACACATATGTGTACAAGGAAGTGACCCGCATAATCCCCGCCGATAGGATCAAGGTGTTAGGATGCTACAATAAGAATGGGGACCAAAGGAAAGTATACCCTAATCTTCTGATGACTTATCAATTCCTGAAGATCCATGACTCAAATCCATACTATTATCCAAATCCCGTAGCTAAATGTAACAAAACCTTATTCTCCCCGAACTAATATACCAAGATTGCTCTACCATCCCAAGAAATATTGTACTCCGAAAGGGCTATGCCCATATAAATGAAATAAGACTTCTTTTTATCAATGATTGTCTTGTCTATGAGTATTGATAAAAAGTTAAGCGGTTAGGTTTCTTGGCTAAAAGCTGAATTGGGTCTGAAACATAATAGTAATAATTAGTGAGTTATTAACATTAAGAATCCTTTACTCAGACACAACCTTAAGTACAGATTCCCAGTCTGACCCCTACACCATGTACGGCCTTGATTTAGGAGAAGAAGTTTCTTCTCAAGCAGATCAAGTCGCCAGAATTTGACGGAAAAGGAAGGACTGTCCAAGTTGATGCCGATATTTGGATAGAGTTCATGGAATATTACTTTGAAGCGGCCGGTACTGCACCCACCAACTAGGCAATGCTCGCCAAGTTGAAGCTCACCGGCGAAGCCAAGCTTTGGTGGAAGCAATGGTGCAGAGATCAAGGGATCTCGAAAAGATCCGTTACCTGAGAAAAAGCTAAAAAAAGTTGTTCAAGAAAGTTACTTACCCCCTACATATCGCATGCAGAAGATGAATGAGTTCTATGAGCTGAAATAGTTGGGTTTAACTCTTGATGCATACTATTCAAAGTTCGTCTCTCTTCTAAATTATGCGCCACAAATGGATATGACACAATAGGTATCAAAATTTTGTGTCGGTTTAAATCCACTTGTAAACACCCTCCTCAAATCAATGTGCCCAAGAGACCTCTGACGAGGTTCCATTTATATTAGAACAGTGCCATGACTCCGCTTGTGGAGGGCACTTTGCTGGATGGTTGCCACCATAGAAGACTTTAAGAGTTGGGTATTGGTGGCCATCCATCTTCCAGGATTCATTTGACTATGTCAAGAGATGTGATACATGTCAAAGACATGACAGTAGAGAGAATAGGAAGCGTCCACTTACGCCGATTATGGCTACCCTTCCATTTGAGAAGTGGGGCATCGATTTTGTGAGACCTATTATCCCGTTGTCTACTACTCAGAAAAGATACATTATAGTAGCAATTGATTACTTTACAAAGTGGTTAGAAGCATGGGTGACGAGGCAGGACAATGAAAAGAGACTGCCAGTTTCCTACTTGAGCAGACCATTTGTCATTTTGGTCTGCCAAGGGAAATAGTATCAAACCGTGGAACTCGTTTTCTGAACAAGGTAATTAAAAGCCTGACTGAAGCATGGAAAATTAACCATAATAAGATGACCCCCTATAATCCGCAAGCCAATGGACAAGTTGAAAGTACCAATAAGCAGCTTATGGGTATCCTATCCAAAATAGTCTCCTAAAAGAAGCGGGACTCGGATAGAAAATTATATGTGGCGGTTTGGGCATATAACAAGACATTTAAGCGAGGCACTGGCCACATTCTATTTAAATTATTTTATGGGGAGGATTCTGTCTTGCCCTTAGAAATTGAGTTGCCAACCACAAGATTCGCAATCAATCATTCTTTGGGTGATGAAGATGCCCTATTCGAGCGTTTTATGACTATAGCCCACTTAGATGAACTTAACTTGCAAAGTCTATTGCATCAGGAGGTGGCTAAATGTCGGATGAAGCGGATGCATGATCTAAAAGTTAAGAAATGTACCTTTAAGAAAGGTCACTTAGTTCTATAATACGATGCACTTAGAGAATTATTTCCAGGAAAGTTGGAACCTAGATGGGATGACCCTTACAAGATAGTTCGGTTAGGTAAAAATAAGTCCATGGCTTTATTAGTTGATCTACAGGGAGTGAAATTTAAGAATAAGGTTAATATTAATAAGATTAAACCTTATTATTTTTGAATATGCTAACGGGCTAAATGCATTGCAGGTCTATGCCGAGGTTGGTTTGAGACTTGCAGGAGAGCTTAAACTAGTTGATAGGGCAGTTAATTCCTTATTTGGAGCACCCATATATTGAGCAAAGATATCATCAGGGGAAGCTTATCTGGTGGAGCAAGGGATACAAAGTGATTGAGTAAGAAGATAGTATCTTTGTGTGGAAGATCAAAGTTTTTTGCCATCACTGTTTGCAGATTTTGACAAGCATCCCTATTGAGTTTAATGAAGAAGGTGGGATGGAGCCCTCAGTTCATCCTCTAAATATGTTGAATTTTGACTATCTTTAACGTGACCACCTGTTCCCTTTCAAGACACTCTTAGCAGCTCATCAGAAAGAGAGTCTAGAAGGCTCCGCCTGGTGTCAAGATTGTGGGAGAGAAGGAAGGAGTCTCACTTGTAGCTTTCTTGCTTGCACAATGGGGGAAGACACACAAGGGTGGAGGCTGAAAACAGTTTTCCTCTTCTTAGTTGTGTAAGCCAAAAGAACTCAAGTACAAAGAAATAGAAGAACCCTCTATATGGGTCTCAAACCAAACTCAACTAACTAAGGTGGCATACTAACTGAGCCACGAACTAGAGTAGATAAGGATAGCTATCATGTAGCTATTATTCATGGGCGGTGTACCAACCGCGTCTGCAACTGACAAGTCGGTGACATAAATACACAACGGTCACCCTGGCATATCACGAGTGGAGCTCGATATCTCAACACTCCCCCTCGAGCTCAATCCCAATTCCTGCACACCAAGCAGGTCTCTGAACTTGCGCAGCTTCTCTGCGCCCAATGCCTTCGTAAATATGTCAGCTACCTGATCCTCTGTGCTGACATACACTAGATCAATAAGACCTAGTAAAACCCTCTCTCGCACATAGTGATAATGCACCTCAATGTGCTTTGTTCTAGCATGATAGACTGGGTTATTTGCCAAGTGTATACTACTCATGTTGTCACAATAAATGACAACTGGCCCATCTGTAGACTGATGCATATCATAAAGTAGCTTATGCAACCAATCTACCTCACATGCAGCCATTGCTGCACCCCTGTACTCAGCCTCTGTGCTCGACAAGGCAACTGTAGGCTGTTTCTTGCTGCTCCAAGTGACTGCAGCACTCCCAAAAGAGAATACATATCCACTGGTAGATCGTCTATCAGAAATACTACCAGCCCAATCAGCATCAGTGTATCCATGCAACTGTATCTGAACCCCAGTCTCATAAAATAGTCCATACTGCAATGTGGACTTCACCTACCTGAGTATGCGTCTAGCCGCATCCAAATGTGGTTTCCTTGGAGCCTGCATAAACTGACTTACCAATCCAACAGCATAGTTCAAATCTGGCCTGGTAATAGTCATATAAATCAAACTTCCTACTATGCGTCTGTACATAGTAGGGTCTTCTAGAAGCTCACCTGCATCTGTGCTCAGCTTCACATTTTGCTCCAAAGGAACTGAAATAGGCTTACAGCCTGTCATCCCATATTTGGACAGCATGTCCAATCCATACTGCCTCTGCAAGAGCTGTATCCCACTTGGTGATCTAATCACCTCAATGCCCAAGAAATAACGCAGCTCTCCCAAATCCTTCATCTCAAACTTCTGCTTCAATAGCATTTTCACATGAAGGATATCTTCATCACTGTCACCTGTCATAATCAAATCATCAATATAAATGACAAGTAGCATAATACCTTTCTCTGTTTTTCTCACATAAAGTGAGAAATCTGCCTTGGAAATCTGAAAGCCAATAGTGACAAGATACTGTCCTATCTTGTCAGACCATGCTCTAGGTGCTTGCTTCAAGCCATACAAGGCTTTCTTCAACCTGCAAACAAACTCAGGATGAACAGCATGCACATAACCTGGTGGCTGCTCCATATAGACCTCTTCTTGAAAATCACCATGCAAGAAGGCATTCTTTACATCCATCTGATGTAAAGACCATCCCTTTGATGCAGCCATAGCAATGACTGCTCTTACAGTTGCCATCCTTGCAACTGGACTGAATGTTTCTTCATAGTCAATGCCATATGTTTTTGCATACCCCTTGACTACTAATCTTGCCTTGTATCTGTTCACAGAACCATCTGCATTGTGCTTCACCTTATAAACCCACTTACAGCCAATTGCATTCTTACCTTTAGGCAAAGGTACTAACTCCCATGTAGCATTTTCTTCCAAGGCATCCATTTCTTCATCCATGGCTTTCTCCCATTTTTCTTTTCCCATGGCTTACTCAAAAGATGTGGGTTCTGGTTCCTGTATCACTTTGACCATATATGCATAGTGAATGGCTGTAAATCCATCATATTTCAGCCTATCCACAGGATACCTAGCTCTCGTAGACCTGCGCAAAGTAGGTTCACTCCCAGGTGCTCTCAAAACATCCCTGGTCTTCCTTACTCCAGGTGTAACAATAGAAGGAATACCCAACTCATCATCAATGCTCTATTCTGAGCCACTGGATTCACCATCCACATAAGAGTGACCTGCATTCACATCAAACATGGGCTGATCAACCTTCTCTTTTCCTTTTCGTGATACCTGCATACCACTAACTGCATTGCTTTGAGAAGATTCTCCTGATCTCAATCTGCCTGTCCATGGCGAAGAATGTGAACCACTGCTAGAGGACGCTCCAGGTCCACTAATATTTTGTGACTGCTGCTGTGAATTCTGTGCAGCATTACCATTTTGTGCATCTTCATCATCAATCACATTTACTGCTTTATACCAGCTACTCATCTCATAAAAAACAACATCTCTGCTCACTGTAAACTTACGAGTAGAAGGGTTATAGCATCTATACCCTTTTTGCTGCAGAGAGTAACCAATAAAGATGCACTTCTCAGCTTTTGGATCCAACTTGGATCTCAGCTCATCTGGCACATGTACATAGGCAATGCAACCAAAAATTTTCAAATGAGAAATATCTGGTTTCCTACCAGTATACCTCTCCTCTGGAGTCATTCCATGTATTGCTGCAGTGGGAGTCCTGTTCATTATGTAGACTGCTGTAGCAACTGCTTCAGCCCAATAAAAATCTGGCAAGTCTTTTTCATTGAGCATGGCACGAGATACCTCTCCAATATGCCTGTTTTTCCTTTCTGCAATTCCATTTTGTTGTGGGGTATAACTGCATGAATATTGCTGCTTTATGCCATGCTCCTGCAAGAACTTTGCAAACTCATTTGAGAGGTACTCTCCCCCTCCATCTGACCTTAGGCATTTTATTTGCAGACCTGTTTCTTTTTCAGCCATAGCTTTAAGAGTTTTGAAATGCCCAAAAACTTCACTTTTCCTTTTCATAAAATACACCCAAACTTTTCTGCTATAGTCATCAATAAAAGTGACAAAATAATGACAGCCTCCAAGAGATGCAGCTTTAGTAGTCCACACATCAGAGTGGATTAATTCCAATGGCTTCTCACTCTCTTGAACATGTCTAGGAAATGGTTTCCTTGCCTGTTTTCCAAACTGATAGGCTTCACATACCTTATGCATTTCTGCAACCTTGAATTTTGGCAATCCTGCAACAATATTTTGGGCCTGCATTGACTTAAGTCGCTGTACATTAACATGACCAATGCGTTTATGCCAGATATCAATATCTGCAACTACACCGGTCCCATGTGCAAACATTGCTGCACTCAATTCAGACATGTCTGCATCCAATGTAAACATTCTGCCCTTCTTCTTTCCTTTTGCTATCAAGCGACCTTTATTTTTCATATCCTCAACAAAGCATCCATGAGGATTAAATCTGACCTGCAAGCCCTGCTCAACCATTTGACCAACAGAAACCAGATTCTTGGTGATATTCGGAACATGAAATACATCGGAGAGGTATTTCTTTTTCCCATCCTGCATAGACAAAGGTATTTTTCCAATCTGCACAATAGGATGTGCAGTATCATCACCAGTCTCCACAAATCCTGGTTTTTCCATTTTCCTTGCATCCTCCATCCATTCTGCATGACCTGTCATGTGGTTTGACGCACCTGAGTCAACATACCATACATCGTTGCTTTCTTCTGCACTTGTCACAGAATTGTTCATGTGCTGCACCATAAACAGATGCTCATTTCTGTCATCACCCTGTCTACTAGAAGATACATAATTTCCTTGTTGCAGTTTTCCATTCATGATGTTATTCTGCTTTTTGTAGCAGTCTTTAGCCATATGACCCATTTTACCACAATAGTAGCATTCAACATTACTGTTTGCATTTTGGCCTCTTTGCCATCCACCACGACCTCTTTGGCTCCCCCTGCCTCTAGAGTTACCATGTCCTCCTCCATAGGACTGATTTTCTTGAGTTTGCTGCATATTCTGATTTCCACCACGGCCTCCAAATCGGCCTCCTCTACCTCTGCCTCTACCTCTTCCAGCATTTGAGTAGAAGACAGCTTCTTTTGAAGTTCCTCCTGAAGAAGATGCACCACCATTTCTCTGCTCCTCAGAAATTAGAAGAGCAATCAACTCCTCAAAGTCAGGAAATCTTTCACGAACGGAAATGGATGTTCGAAACTGTGCATAATCCTTTCCTAGACCATTCAAGGTCACGGAAACTAAATCATCATCTTCCACTGGCAACCCAATGGAAGCAAGTGCATCTGCAATCTTCTTCACCTTCATGTGGTAGTCATTGATGCTCATATTTTCTCTTTGCACATTATGCAACTCTTGCTTGAGCTGCATTTTCCTGGCTTGTGTATTTGTGCTATACATTTTTGACAGAGTATCCCATGCCTCCTTTGGCGTACTTGCATCCTGAATATGCACAATCATAGAGTCTGAAATGCTGATAGACAGCCAGTACATAACTTTCCTGGCTCTCTCATGCCATGCTTTGAATGCCTGCATTTGCTGTTGATTGGGAACATCAGGAAGAACTGGTTCTTCTTCATTTCCTGCAACAAATTCCCAATATCCTTTTCCCATAAGGAAATTCGTCATTCTAAACTTCCATGCCTGGAAGTTGTTCTTGTCAAGCTTTTCAGTGACAATCTGTGAAAGAGAATCAGACGCCATTACAGAATACTGCAAGAAATTCTGTTACTGCAAAAAACACAGCTTCACCCTCACAAGGACAAATCTGCAAAACTGGCGAAAGTGGTATTTGACCACACAGTCACTTCCTAGTGACGATTTTGCATAAACAGGAACCAAGGATGATTCTGAAACTCCCAATGTCTCTGCGCACAAGCATACGATGCAATTTCTACAGTAACTTTTCACCGACCTGTAGAACAGTGGCTGCACAGCATAAAACTGAGCCTTTTCCTGAGTGCGTGCAGAAAACTTCCGTCTGCAAAACAGGCCCCGAAATGGCCTCAAATAAAAAAAACAAGGTTGTCGAGGGCTAAAGCCTAGCCCCGCAGCATATACTGCCCTCTTGCTTCACCGCGAAGGGCGTCTCAACCTGAGACAATGCACTCCTGCAATTTCCGGCTGTGCTACCTGGAGAGATTTGCTCCCAAAACAGAAAATGAAAGCAACACTGCTCCTCTTACTAGACCACCGTGAGCTTGGCTTGCTTTCTTGAGCTCCTTACCACGAACAAGGCTCTGATACCATGTCAAGATTGTGGGAGAGAAGGAAGGAGTCTCACTTGTAGCTTTCTTGCTTGCACAATGGGGGAAGACACACAAGGGTGGAGGCTGAAAACAGTTTTCCTCTTCTTAGTTGTGTAAGCCAAAAGAACTCAAGTACAAAGAAATAGAAGAACCCTCTATATGGGTCTCAAACCAAACTCAACTAACTAAGGTGGCATACTAACTGAGCCACGAACTAGAGTAGATAAGGATAGCTATCATGTAGCTATTATTCATGGGCGGTGTACCAACCGCTTCTGCAACTGACAAGTCGGTGACATAAATACACAACGGTCACCCTGGCGTATCACGAGTGGAGCTCGATATCTCAACACCTGGCACTCCCATGGAATGTTAGGGGGTTTGCGATCTAGGGCTTCCCGCGTCTGCCACGTAGTGGAAGTATTCCGGCCATTCCCACTTAGGACAGGGTTTCCCCTAATGGTCACTTTCCTAAATGGCAGCTAGTGTCAAACCCCAAGCGAACTACTTTACGTAGAAATGCCTAGGACAAAGCGGATTCATGCTACACTTGGTTCAAGGAGAATGGGAAATGAGAGGGTTGCAATGCTTGACCTCTCTGCCCATAAGGCATAGTCCCATTCCATTCCCCTAAAACAATATACATCAGAATTTTGGTAACCTAAACTTTAGGTCAACGCCCTTACTATTCATTTCCTTTGAGAAGAGCTCCTTGCTATCCATTTTGATTGAGAAAAGTTCCCGGCCAGCCGGGACCACCCCTTCGTAGGACGGACCCATGGCCACATCCACCGCACTTTCCTCATGATTGCTTTAGTTGTCTAATTACCCACCACATTTAGTTGGACATATATCAAGCAGCTTCTTTAACTATCCAATTAGACACTGGTTCCTTCACATAATCTTAGCACTTGACATAGAAAAACAATGTCAAACAAGTTCCTTTTCAAGAAGTTATCTTATTTATCTTTGGAATACATCCATAAATTCCAGTCCGTAGGCTAACCCATAATCTACCTGAAGGCTATCCAACAATCCACACAGATTACTTATCCAAGATTCTGCCCATAGACTAGTATGTAGGTCTCGAGATCCAATCCCAAGTCACGTTGGCCTCTTGTGCAGGGCCCGAAAGGCAAGGGATTTACGGCCAGAGCCCTCCTGGCACCCAAGCATCCTAAAGTGCACTTAACAATTTCATTTCTTTGCCCTAAGTAATAGGCATTTAGACTCCTTACTTTGGAAATGCACCGAAATAGAAACATGCAGCTAATCTTTTAAGACGGACAACTCCCGAAATGGGAATGATCCAATTGCGTGTCATGCATCATTCCTTATCTATCATTTTAAGGAGATAGTTTATCAAATGCACTTTTACCATTATTACTTGAACTAACGATAAGCGAGAAATGCATTATCCTATGCTAGGTGAATTGGAAACATGCATAAGTGTTTTAAAACATTTCTTTATGTGGAAAAAAAAATTCGTGGAACCTGGGTTTGTGGATCGGCGGTGATGTCCACGTGAATGTTAGGGGAAGATCCCCCCACAAGCGCGCCTTGCGACTTCTTGGGGGCCATCATAGGCATGATTATGGACTTCACGGATTGCCCTCGCTTCTACACGTTCTTCGAACAACCTGAAGATGTTGCCTTCTCCCTTGTACGCAGCGGATTCCCTCACCGAATTGCGGATCTTTAAAAAAAACCCGGGTCTTTTGGACTTTTGGCTTATGGGGAGGCTTGTGGGACGGAGTTTTGTGAGAGGGCTTGCAGGAATGGGGCTCTTACGAGCCCAGTTTAAAAACCAGGAAAGGTGCATAGGAACAAGGCCTAAAGGCCTTATCCTTTAGAAGCTTCCAAGAAGCTTCTAAAGAGCTTCACTTTTCCAGGACCATGTGGGTAAAGGCCAATGATTAGGGAATGAAATTTTTGACGAAGAAGGGGGAAGATTTGACTTGTTGTGGCAGACGTGAAGCACGGCGGCAGAAATGCTACGATGGCGGCTAAAGGCGAGAGGTGGCGACGGAATGCGTTGGCAGGGCAGCAATCCCTCCTCTCCACGATCGTGGAGCTGCAACGGCGGCGTTTACGATGGCCTGGTGGTGGATGGTTTGGAACTGGCGGCAGGTCTAGGCGGTCCTCATGGCAGCTTCCTCCTAGCATGGTGGCTATGGCAGTGACCTCCTCTTTCCTCCCTTCACAATCGTGAGGCGCGACAGCTTCTTAGGCTCTTCTTCCTTCATCTAGCCTTTCCTCCTCCCTATCCAAGGCTAAGGGGGGGGTTTTATAGCTTTAGGGGGAGGGAAGATGGTAGCCACCACGTGGCTATGCATGGCTCCCACCTACACACCACTCTACCTAGTCCATCCCTCCCCACACTCGCTCTCCTCCAGCCATGCATGAGCTGGGGAAAAGGGATAATAATAATAAAAATTGCATTGTTATTATCCATTTTGCCCCCTCCCAAGAGGGCGTTTCCCCATGGTTATGCAGTCTTGAATCCCTGAGCTAGATTTCACAATGTGAAGGCCTCTTTTTTGTGCATGCGGGATACGTATTAAACTCCCGATAAATACAATGCGGAAGATAACCTTGCACAGGTTTTACATGGCATGTGGGGAGTCAGGTTTAGTAATAATTTTGAGCGGGAATATTACATTCTCTCTCCCTTGGAGGAGTCGAGATGTCCTCATCTCAAGAAGAACTGGGGGTATTGTTAGTTGAGAGTGCTTTCATCCATCCAAGTGGCATCCTCCTCGGGATAATATTTCCATTGGACGAGGCATTTTCTCAAGGTTCGGGATCTCAATTGTCTTTCCCTCACATCCAAGATCCTGTCAAGCCGTAGCTCAAGGACTCCTTGGCTAGGCATTACAACTTGTTGGTCATCAAGTACATGGCTAGGATTAGGTACATACTTCTTCAGTAGGCTGATATGGAATACATTGTGTGTTGAGATATCGAGCTCCACTCGTGATACGCCAGGGTGACCATTGTGTATTTATGTCACCGACTTGTCAGTTGCAGATGCGGTTGGTACACCGCCCATGAATAATAGCCACATGATAGCTATCCTTATCTACTCTAGTTCGTGGCTCAGTTAGTATGCCACCTTAGTTAGTTGAGTTTGGTTTGAGACCCATATAGAGGGTTCTTCTATTTCTTTGTACTAGAGTTCTTTTGGCTTACACAACTAAGAAGAGGAAAACTGTTTTCAGCCTCCACCCTTGTGTGTCTTCCCCCATTGTGCAAGCAAGAAAGCTTCAAGCGAGACTCCTTCCTTCTCTCCCACAATCTTGACATGGTATCAGAGCCTTGTTCGTGGTAAGGAGCTCAAGAAAGCAAGCCAAGCTCGCGGTGTTCTGATAAGAGGAGCAGTGTTGCTTTCATTTTCTGTTTTGGGAGCAGATCTGTGCAGGCAGCACAACCGGAAATTGCAGGAGTGCATTGTCTCAGGTTGAGACGCCCTTCGCGGTGAAGCAAGAGGGTAGTATATACTGCGGGAGAGGCCTTTAGCCCTCGGCGACCCTGTTTTTTTGATTTGAGGCCATTTCGGGGCCTGTTTTGCAGACGGAAGTTTTCTGCACGCACTCAGGAAAAGGCCCAGTTTTATGCTGTGCAGCCACTGTTCTACAGGTCGGTGAAAAGTTACTGTAAAAATTGCATTGTATGCTTGTGCGCAGAGACATTGGGAGTTACAGAATCATCCCTGTTGCCTGTTAATGCAAAATCGTCACTAGGAAGTGACTGTGTGGTCAAATACCACTTTCGCCAGTTTTGCAGATTTTCCCTTGTGAGGGTGAAGCTGTGGTTTTTGCAGTGACAGAATTTTTTGCAGTGTTCTGTAATGGCATCTGATTCTCTTTCACAGATTGTCACTGAAAAACTTGACAAGAACAACTTCCAAGCATGGAAGTTTAGAATGACGAATTTCCTTATGGGAAAAGGATATTGGGAATTTGTTGCAGGAAATGAAGAAGAACCAGTTCTTCCTGATGTTCCCAATCAACAGCAAATGCAGGCATTCAAAGCATGGCATGAGAGAGCCAGGAAAGTTATGTACTGGCTGTCTATCAGTATTTCGGACTCTATGATTGTGCATATTCAGGATGCAAGTACGCCAAAGGAGGCATGGGATACTTTGTCAAAAATGTATAGCACAAATACGCAAGCCAGGAAAATGCAGCTCAAGCAAGAGTTGCATAATGTGCAGAGAGAAAGTATGAGCATCAACGACTACCACATGAAGGTGAAGAAGATTGCAGATGCACTTGCTTCCATTGGGTCGCCAGTGGAAGATGATGATTTAGTTTCCGTGACCTTGAATGGTCTAGGAAAGGATTATGCACAGTTTCGGACATCCATTTCAGTTCGTGAAAGATTTCCTGATTTTGAGGAGTTGATTGCTCTTCTAATTTCTGAGGAGCAGAGAAATGGTGGTGCATCTTCTTCAGGAGGAACTTCAAAAGAAGCTGTCTTCTACTCAAATGCTGGAAGAGGTAGAGGCAGAGGTAGAGGAGGCCGATTTGGAGGCCGTGGTAGAAATCAGAGTATGCAGCAAACTCAAGAAAACCAGTCCTATGGAGGAGGACGTGGTAACTCTAGAGGCAGGGGGAGCCAAAGAGGTCATGGTGGATGGCAAAGAGGCCAAAATGCAAACAGTAATGTTGAATGCTACTATTGTGGTAAAATGGGTCATATGGCTAAAGACTGCTATAAAAAGCAGAATGACATCATGAATGGAAAACTGCAACAAGGAAATTATGCATCTTCTAGCAGACAGGGTGATGACAGAAATGAGCATTTGTTCATGGTGCAGCACATGAACAATTCTGTGACAAGTGCAAAAGAAAGAAATGATGTATGGTATGTTGACTCAGGTGCATCAAACCACATGACAGGTCATGCAGAATGGATGGAGGATGCAAGGGAAATGGAAAAACCAGGATTTGTGGAGACTGGTGATGATACTGCACATCCTATTGTGCAGATTGGAAAAATTCCATTGTCTATGCAGGATGGAAAAAAGAAATACTTGTCCGATGTATTTCATGTCCCGAATATCACCAAGAATCTGGTTTCTGTCGGTCAAATGGTTGAGCAGGGCTTGCAGGTCAGATTTAATCCTCATGGATGCTTTGTTGAGGATATGAAAAATAAAGGTCGCTTGATAGCAAAAGGAAAGAAGAAGGGCAGAATGTTTACACTGGATGCAGACATGTCTGAATTGAGTGCAGCAATGTTTGCACATGGGACCGGTGTAGTTGCAGATATTGATATCTGGCATAAACGCATTGGTCATGTTAATGTACAGCGACTTAAATCAATGCAGGCCCAAAATATTGTTGCAGGTTTGCCAAAATTCAAGGTTGCAGAAATGCATAAGGTATGTGAAGCCTGTCAGTTTGGAAAACAGGCAAGGAAACCATTTCCTAGACATGTTCAAGAGAGTAAGAAGCCATTGGAATTAATCCACTCTGATGTGTGGACTACGAAAGCTGCATCTCTTGGAGGCTGTCATTATTTTGTCACGTTTATTGATGACTATAGCAGAAAAGTTTGGGTGTATTTTATGAAAAAGAAAAGTGAAGTGTTTGGGCATTTCAAAACCCTTAAAGCTATGGCTGAAAAAGAAACAGGTCTGCAAATAAAATGCCTAAGGTCAGATGGAGGGGGAGAGTACCTCTCAAATGAGTTTGCAAAGTTCTTGCAGGAGCATGGCATAAAGCAGCAATATTCATGCAGTTATACCCCACAACAAAATGGAATTGCAGAAAGGAAAAACAGGCATATTGGAGAGGTATCTCGTGCCATGCTCAATGAAAAAGACTTGCCAGATTTTTATTGGGCTGAAGCAGTTGCTACAGCAGTCTATATAATGAACAGGACTCCCACTGCAGCAATACATGGGATGACTCCAGAGGAGAGGTATACTGGTAGGAAACCAGATATTTCTCATTTGAAAATTTTTGGTTGCATTGCCTATGTACATGTGTCAGATGAGTTGAGATCCAAGTTGGATCCAAAAGCTGAGAAGTGCATCTTTATTGGTTACTCTCTGTAGCAAAAAGGGTATAGATGCTATAACCCTTCTACTCGTAAGTTTACAGTGAGCAGAGATGTTGTTTTTGATGAGATGAGTAGCTGGTATAAACCAGTAAATGTGATTGATGATGTAGATGCACAAAATGGTAATGCTGCACAAAATTCACAGCAGCAGTCACAAAATATTAGTGGACCTGGAGCGTCCTCTAGTATTGGTTCACATTCTTCGCCATGGACAGGCAGATTGAGATCAAGAGAATCTTCTCAAAGTAATGCAGATAGTGGTATGCAGGTATCACGAAAAGGAAAAGAGAAGGTTGATCAGCCCATGTTTGATGTGAATGCAGGTCACTCTTATGTGGATGGTGAATCCAGTGGCTCAGAACACAGCATTGATGATGAGTTGGGTATTCCTTCTATTGTTACACCTGGAGTAAGGAAGACTAGGGATGTTTTGAGAGCACCTGGGAGTGAACCTACTATGCGCAGGTCTACGAGAACTAGGTATCCTGTGGATAGGCTGAAATATGATGGATTTACAGCCACTCACTATGCATATATGGTGAAGGTGATACAGGAACCAGAACCCACTTCTTTTGAGCAAGCCATGGGAAAAGAAAAATGGGAGAAAGCCATGGATGAAGAAATGGATGCCTTGGAAGCAAATGCTACATGGGAGTTAGTACCTTTGCCTAAAGGTAAGAATGCAATTGGCTGTAAGTGGGTTTATAAGGTGAAGCACAATGCAGATGGTTCTGTGAATAGATACAAGGCAAGATTAGTAGTCAAGGGGTATGCACAAACATATGGCATTGACTATGAAGAAACATTTAGTCCGGTTGCAAGGATGGCAACCGTAAGAGCAGTCATTGCTATGGCTGCATCAAAGGGATGGTCTTTACATCAGATGGATGTAAAGAATGCCTTCTTGCATGGTGATTTGCAAGAAGAGGTCTATATGGAGCAGCCACCAGGTTATGTGCATGCTGTTCATCCTGAGTTTGTTTGCAGGTTGAAGAAAGCCTTGTATGGCTTGAAGCAAGCACCTAGAGCATGGTCTGACAAGATAGGACAGTATCTTGTCACTATTGGCTTTCAGATTTCCAAGGCAGATTTCTCACTTTATGTGAGAAAAACAGAGAAAGGTATTATGCTACTTGTCATTTATGTTGATGATTTGATTATGACAGGTGACAGTGATGAAGATATCCTTCATGTGAAAATGCTATTGAAGCAGAAGTTTGAGATGAAGGATTTGGGAGAGCTGCGTTATTTCTTGGGCATTGAGGTGATTAGATCACCAAGTGGGATACAGCTCTTGCAGAGGCAGTATGGATTGGACATGCTGTCCAAATATGGGATGACAGGCTGTAAGCCTATTTCAGTTCCTTTGGAGCAAAATGTGAAGCTGAGCACAGATGCAGGTGAGCTTCTAGAAGACCCTACTATGTACAGACGCATAGTAGGAAGTTTGATTTATATGACTATTACCAGGCCAGATTTGAGCTATGCTGTTGGATTGGTAAGTCAGTTTATGCAGGCTCCAAGGAAACCACATTTGGATGCGGCTAGACGCATACTTAGGTATGTGAAGTCCACATTGCAGTATGGACTATTTTATGAGACTGGGGTTCAGATACAGTTGCATGGATACACTGATGCTGATTGGGCTGGTAGTATTTCTGATAGACGATCTACCAGTGGATATGTATTCTCTTTTGGGAGTGCTGCAGTCACTTGGAGCAGCAAGAAACAGCCTACAGTTGCCTTGTCGAGCACAGAGGCTGAGTACAGGGGTGCAGCAATGGCTGCATGTGAGGTAGCTTGGTTGCATAAGCTACTTTATGATATGCATCAGTCTACAGATGGGCCAGTTGACATTTATTGTGACAACATGAGTAGTATACACTTGGCAAATAACCCAGTCTATCATGCTAGAACAAAGCACATTGAGGTGCATTATCACTATGTGCAAGAGAGGGTTTTACTAGGTCTTATTGATCTAGTTTATGTCAGCACAGAGGATCAGGTAGCTGACATATTCACGAAGGCATTGGGCGCAGAGAAGCTGCGCAAGTTCAGAGACCTGCTTGGTGTGCAGGAATTGGGATTGAGCTCGAGGGGGAGTGTTGAGATATCGAGCTCCACTCGTGATACGCCAGGGTGACCATTGTGTATTTATGTCACCGACTTGTCAGTTGCAGATGCGGTTGGTACACCGCCCATGAATAATAGCCACATGATAGCTATCCTTATCTACTCTAGTTCGTGGCTCAGTTAGTATGCCACCTTAGTTAGTTGAGTTTGGTTTGAGACCCATATAGAGGGTTCTTCTATTTCTTTGTACTAGAGTTCTTTTGGCTTACACAACTAAGAAGAGGAAAACTGTTTTCAGCCTCCACCCTTGTGTGTCTTCCCCCATTGTGCAAGCAAGAAAGCTTCAAGCGAGACTCCTTCCTTCTCTCCCACAATCTTGACATTGTGAACCTTTAGCTTCTCAGGGAGTTGCAGTCTATAAGCATTGGGTCCTAGGCACTTGAGGATCTTGTATGGTCCACAATACCTGCGACTTAGCTTCTTGCAATCTCCTAAGGATAGGGAACTCTTCTCTGGGTGTATACGAATGAAGACCATGTCTCCTTCCTCGAAGGTTTTATCTTGACGTTTCAAATCCACGTATGCCTTCTGTCTATCCTTGGCAACTTGGATGTCCTGTCTTATTAACTTCATTTTGTCATCCATATCTTCTAGCATCTACCTTGAAGCTTCAACCCTCAGGGTTGGATCTGAGAAGTTTAAAGGACTTCGACAGTCATGCCCATACAATGCATGAAAAGGGGTCATCTGAATGCTTAGTTGATAAGAAGCATTGTAGGCAAACTCAACTAGTGGTAAGTATTGAATCCACATTTTTGGTTCACGGCAGCAATGTGCCCTTAGCATATCCTCAATGACTTGGTTGACTCGCTCCGTTTGACCATTGGTTTAGGGATGGTAAGTTGTACTAAAACAGAGTTGAGTCCCAATGGCTTTGAAGATAGCTCTCTAGAAGTGTAATGTGAAGAGAGAATCACGATCACTAATGATTCTTCTAGGAAACCCATGTAGCTTGAATATCTCCTTGATGAACAACCTTGCAATGTTTGAGGCTTTATAGTTTGTCTTAATAGGAATAAGGTGTGCAACCTTAGTAAGCATATCAACCACAACCATAATGGAGTTGTATCCCATTGATGAATTCCCATTTCATTTAGGGAATGTCAAGTGGTTGCAACTTTCCAGGCATTTTGACATGTTCGGCCTTAGTACGTTGACAAGACAAACACTCTTGAGAACATCACCTTTAAGCCTCTCCCAATAGTAGCTCTTCCTGACTGCATTGAGGGTCTTGGCATAGCCAGGATGTCCTGAGAAAGGGGAATCATGAGCTTCCCAAATGAGAGCAGAGTTTTGCCTTAATATGTTGACAAGATAAACACTCTTGAGAACATCACCTTTAAGCCTCTCCCAATTGTAGCTCTTCCTAACTGCATTGAGGGTCTTGGCATAGCCAGGATGTCCTGAGAAAGGGGAAACATGAGCTTGCCGAATGAGAGCGGAGTTTTGATACCAAGAAGTGCTTAAAAATAGCTAAAAATTACGAATATCAAGGGAAAAATATTCAACGTCGAAGGCGGCTCGACCTAGGACGATTTTAAGCATTAAGTGCTTGACGGGCACCTGTGCGACACTTTCAGATTTTTAGTATTTTTTTTGTGCACCTGTGCAAGTCAATGGAGCTACCGGCCAGTGTGGGACATCAAGACGGACGCCCAAAATTTTTCGGATCGCGGATCAGGTGCCGGACGCGGGAAATATGTCAAAAACCCGGGACGGTGCCCAAAAATTAGGCCTGAAATGAAAGGGTGTCTAAGTAGGGGGCTAAGGGGGTGCCTCTTGGGACCCCCCCCCCCCCCCCCAAAACTCAACGAGAAGTAAGGCGGTATGCTGTCGAGCAGATCACGCGGAGAAACAACGCCCCCCCTCCCCCCTCAAATGGCATAGTGTGGCTGCAAATATCCACTAGAGAAGAAGATGGTTGATGAAACCCAATGGCAAGGCGTTCGAATCACTCTAGATTGCGTGTCCAATGGCGGGCTGTAGAGAGAGAACAGAAATCAATATTTCTCTCTCCTCCCTCTCTCTCCTCTAGAGGCAGATTCATGTGGGAAGAAGAAGGATCAACGGATTGTCCAATCGAGATAGGATTGCTCCGTGATGCAAGAGGAGGGTAGATTGTTGATTCCGGACTGTCATGGACATTAATGGCTGCTGGAAATTAGTCCCGAAACATGGCAAATAAAAACCTGCAACCCGCAAAGAACAGTAATATTATTTTTTTTACAAAGGAAATTGATGTTTTATGCAATTTGCTTCATGAATATTTGTTCCCACGGGCTGATTATGCATTATGTTGTTGTTTGATATGAGTTTGATCAATTTATACTCAGAAAATCAGAAAATCATAAGTGTGGTGATTGAAATTAATGGTATAAAACCCATAAAACACGCGTTTAAGAGGCAAAATGGGATTTTTTGCAAAATAAAGGGGAAACATAAGATATAACATCAATAAAACCTGAAATGTTGCTGTCAAAGAACCTAAGGGCCACAACCCATAATCAATCTCAATTTCTTGTCAATTTTTTTATTGAAGAAAATAGAGGAAAAATATCAAAAATGGTAGAAAATGGGTTTTAAATGGGAGAAAATTAGGAAACGATAAAAGAACAATTTCAAAAAATCACATAAGTGTTTGTGCAATGTATAATGAAGGCAGAGTACAAGGTTAGCCTCGATTTACCCTCATTTCTATGGTTTTGTCCATATTTATTGCTTTCTCTACAAACAAATACACATAAAATGACTCTTACACCTATCAACGATTGCAAAACATTAAATGGTAGGGTGAGGGGAAAGGAATAGGCAGCATGAGCGTAAGGCTCGGTGTCTCTCCTCGTTTGAATACATAAACGTTAGCATGGAAATCATGAAAAGATTGGTTTCGTACAATGCACAATGCTGATTTTCTATTATTTGTGCACTAAACCATTCACATTATGCACTATGCATGGTTCATGGTATCGAAGAAAAAATCTCCTGGACTGCATAGCAATTGTTTTCTTAGGACTTTGACCCACGATTGAGAGTGTGAGGTTATCCCTTGCCATAGGGTAGAGGGTCGGTTTCCTAAGGGACTGTGAAGTGAGGAGGCATGGTATACCTCCTGGAAATACGATAAATATAAAAGAGAGGAATTTGTGCTCATTTGTGTTATATGTTTAGCAGCACATCAAAGGGCCAATCCCTAAGATGTAGGAGAGCTGCAGTGGGGTTCCGACTATTAGTCGGTGGAGTGCCTCCTATGTGTGTGATCGTGGCATTGCAAATGTATAAGGGATCTCCCTCTGAGAAGTTTTAGGGAAACGTTGGACTATAAACTATAAAAGCATAGATTAAGCTTTAGGTCAGTTTGTCCCTTAGCATTAGATTGACGCTCCTGGTCCACGAGGCTGTGAGGGTGTTTGTGTGTCATGAGTATGAGGTCCGGCTAGTGCTATAGCCAGTGCCAGCCCATTTCAGGTCCCATCAGTGGTGTGTTTGCCAAGATCCACTTATAAGTGGTGGTTTTCGGATCTAGGGTTTCTAGGGACCAAAAGAAAGTTGGTTTATGTCCTCTTACAAGGACCGTCAAGTCGAAATCCAAAGAGCAGAACGTGCTGAGAGGGCTAGGTGGTGATTAGAGATTGTAAGCTGTTATTCTCCTCAAAGGAGTAGCCCAGTACATATACAAAGTGGTGGGCTTAGTCATTTAACTACTCCACCTACTTCACTAGGTGCAGGAGGAAGTGTAAGATCTTCTTCTCCTCCACCAAGTTTACCCACTTCAAGTGGGGGCGTGAATCCGTCACTTCAAGCTCCTATTGCTAATCCCATAGTCACCATGGCACAACCTATTGCGATTCCTATAGGGATGCCGGATTTACCAGCCTTAGGAGTTCCCTTTCCCATTTTTAATGGGTTAGCGGAAGAGGATGTAGAATTTCACATTTGTGAATTTCAGAGATTGATGTTCAATTATCTCATCCAAGACGGGGGACATCTCATGATGTTCTTCAATGTGACGTTAAAAGGAAGGGTTGCGGTATGGTATCACAGCATAGAGTCTGGAATCATAACCACCATTGATCAATTCTATGCAGCTTTTCAAGCGGAATATGCCTCTGAAAGAGGTGGCCAATATTGGTTGTGGGTCTTGAATGTAACACGTCAATATCCTCACGAGAATGTGAAAGAATATGCCAAGAAGTTGAAGGAAGTATTTCGTAAGTTGCAAATGTACATTCCCATTCCGCTGGCTACCCAATTGCAATACTTTTTGCATATGTTGGATTTTAATATCCAAGTACAATTGAGCAGTGTGGCCTTGGCAGACATAGACATCGCTATTACGTGGGCAGAGGGAGCAGAAGCACGATTACAAACGGCCTACTCCTCTCAAATGAATGTTAATGGGGGTTTAGTGCCTAGAGGCAATCCATCATTGACGAATGGAAGTCAAGGGATGCCTATGACTAACCCTAATGGGAGAGGGAGCGTGGTTTTGAATGTACCTTTACTATCGGCTCCTCCCAGTGTGACTATGCCTATGGCAAGTCAGTTGGCTCCATCAAATGTTGGAGTCCAAGTTTCAAATTTGAATGTTGTTCCTGTGGGTCAACAGATAATGCCAAATCAGATTGATAGGCCAATGGAACGACGAGTCGATGATCGAGGCTACGAGTCGAGTGCATCTAATGTCCTTGGCGAAGTTAAGGACATGATGAAGCATTATACCGATATGATCTCCGAGCAATATCGACAAATAGCCATCAACGTTAATTTTTTGAAGAAGCAACAAAATTTGATAGGGAGTCGACGCCCTGAAGAGGGTGGACCCTCTAGATTTAGTTATAAATGGTGTGGTGGACAGCACTTCCCCAGAAACTATCCAAATGTGAAATGTGACATTTGTGGGAAGCCAGGCCATTTAGCTGCTATCTGTTGGAGTAATATTAGTTCTCTCCAACAAGGGAGTAAACAACCAGGCCCAGTGAATCATAGAGCGCAAGGAAATAACTTGAAGCAGAATGATGCACCAAGGTAAATATTACAGAGGGGAAAAACAACTATAGAAGAGTTGCCACAAGGCAACACAGTTAGCCTTATTGAAGCTGTATGAATCAATGATGCTGAAACCTCTAACCTAAGAGCCGTGACAAGAGGCCAAAAGGCTAAAGAGGTTGACAAAGATAAGGAAAAACCAGTTGAGGGAAACCCTAAACAAGGGGATAAGGGGACGCAAGTCCAGAAGTCTAGCATAGAAGGGGGACCGCTAAGGCCGGTTGACAGAAAAGGCGACCCTAAGAAAGAAGGCAAGAGCCAAGAAAGAAGCACCAAAACCGGTCCAAAGACCAAAAGAGAGGATGGTTTGGCGAGAAAAGAGAGCTTTGGCTACTTATCATGACTTTGATTTAGCAAGTTCTCTTTGTGAAGTCAAACCAGATGTGAACCTCTTGCAATTGATCAATTTATCTCTAGGAGTACACAAGGAATTTAAGAAGATCATGTGTATCGGGTATATTGCAGAACCTTTGGGCATAGCACGAGTAGGGGAAGATTGGTTTGACCATGCTGAAAAGAACTGCCCTAGGGTTCCAGCTTATGTAGATGGAATGTTAGTGGAACATGCCATTGTAGACACTGGATCCTCTGTCAATATCATGAGTTTAGAATTGATGGAGTGGCTGGGTCTAGGCATCCAGAAAGATAGCTCCACCCTTCTGAGAATGGCTAATGACAGTTTAAGACAACCAAAAGGTTGCGTTACTAAGGTCCATGTTACAGTTGCAAGTGTAGAATGCTTCTTGGACTTTAGGGTGATAAGATTTGTAGGACGTCCTAGCTATCGAGTTTTGCTAGGTAGGCCTTGGATCTTACAAACAGACTGTCAAGTTGATATACCCGTTGGTCGAGTGGTTCTAGGTCGAGGTGTTAATCGAATAATAGTCGATGCTTATCCTGAGTCTCCTCAAAGTCAGAGAGCTCCTTTATCTTCTACTGAATTAGAGACAGCAAACGATCCATCTGATAGTGAGACATCATCCACAACGATGAATCTAAAGAGGGGTCCACTATAGAGGATATCGATCAGATAACTCTAAATAAGTTGATAGAGCCGCAAGATAGGATAAGAGACGTGGATGTAATTGAGTTGGACCTTGGCACGTCGAATGATTCGCGGCCAATTAAATTAGGTTCCATGCTCAGTTCAGCAGAAAGGGAGGACTATGTGTCCTTGATTCAAGAATTCCACAATATCTTTGCTTGGAGTTACGATGAGCTGAGAGGCATTCCTCCCAGCCTAGCTGTTCATACTATCCCTGTAAAAGAAGGCAGTCGTCATGTGCGTCAGAAGGTAAGGCGTATGCCTTTTGAATTGAGGGATGGGCTGTTTGAAGAGTTACAGAAGTTAAGGAAAGCTGGGTTAATCTTCCCTAAACACAATATTAGTGAGTTTGGGAATCTCCCAATTCCCATTTTTTGAATACTAAATAGGTGGCACCCGAATAACATGTCCATAAGTCTCTCAAAACCATATGATGTGACCTATCATTGGAAAGTGCTTGAAAAATGGGATCTATTGAGCTATAGAGCGCTCCATTTGGAGTTATAGTGTTCAAGGTATGACAAATCCAAAGATTTAACCACATGTCCCAAACTTATGGGAAACTCCCATATTCCCCAATATGGTGTTTCTATATAACACACAGAATGGTGTTCACCAATTGTTATCAGGAAGAAGAAAAACAACCAGATCCGACCATGTGTAGATTTTAGAGAGCTGAATAAGCAGACGATTAAGGATTACTACCCATTGCCGTTTATTGACCAGATTTTGGATCAATTAGCGGGTAGGGAGATATATTCGTTCATGGATTGCTTTGCAGAATATAACCAGATGGCAATTGCAGAAGAGGACAAGTTGAAAACAACTTTTATTACTGTCTTTGGTACTTTTGCGTACCATGTGATGGCCTTTGGTTTATGCAATGCACCTGGATCGTGGCAACAAACAGCAGACAAGACCTTTGGTGACATCTCCCCAGATGAGTTGAAAGTATTTATTGATGACCTGGGGGCAGCCACTGTAAGGGAAAGGATGTTGATTATTTTGAGAAAGTGCTTTGAGCACTGCAGACAATTTTGCATCGCTCTTAACCCATGGAAGTGTGTCTTTGGAGTACCTTATAGGCTATTATTGGGCCATGTGGTCAGCTCAGTAGAGATAGCAACTAACCCTAAAAAGATCAAGGTTATAGTTGCTATGAGTCCACCACACACTCCGAAAGAGGTTCATAGTTTTCTGTCATTGATAGGGTACTATCGAAGGTTTATCAATTCCTTGGCAGAAAGGATGTTGCCATTAACAAATTTATTATCCTTCAGCTGTTCATTTGAGTGGAGCGACCCTTGTAAGGTAGCTTTTGAAGATGTGAAGCAGGAGCTAGTAAAAGCACCTGTTTTAAAAGCACCTAAAAGGGGCGAGGTGTTCTACATATTTTCAACAGCCACTATGTATAGTATAAGCTGTTGTTTAGCCCAAATCTGGGAGGAAAAGTGGTATCATCCGATAGTTTTTGCTAGTCAAAAATTGGGCATTTCAGAGATTAATTATACCTACATGGAGAAGTTGTGTCTTGCAATGGTCTTTGGGACTAAGAAATTCAGGTACTACATCCTCTATGAAAAGGTAGTGTTTTATACGAAGGCGGAAGGGCTTAGATTTCTTATGAACAAGCTAGAGCCGCCTGATTGTTTGGCAAAGTGGTTAATCACTTTGCAGGAGTTTGATTATGAGATTAAGAGTAAGCCACCGAGGTTGTAGGGTATTGTGGAATGCCTTGTGGATTTCAGGGAGCCGAAAGAGACTTTAGCTGAAGGAAGTGATATTGAGGAAATGTTTAAAATTGATACAGCTTCTATTCCATCTTGGTATGCTGCTATTACACACTATCTATCAACAAGAGAGACGGGAGCCGGTTTGTCAAAGTCTAAAAAGAGGTAAATCAAACAACAAGCATTGAAGTTTTCCTTGATTGCACGAACACTATATTGGCAAGGTGTTGATGATATCTACCGCTGATGTGTGATGCCTAACGAGGTTCCTTTCATCTTAGAAGAGTGCCATGACTCTGCATGTGGAGGGCACTTTGCGGGACGGTTGACGGCGTAGAAAGCTTTATGGGCTGGGTATTGGTGGCCGTCCGTCTTCCAAGATTCTTTTGAGTATGCAAAGATATGTGATACCCGTCAAAGACATGACAGTAGAGAGAATAGGAAACGCCCACTTACGCCCATCATGGCTATCCTTCCATTTGAGAAGTGGGGCATTGATTTTGTGGGTCCTATTATCCCATCGTCTACTACTCAGAAGAGGTACATTATAGTAGCCACTGATTATTTTACAAAATTCTCAAAAGCGTTGGCGACGAGACAGGACAATGCAAACGAGACTGCAAGTTTCCTTTTAGAGCAGATTATTTGCCATTTTGGTCCACCGAAGGAATTAGTGTCGGACCGTGGAACCCATTTTTTGAATAAGGTGATCAAAAGCTTGACTGAAGCTTGGCAAATCAAGCACAATAAAACGACTCCTTATAATCTGCAAGCAAATGGGAAAGTTGAAAGTACTAATAAACAGCTTGTGGGTATCTTGTCCAAGATAGTCTGTGAGAAGAAATGAGACTGGGACAGGAAGTTGTATGTGGCAGTATGGGCGTACAATACAACATTCAAGCGAGCTAACGGCCATACTCCATTTAAATTGGTTTATGGGGAAGAGTGTGTGTTACCCCTTGAAATCGAATTGCCAACCATACGGTTTGCAATTAACCACTCTTTGGGAGATAAGGATTCCCTTTTTGAACGTTTCATGACTATAGCCCACCTGGATGAGCTGAAGTTGTAGAGCTTATTACACTAGGAGATGGCTAAACGTCGGATGAAGCAATTGCATGACCTTAGAGTGAAGAGATATACCTTGAAAAAAGGGCAATTAGTTTTGTATTATGATGCACGTAGGGAGCTGTTTCTAGGGAAGCTAGAACCTAAATGAGATGGCCCCTACAAGATTGCCAGGCTAGGGAAAAATAGATCTACGGCTCTATTAGCTGATCTACAGGGAGTAGAGTTTAAAAATAAGGTTAATCTTAATAATATTAAACCTTATTATTTCTAAGTATGCTAAAAAAGAAAATGCATTGCAGGTCCATGCTGGGGATGATTTAAGACATGCAGAAGAGCTTAAAGTTGGTTGATGGGTCGGTTAATTCCTTATTTGGAGCACCCATATCTGGAGCAGAGATACCATCAGGGGAAACTCATTTGGTGGAGCAAAGGATACAAAGTGATTGAGAAAGAAGACAGAACCTTTGCGTGGGAGATTAAAGTCTTTTGCCATCAGTGCTTACGACTGTTGACAAGTATCCCTGTTGAGTTCAATGAAGAAGGTGAGATGGAGCCGTCAATTCATCCTCTCAACATGCTAAACTTTGATTACCATAATTACGAATAGAGGAGTTCGTGATGGTAGGCTATGTAAACCCATTGTGGACGTATACATTATATTTTGACGGAGCGTCCAGGGGCCCTAATAAAAAAGGGAGTGTTCGAGTAGTAATTCAAGATCCCCGACGTAGAGTTACGATGAAGTTAGCTACTTATCTCGGGGTAGGATTCACTAACAATATGGCGGAGTATAAAGCCTTGATTATGGGACTGCATATTGCCAAAAAATGTGGTATTCGTCGGTTGTTAGTAAAAGGGGATTCCCAGTTGATCTTGAATCAGCTAGATGGGACATACACAGTGCGGAATCCCATTCTTTGTATGTATCATCGAACCGCTATGACCCTACTTGAAGAGTTTGAGAGAGTACCTTTTCAGCTCATTCCATGTTACTGGAATCAGTTTGCGGATTCATTGGCAAATCTTGCTTATGAAGAATACATTTTCTTTAATTGTGGTCCTAGTTCGAATATTGGTATCACTAATGAAACAGGACCCGGTCGTCTGTGGGGAATGTTATCAGAGCATGCGATATATGGCAAATGATGGTTGATATGAGTGATGCAAAGAATAGCCGAGATCAATCTACCGTTGTTATCTTGGACCCATAGGTTGATTAGACAACATATTATGCATACGCCTCTTTCTATATATGCAGGAGGGATGGGTCATAACCTTATGCATTTAGTTTAGGGCTACGAGCATGTTTTCTTCCTTGAAAAGGAGTCTATTATTATATATCTGGATTCTTTCAGGGAGGGATGTGTAGGTGCTATTTTGTTTTATATTGTTAGGCCAAGAGGGCCGATTAGGTTTTGTAGTGAAGTGCTTTATGTCATTAGGCCAAGAGAGCCAGTTGTCTGTTTAGTGCAGGTACGGTTAATGGTTTCTTGTTTGAGTTTTGTGCTAGACAGGTTTGAAAGAAGAGCTTGGAAGGAGCCTTTTGTTGCGCGGAAGCTTCTCGTGGCCCTATCCAGGTGATATCTTTCTTTTATGAGTACTATGGGTTTTATGCTATATGTGTTTGTGTACTTGTTAAGGGGTTTTTCGTTTCTTGTTGGGGACTAGCGTCCAAGGCATGAAGTCCCAGGTTTAGTTTCAGTATGTTTGAGGGAGGTTTGAGTAGTCATTGCCTCCTGTAAAGACATTGTCAAGCATTGAAAGACATGTTTTAGACGGGATTCCTAGTGACCCTGTTCTGCTAGCCTGCTAGGCAGCCATTCTAGGAGTTCTTGTTAGTTGTGAGGCAGTTAGAGAAGCCTGCCGGAAGAAGAAAAATAATGATGATAAAAAGAAACCCTGAATATCTTAAAGATAATAAATATATACAAAGGTGTGTAAAAAGGGGTTCTAATCCCTATAAAAATAGAACAGAAAAGAAAGGAAATTCTATGAGCAGTTGATCATCGCCTAGCAAAGGCCTGGTAGGTTCCTGGGGACGAGTCTGACCCGGGGCCGATGCCTTGTCTTCCTAGGGGTGGCATCTTGCTGGAAAAGAAGAAAATAAGGAAGGTTGGAGCGAAAATAAAAGTGAGCATTAGAAAAGGATTAAGTGCTGCCTTGCGAGGGCTTGGTCGGTTCTTGGGTACCGAGACAGGTCTTGAGGCCGATGCCCTGTTCTCCTTGGGTCACTACGCTCAGCTTCCTCCTTTTTACATGCCCAAGTATGGAAAATAAAACCCTGGAAGAAGAAATGTGCTACAAGAAAAGACTTCTTGATCAGGCTATAGGAGTCCTCGCTTAGTAGGAGCTCCTGGTTGTGTTGTCCTTAGTTAGGTAGGTAGTTCAGACCACCACTTAGGGAAACCTCTTTGATAGTTCTTTTTAGTTTGGCCGTGTTAGAGCAGTTGGTTAGTGACTAGCTTCGGACCTTCTATCAGATTATGCTAGGCCTACTCCTTGTGGATGTCATGTCTTGGTGTTGTCAGGGGGTGGGGTGAGCATTGTGCTGTGTTTAGTATGTATCTATTTTGTATCAGCTTGATGCTTCCTTTAGTTGTTTTGTGCAGATCTACTGTGGGATTCGACGGGCTGAGTTGACCTATCCCATGGTCTCCAATGAGAGCGGAGTTTTGATGCTGAGAAGTGCTTAAAAATAGCTAAAAATTACGAATATCAAGGAAAAAATATTCAACGTCGAAGGCAGCGGCTCGACCTAGGACGATTTTAAGCATTAAGTGCTTGACGGGCGCATGTGCGACACTTCTGGATTTTTAGTATTTTTTCTGTGCACCTGTGCAAGTCAATGGAGCTGCCGGCCAGTGCGGGACATCAAGACAGATGCCCAAAATTTTTCGGATCATGGATCGGGTGTCGGTCGCGGGAAATATGTGCAAAAACCCGGGACGGTGCCCAAAAAATAGGCCAGAAATGAAAGGGTGTCTAAGTAGGGCGCCAAGAGGGGTGCCTCTTGGGACCCCCCCACCCCCAAAACTCAATGAGAAGTAAGGTGGTATGCTGTTGAGCAGATGGCGCGGAGAAAAAACACCCCCCCTCCCCCCTCAAATGGCATAGTGTGGCTGCAAATACCCACTAGAGAATAAGATGGCTGATGAATCCCAATGGCAAGGCGTTCGAATCGCTCTAGATCACGCGTCCAATGGCGGGCTGTAGAGAGAGAACAGAAATCAATATTTCTCTCTCCTCCCTCTCTCTCCTCTAGAGGCAGATTCATGTGGGAAGAAGAAGTGTCCAACCAAGATAGGATTGCTCCGTGATGCAAGAGGAGGGTAGATTGCTGATTCCGGACTGACATGGACATTAATGGCTGCAAGGAATTAGTCCCGAAACATGGCAAATAAAAACCTGCAACCCGCAAAGAACGGTAATATTATTTTTTTTACAAAGGGAATTGATGTTTTATGCAATTTGCTTCATGAATAATTGCTCCCATGGGTTGATTATGCATTATGTTGTTGTTTGCTATGAGTTTGATCAGTTTATGCTCAGAAAATCAGAAAATCATAAGTGTGATGACTGAAATTAATGATATAAAACCTGTAAAACATGCGTTTAAGAGGCAAAATGGATTTTTTTGCAAAATAAAGGGGAAACATGAGATATAACATCAATAAAACCTGAAATTTTGCTGTCAAAGAACCTAAGGGCCATAGTCCATAATCAATCTCAATTTTTTTATTGAAGAAAATAGAGGAAAAACACTGAAAAATGGTGGAAAATGGGTTTTAAATGGGAGAAAATTAGGAAACGATAAAAGAAAAATTTCAAAAAATCACATGAGAGCGGAATTTTAGTGCCGAGAAGTGCTTAAAAATGGCTAAAAATTATGAATATCAAGGGAAAAATATTCAACGTCGAAGGCGGCGACTCCAACTAGGACAATTTTAAGCACCAAGTGAAATACGGCTCTTAAAAGGCACCCGAGCGACACTTGTTAAAGACAGTCATGCGGGTTGACAAGAGTTACTGGCCAATGCAGGATGCCAAGCCGGATGCCCAAGATTTTTCAGAGCTCAATTCGGAGTCCGGACGAGGAAATGGCCAAGAAACTGGTCAAGATGCGAAGGGGTAGACAAAATTTGGCCAAAATGGGCAAGTGACCCTTGGGAGCCAAAAATTTAAATGTAGGATGACATTTCACATGAAATAAGGAAGAAAAAAATGTGGAGAGGGCGTGAGCAGGAGGGCGCTGAAATTTGCGCCCTCTTGTTGATCATGCCTCTCCCAGCCTGAAAATAACCCACATCAATGATCATGGGGCTTCAATCCCCCCTCGATGCTGACTCTATCGCCATGCTTTGCTCCTCCAATGGCGGCCTCTATGAAGAATTCCGATTTCAGTATTTCTCTCTCCTCCCTCTCTCTCATCTAAGGGTAGATTCATGTGGTAAAGAAGAAGAAGAAGAATGGATGAGGGATGCTTGTCCAATGAAGACCGGATTGCTCCGTGGTTCAAGAGGAATGAAGATTGCTGATTGTGGGCTGTCATGAGCATTAATGGTTGCTAGAAATCAGTCCCGAGACATGGCAAATAAAAGCCCGCAACCCGCAAAGAATGGTAATCTCATTTTTACAAAGGAAATTGATGTTTTATGCAATTTGCTTCATGGATTCTTGTTCCCATGGGATGATTATGCATTATAATGTTTTTTAAAATATCTTCCAACTGTTTGAAATCAGAAAATCAGAAAATCATAAGTGTTGTGGATGAAATTAATGGTGTAAAACCCGTAAAACACGCAAAATATGGAAAAATTGGGTGTTTTTGAGATATAAATGGAAAATATAATAAGACACACAAACTAAACTTATGGTTTTGTTGCAAATGAACCTAAGGGCCACAGCCCACAACTCATTTTGAATTTTTAATAATTTAGTATTGTGAGAAAATACAAGAAAAATAGGGAAAATGAGAAAAATTAAGGAAAAAATAGATTTTGAGTGTCGAAAATTAAGGAAAAATAAGATTCATGTTTGTGGATGTATGGGGGGCTTGAAGTATGAGGTTTAGCCTCAGTTCAGCCCTACCTTTATGTTTTAGTGAGTTTTTATGGCTTTTCATACAATGAAAATGTGAAAAATGAACCCTAAACCTATGCACCATGCACAACCTAAACGGGTGAGGGGGTAGAGTGTATGAAAGGTGTTTAAATGCTGAATGAAATGATAAAAAGCTTGCTGGTTTTTATGCATACCATTTAGGTTGGGCGATAATTTAAAAATAAGAACTTAGTAGCACGAGGGTTTCTCAATGCTAGGTTCATGCAACGCCGCATACGAGTAATAGTCAAAATCATTGAAAGAAATGTTTTCCACATGTGCACCAATGCTGATTTTTCTTTGTTTGAGCACATGGACATTCACAATTTGCATAAATCATAAAGAAATGATTAAAGGTGTTAGACAATATCTTCTGGATGCATGGCAATTGCTTTCTAGAAGATTATGACCAACGTTGAGTGAGACAGGATATCCCAAGATGTAGGCTAGGTGTTGGGTCTAAGGGAAAGAAAGTGAGGTATGGTACATTCCTGGATACGATCAATTGGTATCTTGAGTGGAAATATGTGCAATGTTATGTTATATATGCTTAGCGATGCATTGAGGGGCCAATCCCCAAGGTGTAAGAGAGTCGTAGTGAGGTAGTGGCAGTCAGCCGTGGGAGGACCTCCTATGTTTGTACTTCGTGCCATTTGGCAATGTGTTGAGACTCCCTCTGAGGAGTGTTGATTGGGTTAGAGTTGGACTACGAGACGTGATACAAACGCAAGATGTTTAGGAAGATGATGTATGTGTCATCCATGCTCCCGGCCGCGAGGCCGTGGGGTTGTTGAGCGCATGATAGAGGTTCAGCTAGTGCATGAGCCAGTGCCGGCCCATTTCAGGTCCCATCATCACATAAATGTTTGTGCAATGTATAATGAAGGCAGAGCATGAGGTTAGCCTCGGTTTACCCTCATTTCTATGGTTTTGTCCGCATTTATTGCTTTCTCTACAAAGAAATACACATAAAATGACTCTTACACCTATCCACGATTGCAAAACATTAAGCGGTAGGGTGAGGGGAGTTTGAGCGTCAAAGTACAATCTTAAATCTGATTTATGTGTTGCATCATGGCTATAGGACGTTGTTTTAAAATAAAGGAAAAGGCAGCATGAGCGTAAGGCTCGGTGTCTCTCCTTATTTCAATACATAAACGTTAGCATGGAAATCGTGAAAATATTGGTTTCGCACGATGCACAAAGCTGATTTTCTATTGTTTGTGCACTAAACCATTCGCATTATGCACTATGCATGGTTCATGGTATCGAAGGAAAAATCTCCTGGACTGCATAGCAATTGTTTTCTTAGGACTTTGACCCACGATTGAGAGTCTGAGTTTATCCCTTGCCGTAGGGTAGAGGGTCGGTTTCCTAAGGGACTGTGAAGTGAGGAAGCATGGTATACCTCCTGGAAATACAATAAATATAAAAGAGAGGAATTTGTGCTCGTTTGTGTTATATGTTTAGAAGCGCATCAAAGGGCCAATCCCTCAGATGTAGGAGAGCTGCAGTGGGGCTCCGACTATTAGTCGGTGGAGTGCCTCCTATGTGTGTAATCGTGGCATTGCCAATGTATAAGGGATCTCCCTCTGAGGAGTTTTAGGGAAACGTTGGACTATAAACTATAAACGCATAGATTAAGCTTTAGGGCAGTTTGTCCCTTAGCATTAGATTGACGCTCCTGGTCCGCGAGGCTGTGAGGGTGTTTGTGTGTTATGAGTATGAGGTCCGGCTAGTGCTATAGCCAGTGTTGGCCCATTTCAGGTCCCATCACCAAATTATCTTCTGCTTGAGTGACTGGCTTGCCGGTATACATAACCTCGTTCTATAGTAGACAAGTCCACTATTGATAGAGAATCCTTGATACTTAGCCTGTAGCTTCGGGTCTTGATCCTTGATAGGGATCTCCCTTAGCAACTTCTGATAGGTTTGATCATGGCATGCTTCTTCTCTAGCTAGTTCAACTATTGGATTGTTAGGCATGGATACCTTTGTGGCTAGAGATCTAGCTATTGATGGATTTTGCAAGATTAGAGAATTAAGGAATGCCTTGTGACTGAGTGCATTGGTAACTACGTTCTCCTTTCCAGGCCGGTATTTGATTTTAAAATCATACTCCTCCAATACTTCAATCCACCGATATTGCCTCATGTTGAGTTCATTTTGGATAAAGATCCACTTGATACTTTTATGATCCGTCACTAGGGTAAGCTTGTTACCTAGCAAGTAGTGTCTCCAAAGCTTTAGAGCATGGATGACAGCTAACAGTTCTAGATCATGGGTAGCATAATCCTTCTCATGACTCTTTAGTTTTCTTGAAGATTATGCTACAGGATGACCTTCTTGTATAAGCACACATCCTAAGGCAAGTGTGCTAGCATCAGTTACTACTTCGAACTCCTTACTGAGGTTCGGGAGTTTTAGGATAGGTACTGATACTAAACTATGCTTTAATCTATCAAAGCTAGATTGTTTGGCATTGACCATGCAATCGATGCTTGCTTCTTTAGTAAATCCGTTAGAGGTGTTGCAATCAAAGCATAGTTTTTGATAGAAACCCTATACCATCCTGTCAATCCAAGAAAATTGCATATTTCTTTGATAGTTGTTGGTATTGTCCATTCTAGAATATCTCTGACTTTGGTGACTTTGGTCGGATCCACTAAGATTCCTTCCGCTAACACAATGAATCCCAGATATTCAATCTGACACTTGAAGAATGCATACTTCTTCAATTTGGCATAAAGCTTGTGTGCCCTCATTGTCTCAACGACAATGCGAAGCTAGGGTTCATGATCTTCTACCTGTTTGGAATAGACTTGGTATTGTCGAAGAAGACGAGTACAAAGTCATCAAGATATGGCCTAAAGATAACGTGCGTTAACCTGTTGAAGGTGGCAAGTGCATTCGTCAGCCCGAATGACATGACTAGGAACTCAAAGTGCCCATATCTTGTGTTGAAGGCCGTCTTTGGGATATCTTCTTCCTTGATCCTTATCTAATAGTATCCAAACCTGAGATCAATCTTGGAGAAGATCCTCGCACCCTGAAGACGGTCAAGAAGTTCATCTATTCTAGGAATAGGGTACTTGTTCTTAATGGTTAATTGATTCAACCCTTTGTAATCAATACAGAGCTGATGCATTCCATTTATCTTCTTCTGGAATAGCATTGGAGCTCCCCATGGTGAACTGCTAGGATGGATGTAGCCCTGATCTAACAGTTGCTTGAGTTTCTCCTTCAGCTCAATTGCTTCTGGGATGGACATTCTATAAGGCCTCTTTGCAATTGGTGCAACTCCCAGCACTAGCTTGATTTCATGATCAACTTCCCTTTGAGGCGAAAGTTCTGTTAGCTCTTCAAGAAATACGTCTGCGTACTCCTTTAGCCATGAGGGTCCTTTACTACTCCTACTTCTGATCTAGCTTATTAAGCAGAATCAAGTAGACAAGTGGTCCCTTTCTAACTCCCTTTATAATTCGAGATGCTTTGGCCAATTGAATTTTTGGCTTTCAAGCCTCTCCTTGAGTTGTGACTGATTTCCCTTCGAAGTTTCAAAAGGAAACTTGGCCCTTTCCACAATGAATGTGGGCGTCATTAGGTTTAAGCCAATCCATTCCGAGCAAACACTCATGGATACCTAGGTTCATGACCCTGAATCTGATCGAAGTCGACTTTCCTCCCAGAAAGAATTCCACCTTAGTAGTTTTCCTGGTACAAGTGACCTCATGACCATTTGGTAATTCCACAAGCAAGGTAAGTGCTTCTATTGTGGCTATTCCTAACCTTCTTGCACAAACTGGTGAGATAAAGGAATGCATACTGCCACAATCAATCAAGGTTTTGAAGCCTTTACCTTGATAGTCCGATGGTATCTGAATCACCAAAAAATGGCGATTCAGGCCTTTTTTCTAAAGGGTAGCATGACTATTGCCCTCTAAAAATCTGCTTCCATGGTCGGGTCTTCTTCTTCGTACATTTCCTTGTTGGCAATACAGGCAGTTCTTCCTATGCCCTGGGTGGCAGCTCCTTGGCCACGGGTGGTTCCTTGGAAAGGTCCTTGACATTGTCCTGCGCTAAGTTTGGGACATTGCCTTTTGAAATGATCGGGCTCATTGCAGTGGAAACAATGGAGATTACGGCCATTACCTTGGGTAGGGACAAAGTTATTAACATTGTTAGTCCTTGCTTTCTTCCTTTGTCCCCGCTTTTGACCTTGAACTCTCTTCGCCTAGGACCTATATGGTCCTTTATTCTGATCATTATAAGACCAAGTCTTGCTACTTCTTGGCCTGGCCTGCACCTCTTGAATTATGGGCGTAGCTCAAATGATCAGTGTGTCCTGAAGGTCTGTTGGGTGCGTTGATTCGAGGCGAGTATTCACAGGTGGGTTTAAACCTGCACAAAACTTCAACACTTGTTATGTCATATCCATTTGTGGCGCATACTTCAGAAGAGAGATGAACTTTGAGTAGTATGCGTCAAGAGTCAGACCCAACTGTTTCAGCTCATAGAACTCATTCATCTTCTGCGTGCTGTACACAGGTGGTAAGTATCTTCCTTGCACAACTTTTTCAGCTTTTCCCAGGTAACAGATCCTTCCGAGATCCCTTGATCTGTGCACCATTTCTTCCACCAAATTCTAGCTTCGTCGGTGAGATTCATCTTGGTGAGCATTGCCTGATTGGAGGGTGCAGTACCGGCCACTTCAAAGTAATCTTCCATGGACTCTATCCAACTATCAACATCAGCTTGGACAGTCCTTTCTTTTCCATCAAATTCTGATAGCTTGATCTGCTTGAGAAGAAACTTCTTCTCCTGAATCACGACCGTACTTGGTGTAGGGGTCGGACTAGGAATCTGTATCTGGGGTTGTGCCTGGGCATTGATATTCTTAACGTTAACAACTCGCTAAATGTCTCTTACATTACATATTATGCCCAACTCAGCTTTGAGCCAAGAAACCTAATCACTTAACTTTTTATCAATACTCATAGACAAGACAATCATTGATAAAAAGAAGTCTTATCTCATTCATATGGGCATAGCCCTTTTCGGAGTACAATATTTCTTGGGATGGTAGAGCAATTGGTACATTAGTTTGGGAAGAATAATGTTGTGTTACATTTAGCTACAGGAACTGGGTAGTAGTATGGATTTGGGTCATGGATCTTCAGGAATCGATATGTCATTGGAATATTAGGGTATCCTTTCCTTTGGTACCCATTCTTCTCGTAGTGTCCCAACACCTTGATCCTGTCGGCGGGGATTATGCCTGTTACTTCCTCATACACATATGTGTTCAGCTCGACCTTTCGACCTTCGACATGTAAAGTTGTGTTTACGTGAGCCTCAACAAAAATGAATAGCTTAATAATCTTTACCGGCCAACCGAGACTACCCATCCGTAGGACGAACCCATGGCCACATCCACCGCACTTTCCTCACAGTTGCTTTAGTTGTCTAATTACCAACCACATTTAGTTGGACATGCATCAAGCAGCTTCCTTAGTTAGCCAATTAGACATTGGTTCCTTCACGTAATCTTAGCACTTGACATAGAAAAACAATGTCAAACAAGTTCCTTTTCAACAAGTTATCTTATTTATCTTTGGAATACATCCATAAAGTCCATCCCGTAGGCTAATCCATAATCTGCTCGAAGGCTATCCAACAATCCACAGGGATTACTAATCCAAGATTCTGTCCATAGACTAGTATGCGAGCCGCGAGATCTAATCTTGAGTCACGTTGGCCTCTTGTGCAGGGCCCGAAAGGCAAGGGATTTATGGAGAGAGCCCCCCTAGCACCCAAGCGTCCTCCTGCTCCAAGTAGCACTCAATGGAGAGACCTCAAGTGGTGGGTTCAGTCCACATTCCCGGCACGGCTAACAACCCCCTTGGTTAGGGTCAGGCAGACAGTCAAGGGTAACTGATGCTGCCTCTTCCTTCAGGCCTTCAACCTGAAGCATTAATTAACTTTTCATCTTTTAGTTCCTTGAGCAAACAATGCAAACAGTGCCCCTAAACTGTTACAGGCACAATCAATCCAGTGGTCATTTATTTGGCCAACTGCTAAGGAGTGAATCCTTCTCTATGAATGCATCTAGCATTCGATTCGGGATCAATTGCAACTTGGCAAGATCCCCCAAGGGTTTGTTTGCTCACCCTTTTTGTCCTTGGGTTAGAGCCATACCTTGTTAACCCAACTTAACCAATACCTTAGGTTTCATAAATTAACAGTAAATCTTGGCGACCATGTCACTCTAACTTGATTGATCCTTTGCTTCCAAGCAAATACATAACTTCCCTTAACTTGGAAAATTTTCCCAAGAAAGGTGATGTAACAAGATGACTACTCATCCTCTTGCAAGTTAAACTTGCGCAAGAACCTGCCAACCTCATTCCAAGAAATGGCAAAGCTCTCTTGTGATCAAACCACAAGGCCATGCGACATTGCAACTTGTTGCACAAGTGTCGCATCTATTCCACGAGATCATTTTACCCATTAAACAGCGTTTCTCGATCAAGGAATTATGTTTGGACAAGAAGCAGGGTTTAGGGTGTCTTCTTACCCAACCCAATCCTAATTGCACTAGGCTTCGTAGGGATTCCAAACAATCCGAGTTTTAGCATTAGGCCAAATGATCCTTAGGGTCAAAACCCTAGATCGTTATTTACATGAGCGTCCAATTGACCCAACATTCCGTGAATGTGGGTAGGATCTTCGGGTTTGAGGGTTTCGACTTGGCAACAAGTGCAAAACTAGGCTGAATCCTTAACGCGCTAAACCCTAGTTAGCACTTGGGGTATTTATCGTATCAACTAAACCATGCCTATACGAATCCCTTGCGGGTTAGGTGATTTAGATAATTCGATCTACTTGTCTTGCGACAAGGATGAGCCTTCCTTAGAGATGATAAACTTGATCTAAAGGAGAAAAATAGTTGCAAAATGTCACAATACACGTAAACATGTGATTCATTACTTCTACATACCACTAGATTCATGGTAATCCTATCCTTTCTTGCTAAAATTCAAAACGCATGATAATTCGCAGAATATCTTTCATAGGGCCTATTAGGACTTACATCAAAGAATCATGCCTACAACCTTTTTGTCTACGATTTAGAATCTCATACTTTTAATAAACCATGCAACCTTTCCTTAAATGCAACTCTTGATGAATGAATTTTTCGCATGACGAATATGCAACAAGCAACCTTCTCCTAGCTACAACGTAGTTAATGAAGTTCAAGCAAAACTAAAGCTAGTGTTAACTTATTCCATTTTACAAGCACATGCCACATGCAAGTGCATAGAATCATTTTCCTACTCATGAATCATTACAATGAAGATTTTTCCTAAAATGCGACATACGCTTATTCTTTCCATGTCTAGTCAAAAGTGCACTTAACAATTTCATTCATTTGCCCTAAGTAATAGGCGTTTAGACTCCTTACTTTGGAAATGCACCAAAATAGCAACATGCAGCTAATCTCTTAAGACGGACAACTCTGGAAATGCGAATGATCCAATTGTGTGACATGCATCATTCCTTATCTATCATTTTAAGGAGATAATTTATCAAATGCACTTTTATCAGTATTACTTGAACTAACGATAAGCGAGAAATGCATTATCCTATGCTAGGTGAATTGGAAACATGCATAAGTGTTTTAAAACATTTCTTTATGTGGAAAAAAAAATTCGTGGAACCTGGGTTTGTGGATCCATGGTGATGTCCATGTGAATGTTATGGGAAGAGCCTCCCGCAAGGCACGCCTTGTGCCTTCTTGGGGCCCATCGTAGGCGTGATTACGGACTTGGGTTACATGCCCTTCACTTGGAGGTGGGGATGGTCACACGGCTTTTAAATGTGTGATGAGAGGAGGACTTGAGGAGCTTAGTTTGTCAGACCCAACCCTTCTCGTTGTCCTTGACTATCATTGCTTATGTGTGGTGACATTGTTTATACACGGTGACACCAAAATTAGTATTTATTTATATACATATTTATGAATCCATGTCAGTTCACGAGGATAAGAACCAAGTGTAGAACTCGGGGTTGTACCGGAGCGTGGCACACGCATCTAGTACTCGTGGCAGCTTACTTAGTACCAATAGATATTTTGCCACATGGAGCCGCATGGACCCTTGTCCGAGTCTACTGGCAACATGTAACTCCTTCTCAGTGAGAACCTTATCAAGCAAAGGGCTCTCTAGGCTAGTTTCAGCTAAGTTCATGCCCCAAATGCCAGTCAGCACTCGAAGGGAAGTTGGTGCCACATATGTTGGGTCCCTTTGGGATTGCCATTTGGCCAATCGCTCCTCAGAGACTGTCATGATCTGAGCACCTAGTTCGGCCATTGCAATGCGGCGTTGTCGTACTGCTGCGCATCCGAGGTGTGAAATTCACCCAAAAGTTGTGTGTGTGGGAGTTGATATTTTGTACATACTTAGTCGTCATGTTTGCATTTTTGTTCTGTGTGTGTAGTATAGTGAAGAGGGGTTTGGAGCAAGAGGAACTTATCTATAATGCTCTAGTTGGCATGTCTTTCCAAGTGGTCAGTCAACCTAGACGAGGAGGTTTTGATCAACAGCTCACAGGAGCTTTGGGAGATGTGGCTGAGACTAGCACAAACTCTGAGATTGGTTATGTATATGGTGCTTTGATATTCGTAGGTCTGGTTGGTGGAGTTCTTTGTGAAGCTCAATATTTTCAGAATGTCATGCATATTAGCTTCCGCATTAGATATTCTATGATTGCTGCTGTATTCCGTAAAACATTGCGGTTGACTCATGAGGGAAAGAAGAAATTTGCTTTTGGTCGTATCATTAACCTGATTACTTCAGATGTTGAAGCTCTTCAAGGATTCTTTTAGTTGGATGACACCACTAATGAAGCTAGGTTACAAGAAACCCTTGGTGGATTCAGACATTTGGTATTTGGATACATGGGATCAAACATAAACACTCTAATGACCCCATTAAGGGAGATTGTTGATACAATACAGGACAATGTTACAAAGCTCGAAGATGATCTCAAGGTCAGGGTTGCTGAATACAACAATGTCAAAAGTCAGCTGAATGCGATACTTCGAAAACAAACTGTCTGGCAGTTCGTGACATATCTTCTATGATTGGGTCCTTCAAGAGGTTCATTCACATACAACAGTGCCAGTGGACACTTTGCTCATTGGGACAATGCACATCCAACTAGAATCTTCAACCACCTCCTGAAGGACATGTCAAAATTTGGGAGAAGGCAGCTTTTCTGAGGCTATTGTGGGAGGAGCCTGAGGAGAAAAAAGCAGAGAATCAATTATTTTTTTTGGGGCGTCTTTCTGATCGGTCAAGGAATTAGAGAGGAACCCAATGTGCAGAATTCAGGCGCAGAGGAAGGAGGAGCTGATTTGAGAGCAATATGCACAGAATCAGGATGGTGGGAGGGCTGATACTTGCCTCCTTGTAAGAGATGATTTGCATGTGTTCATGTAAGAGCTTGTTATAGTGCTCGTCAAAATGTTCTTGCTCTTCCCAAGATAAGGGGAATTGCAAGTATTCTTCAAGCTGCTCCTTAGGGCATGCGCCCATGTCCGCAAGGACATAGTTACGTGCGAACACTTTGAGCTTAGCATCCAACTCAGTTAAGCATTCTGCGATACTTCTATGTTCAGCGAAGGCTTGCTCGGTTGCCATCTCATGCAAGGTTCTAGGAGGTTGCCTAGGCTTTAGCATAGCTGGGGGCTCAGGCCTAGATGAGCAAGATTGGTCAATGTTGGGATTGCTCATGCCCTTGGGGTTCTCACATTTCTCTTAAGGTTTTGCCGCTATTTTGTCATGGTTCTTCTCGGATGTGACTGGTAAGACCTTGTCACCCTGTTGTGACAGCATTGTATCCACTCTTAATTGATCAATGTAAGTTCTATTGTCAGTGGATAGAGTGTTGCAAGCAACTCTTGTTGGCAACGGTTGCTTTGGTTTTTCAGAGAACATGGATGTGTCTGAGGTTTCACCACTACTAGGAGAGGCGTTAGTGGACTCATTGGTGGGTGGACTCGATGCTTTATTCATCAGCTCTCCAGCACTCTTTGTCTCAATGTCCTTGGGGTCCACAACCACCTGTGATTGTTGTTGTCTTTGTTGTTTTCTCCTCTTTTTCCTGGTCAGTGAAGGTGGATCTCTCAACGAATCAAGACCTTGGGCTAGGTCGACTGCTAATGTGCTTGGTTGGGCCTCAGCATTATCTTTCTCTAGTGTGTCCTTATGGGACATAGTTGTGGCCTGTGGAACAGCCTTGCTAGGTTGTGAGAGCACAACTACCTCCCTTTTTGGGGAGTCTAGCTCTTCAGCCAACTCCCTTGTGTTTAACTCCACCAGTCTAGGCTTTAGGCACTTTGAAAGTGTTGGAGTTGTCAAGGAAGTTGGTTGCGACACCTCCTCCACAGGTAAACTACTAAGGACACGTTCCGCAAGGGGTCTTGTCATGGCCAAGGACTGTGATTGTTGTGATCCCTGATTTGAAGTTGTAGCAGCTAGTTCAGTGGACTTGCTACTATTGGTGGATTGTGGTGTCAAGTCCTTAGAGCAATTGGAAGTGGTCGTGTCTTTTCTTTCCCTTCGAGCATTCACTTGCGTAGATTGAGTATCCGTTGATGTAGCCACGGTGGATTGCACAAGCACATCCTTAGGTTGAGAGCTAAGGGTGGTGTCGTGTCCTACCTCTTGGACATTTGAAAGCTTTGATGTAGGTCAAGATTGGGATTGAGTAGCCGCACTTGACGAGTATTGTGCTTCTTGAGTCCGTTTAGGGGAAGAGGGTGTAGGAGACTTGGAACTCCTAAGTGGCTTTGACACTGGCTTGGAGATTTGCTCATGGCTGTTAGATGATTGTGGTATTTGCTTTGTTGAGCATTTAACCTTGCCCTGAGAAATGTTGTGCCTATACTTCCTCAACCAAATCACCATTGAGAAAAGAATTCTTCACATCCATCTGATACATAACCCGTCCTTTAGATGCTGCCATAGAAATCACTGTCCTTGCGGTTTCCATTTTAGCAACGAGGCTGAATGTCTCCTCATAATCAAGACCATATTGTTGTGCATACCCTTTAGCCATAAGTCTTGCCTTGTATCTTTCCAATGTGCCATCTGATATACACTTCACTTTGTATACCCATTGGCAACCAATAGACATTTTGCCTTCAAAAAAATCAACCAAATCCCAAGTATCATTTTCAACCAATGGTGCATATTCCTCATCCATTGCCTTGCACCAATGATCATCCAAGATAGCTTCAGAAAACTTTGTGGGTTCCTTGAAGCTAGTGATTTTTGCCATATATACATAGTGTCTCACTGTATAACCACTATATGTAAGCCTATCCACAAGTTTCCTGACTCTTTTTTATCTCCTCAACTAAGGTGCAGTATGAGACTCTCCTCTCTCATGAGGTGGTACATATCTATGTCTCACACCAGGAGTCACAATTGATGGAATACCAAACTCACTATCCAAGCTGTTAGTGCCAGGTGAATCATAACCACAAGTGAGTGGCCCTGTAACATCATCAAGTTTTCCTTTGCCTTTATCCACATTTCTCCCCCTCACTGACATACCCGTGTCAGTGGACAAAGATGTTGAAGTCCTGAATCTACCTGTCCAAGGACTAATTGATGTAGTATCATCTTTAGAAGGCCCAGAAATTTCTGCACTTTCATTTGTACCTGCATGTACATGAGTCTCCTGACACACATTATCACCATTCAACAAGGTGATCTTCTTCTCATGCCATGATTTCAGCTCATCAAATACCACATCTCTTGAGACCAATGTCTCATGAGTAGAAGGATTGTAGCATTTGTACGCTTTCCTATCTTGTGCATACCCAATAAAGATGGCCTTTTCTACCTTTGGATCAAGCTTCTTCTCTTTTCAACTGGAACATGTACATATGCCAAGCATCCAAAAACCTTAAGATGACTAATGTCCGGCTTTATCCCATAAAGCCTCTCATGAGGAGTCACCTCATGTATCCCTGTAGTTGGTGTACGATTCATGACATACACTACAGTCATTACAGCCTCTGCCCAATATGCATTTGGTAGGCTTTTCTCATTCAACATGGCTCGATCAGATTCCATGATCACTCTGTTTTTCCTTTTTGCCACACCATTTGTTGTGGTGTGTACCTGCATGTCAGTTGCCTTTTAATCCCATGAGCTGCCAAGAAGTGATCAAAGTCTTTAGAGACATATTCTCCACCACTTTCAGATCTCAAGCATGAGATGTAGCAAGCCAATTCTTTCTCCACATGTCTCTTAAAATCTTGAAAAGCATCCATGACATCACTCTTGTGCTTTAGCATATACACCCATGTGTACCTACTATAGTCATCTATGAATGACACATAGTAATGTGATCCCCCAAGAGATGCATTCTGTGAGCGTCCCTATACATCACAATGTACAAGCTGTAATGGTCTAGTAGTAGTGCTTACATGCTTCATAAATGGCAGCATTGATTGGTTCCCAAATTGGCAAGATTGACATACATGTCTCAATTCCACATGCTTGAACTTAGGAAGCCCAAGTACAACTTGCTTATGCTGCATATTCTTTAGCTTTTGAACATTTAGATGACCGATTCTTTTATGCCATATCTCAATATCCCTTACTGCAACATTGTCAGGTGAGTACATAACAACATTCAATGCTGGAATTTTCATATCCAATGTAAACATCCTGCCATTTCTTTTGCCTTTAGCAACGAGTTTGCATCCTTGATCATACTCTTCAATGTAGCATCCATCTCTATTGAATCTAACTTGTAGATTCTGTTCAGCCATTTGTCCCACAAAAAGCAAGTTTTTGGTTATGGAGGGTACATGTAACACATCATAGAGGCTCTTTTTTGTGTCACCATGCATCATCAAGGGAACAATACCTGTATGCATAATGTCATGATGTGTATCATCCCATGTGCAAAAATATCCATGAACACCTTCTACCAATGTGTCAAACCACTCTCCATGAGGAGTCATGTGGTTAGATGCCCCTGAGTCTATATACCATACATCATCTGCTTTGCCTTGTGTAGACAACCCTTTCATCACATGTTGCATAGCAAACAACCTGTCATCCTCCTCCATACCACTAGAAGAATCATAATTACCATGTTGCTTCCCTCTTACTCTTTGATCATTTTGCTTATTGTAGCAATCCTTAGCTACATGTCCATATTTGCCACAATAATGACAATCCTTATTTGCATTTGAGTGTTGTCCATTACTCATTTGAGGCTGCTGCCAAGTGACTCTTCCTCTAGGTGAATAACCTCCTCTTCCACGAGCATTTGAGGCACCTCTAGTTGCTTGAGGCTGCCTATTTTGCCATCCAGTAGCTTGATGTCCACGGGTTGCATTTTCATTTCTAGCAACTCTTCCTCTAAAATTTGATCTTCCTCTTCCACCTCTACCCCTTTGATTGGAGTAGAAGACACTGTCCCTGCTATTTTTAGACCCATTGGTATTTGTATTAAGTCCAAGTTTCACTTCTTCATGCAATAGAAGTGCCACAAGTTCATCAAAATCAAGCTGCTCCTGACGCACTGAAATGGAAGTATCAAAAGGCTTATATTCCTGTCCAAGTCCATGGAGGGTAGTAGCCACCAAATCATCATCGTCAACTTCAGCTCCAATTGAGCCTAGTTGTTCTACAATGGATCTGATCTTACTGACATAGTCTTCAATAGACCTTCCATTCCTGGATATATGGCTGAATTTTTGCTTCAATTGTGTCTTTCTCGCATGAGTGACATGCCCATAATTCTTCATCAATAAGTCCCAAGCAAATTTTGGGGAAGTACAGTTTGCAATTTGCATAGCCTTTGTGTCTGACACACATAATGATAACCAATGCAAGACCTTGCTGACCTTTTCCAACCAAGTCATGTGTGCCTTTAACTGATCCTATGTTGGAGGTCTATCCTCTAGTAGTTTAGGCTCATCTTCAAGACTTGAAACTAGGTCCCAATAGCCTCTTCCAATTAAAAAATTAGACATCCTGAATTTCCATAGGACAAAATTGTTGTAGTCCAGCTTCTCACCAACTATCTGAGTGATAGGATCCTTTTCTCCTGTGTTTGCCATTTCAAAGTCTTAAGCTTTGCAAAACCAACAATTTCTCAAAATGCCAGCAAGCGGTAAACTTTAGTGATCTGTAGTACAACCAGTTTTTACTGTAAAACTACAGCAATAACCACTATTGCATTTTCAAAAAATACATGTCTTTTGTTCCCGTTTAATTGCAGTTAACATGCCTCCAACAACTTTGCAAAACAGTAGATTTTAGTTTACAACAATTATCATACATTCTGAGCTTATTCCAATTCAGCTCATTTAAGACATCTAGCAACTGTCAGTTTTGGACATTTCAGAATCCTAATTGCATAAGTATCACTGCTCATACATTTTCCAACCTCCACTCTAGTAAGACTACAAATAGTTAGCAGTCTGTCAAATCAACCTTATAGAAGTCAAGTTTGAGCATACAATGCTCTTGCATATGCACATGTCTATCACTAACCATTTAGTGCCACATTACCAATATCTGTGATGAGCACCTTTTAACCCACGAATGCATTTATTTTCTTGATTCTATGAATCAAACGGTTGCAAAATATAGCAGACTGCATACGCATGGTTCTCATCAGTGTGAACAGTCCCCTCTCTGCTTGGTTTCCTCTACCCTTCTCTTAGGAACATTGCTTCCATTTTTAGTATTGCAGCTCAGGCAGAATTGGATATATTCATGTTATTTAAGAAGCCCCATGCTGGATGCCCATGAGCTTCAGTAGCTTTCCTAAGATTCTTTTGAAAATACTTATCATAGCACTAGAACTCTCCAATACTAGCATACTTCCAGCCATGCCATTCCGGGTAAGAAAGATATCAAATCTCTCCACATGCACCAAGTCATGGCAGAGAATAGTAGCAGTAGATGCAATTATACTCTGCTGTGATCCTAAACATTAACAATACATTGAGGCAAGTCTATTTGTACGATGGCATCATTATCATCATCCCTTTTTCACATCTTTGCTTGGCAATCGCATATGGAAACCCGCAAGCTCTTCAGCAAACCATCTCCTCTCCCTTCTCCTTGACTCTGCGCCAGTTAGCACATCTTCGATCGATTGTTGCTCGCTATCTTTAATTTATGCTGGCATAATGTAACTGCTGCTATTGTGAGGGGCTCCGTAACAATATGTTTTACATGCTCTGAAGCATTCCCAAATTACAGGTATACACTGCAATCTTAGCCCTCAAGGGGATCCTGTGCCATGATTTCGAGCTACTGCCCGATAGTGTAGCAACAAGTGCACGCAATTTGAGAATTGACTGGGTTCCCCTATCGAGAGTAATATGATCCCCACACATGTATGTATATATATGTACATGGCCCATTTCTCTACAACTTCCTCAAGTTACTCGCCTGCATCCATGGTGGTCGGATCTCCGTACTCTCCCCCTTCCACCCGATGCACATTGGGGGTCTTCCTAATTAGCTCATAGCAATCTGCCCTGTGCTTTCTCAATGAACATTGGGTAAAGTTTTGCAAGACAATGCCACAACATGCCTATTGATTGGTGATGTGGTGACTACTCTAAACTATCTAGATTCTCAAAAACTATGATCTTGGGATGACTCATCCCATCAGCAGATTACACTTTGCCCAGTCAACATCTCAAAAACAACAAGGGGTCTTCTCTCTGCAGGCGCTTTGCTGTAAGAGCTCTTGACTAGGAATAGGAAGGAAAAGATTCATCAACAAAAGGGGAAGGGAGAGAACTCTAGTCTGTCTCGCTCTGATACCATATTGAAGTTGAGAGAGAGAGAGAGATCGAGACAAAGGCACAAGCACCAGGGTAGCAGACATGCTTCTTGTAAGTTCAATCCATTCCATCAACACACCCTATCTCCAAGTCAACTATGTACAATACACACTCTAAAATCAAAATGACCTAGATCTAACCATAGTTAAGTCAGTGTGACTTAACCCTATTCACTAAGGTAAACAACTAACAGAAGACTAAAGAGCTTGAATCTCAACAGAAATACATGCTTCATTTCATCAAGAGGCAAGTACACCCTCTCAACAACACTACTGTAGCCCCGCATTACAACAATGCTTAATGAAAATCCAGGTCTTTGAATTCCCTTGCATTTAAAGCCAAAGGAGACTCTCAAAGAGTATCCCAATTTCTAGGATGATTAACATAAACAGTAAGAAATTGGACTGCTTTCCTTCCATCCTTGCTTCTAACTCTTGCATAAGAAGAACCATCATCAAGCACCTTTGTTTCCATGTGCACTCCTATAATATAGGGTTGTCCCAAAATCATTGTATATGAGGTATTATCTTGCACAAAGAAGTGTTTCTCTTCTTGTACATCACCGATTGTCACTTTTACATTAGGACATGCAACATAAAGCTCTCCCGAAGAATTATTTGCAGCCCTCACATGCCAACCATGATTAGTATCTATAGGCCATGCACAATTTTCATACAATCCACGCTCAATGACTTTTATCTCAAACCCATGGTCAAGTAAATCAACACAAGGAGTTTCACGTTCCCCTATTTTCACTATCATTTCAGTGGTAGCCCTAGCCCAATGATTTCTTGTGTGGTGACTTCGAGGAATAAATCCTAGATTCTCTTCCCCACATTGTTGCATCTTCCTTACTCCACCATGCATATTGCTACAAGACAATGCAATTTCAGCCACTTTATTCTCTTTTCCACATGATGTCCACTGATGATTAGTAGCATCCTGCATAGACAATCCTGTACTTACTTCATGCTCATATTCAGCCCCCGAGTACCCAACAAACCAATTTCCTCTTCAAATTGCAGCAATGCACTAGTGGTATCACCAAGAAACTAATGCTTCCTCTTAATTATGTCAATGATCTCATCATGAAATTCTTGCTTGGCAATGCCAAGCACCTCTCGCAAGGTGAATTCCACCTGACTATTTAAGATCCGTTCTTCAAAGAACCTTTTTAAGATCTGTGGCTATCTCAATGTTAGACTGCAACTTATATCCTGGCTGCTTGCCCTTCCTTTTTCCCTCTTGTTTGTTATCCTATTTTTGCTCCTGACTTACCTCTTCCATAACATGCTTGGGAGGTGACTGATTTGTAGTTTTACGCTGATCCACACTTCTTCTTGTCATTCTTCTAGATGTCCCTGCAATATATTCATCTCTTTTTAGTTTTTCTTCCACAAGTACATCCGTGTTTTGTACCTTTGCTAAATATGCATACACTGAATATGCATCTACTAGTGATTTCCAACGAGTTATGCCATGAATGTCTTGCCTTGCATGAGACATTTCACTATCACTGACCTTTCTCTTTATAGGTGCATGTAAAGCATGTGTCCATATTTCAGCCTTTGGACCAACCATCACTTGGCCATGATTTCTATCCAACTACCAAAAGTAGAAGCATATACCACCGCATAAGCATTTCGGACAGCCAAGTCTTCCAATAACTTTTGCATACCTCCCTTTTCAAAATTCAAAGCAAGAGGTAGTCCCATTTCTTGTGCATGGATCTTGCAATATTTCCAAAAGATAAGCTGTCATGCGAAGGCCTCGTGATAGGCAGCACAATCCTTTCTCTCATGCTGCAAACTATCACACCACATACATATTTTTCCTAGCTTAGGGACTACTGCCTGTCCCCTATCCTCTTGTCCTTTTTCATCCAATTTTGTAACCTTCAATTGAAGATCTCGCATCCCTTTGACCAATTCATCCAAGACATCTTCCCTAACATAGGGAACAATAGCACGTACAGCCATAGGGTTAGCCACAAAAGTAGGTGGCTAACTGGAGAGATCAACTTACTTGCCCGTAACAGTGGGCAAGCTAGATACATGCAATATATCTCTTCTTCTATGCTTCTTCACAAGTGCAGTAACAACTTCCTTGACATGTCTCCACTCTATTTTCATACATGTCTTTGTACTTTAATCCTCCAACAAATCATCGAGCTTCTCTTGAAGCTCAGGATCCGCTGCATGTAGAAACAATTCAATTTTCAGACTTTCAAGAGCTTCCTGTTCTGCAAGATCCCATTGCTCAAATCAACCTTCAAATTCTCTTAGCAATTCTATAGCCATAAGACTCTTATTAGGTTGTAAAACCCACTCTTGAAAAGTCTTGTGCATAATCAAACTGGTGTCCTCAATGTAAAATTCTTCCCTGAGTGTCTTCTTGAAGGCTACCCAGTTAGCATCCTACAAGTATAATTCAGTAATCCGTGCTTTCAGTTCATGAATAGTAACACGTACAAAATACCGGCTCCATGCAGATTGAGACACCCCAAAGAATTCCATCTTTTAAGCATAGGTATGTACATATGCAGATACATTCCTGCTATTGAATAACTTCACCTAATGCTCAAGTACTTGCAAAGCATTCATCACAACACTTTCTGTTTGAGCAAAATCTTGCATCACATGTTGTTGTTGTTGTACCTGCATAAGCATATTCATATTTTGAACCAATTGTTGCAAAACATCACTGGAGATTGTATTCGAAGCTTCTCCCATCTTGTCTTTCCTTCTTCTGATGACCTTTCACGTCGAGTTTACCAATGTTGGAGGGGTTTTTGTCGAAAGGTCGAATCCACTGAGGGGATTAGAGGTAGAAGGAAGTAGAGATAGGAGATAAAAGAGAAGAAAGAGCATAGACAAGAGGTAAACATGACAAAGACAAAGTAGTACAATGAATTGAATCAATATGTATTGAAAGAACCTAGAATCTTTGCACTACTCAGAAGCAATATCCAGGCATTAGATCTCCTAGAGCTTCTTCATAGAACAAAATGTGTATCAAAATTACAGCTCCTTCTCTGCTGCTCGGAACCCAAATCTCATGGCTCTGTTGTCTCCGAAAGGGGAGTAAAACCCCAGGACACATGGTCACGAATCTCCCAGATCACTCCTTCTTCTTCTTTCAGTTCCAAGTGTAGTTTTCAACCTATTTACAGCGAGCGTGATACACGCGATTTCATCAATCTGTCTTTTTTATGAAAAACCCATAATTGGTTGAAAAAGTAACTTTCTTTTTGCATGCCATCTTAATTTAGAAGATTTTCTAACTTTTTTTGGATTTTTACAATAAATAATATAAAAAATAGGCTAAAATTGTGCAAAATTCTAGTATTTTTGGAAAATCCATGCAACTCACACTAATATCAATGACTCGGATCACATTGACTCTCTAGATCAATAAGAAGTCAAATGATGATGCATTCCAGAGTTTTTCACACTGTGTCTGCGTAGTGGCACAGCAGCACAATTTCATCCATCTTTCTTTTTTATGAAAAATCCCATAACTCGCTAAAAACGTAACTTGCTTTTTACATCCAGAAGCTTTTCTAACTTTTTGGGATTTTCACAATAAATAATAGCCTAAAATTATCCAAAAATCTAGTATTTTTGGGCCATCTATGCCATGAACACTAGCACTAATGACTTAGATCACATTGACTCTCTACATCAATAAAGAAGTCAGATGATGATGCACTCCAAATTTTTTCACACTGTGCCTGCATAGTGGCACAACATCCACCTGCCCTAAACCTGCACATCCTCTAGTATGTCCCAACGATGATACACCACCCAGATCAAACACCAACAGAATCAACTTTTTGCTTATCATGCATATAAGAAAGCATCCCTCTAGATCATAGATCAAAATGCTCAGTATCTACATAACTCTTGAGCCATACCTAGTACCCCCTCTAGGGTCATAAGGCCTTGGGTATACATCATATACTAGAGGCTGTTGAATCTCCATATACATGCTATCAATGAACCCATCAACAAATACATAGTAACATGCCTACTCTTTCAAAGTCCAATGCATAGAAATCTTCTTATACTGACAATTGTATACTTCATCAAACATAAATTGAGCCTCACTTGCATCCAACACATTCTTAGCATCACCAAAAATAGTGAAGCAATCCATATCTTGAAGCATCTTAGAGTTGTCTATCAAGGCCTTTGATAAAGGATCTGAAACAATTTCCAACTATGGAGCATCATATCTAACGTCCTCTCATACACGCATATCCTCAAGCTCATGAATTGTCTCATAGGTAATAACTTTATCTTGCAAATCATGTGCATCCAACAAGTCATCAATCTCCCTTTGATTCCATGCATCAAGTAAAACATGATCTTCGTAAATCTCTTTAGATACATTAAGAAAATCTATAGATGCAATGGCTTAATATTAGACTGTTGCTTAATATATTGCATCTAATATTGAGTCTAATATTACATCTATAAGGGACAGTCTAATATTGAGTCTAATATATTAAGAAAATATTCCAAGGTATCCATAATTGTCTCAATATTAGACTGTCACTTATATCCCTATTGTTTATCCTCTTGCTTGCTATCCGGTTTTTGCTTCTGCAAAAAATTTTCTATAACATACTCCGTGTCGTGCTGCTGCGCATCCGAGTCGTATACACCTCCATTTCTTTTGTTGTGCATTTGTGTTATTTTCTGTGTGTGATTCATTGTTTGTGTGATGCATTTCGATAATCTGCATCCAATGTACATATTCCCTTAGTGCATGTGTTCGATTTTGTTTGGATGCATGATGTGTGTGTGTTAGAAAAATATGAAAAACTGATGCCAAAGGACATTATCAAGCTGATAATTTCAATGATGATCTCTAAGAAAAGTGCAGGGAATTATGGAATCAAAGAGAAGGTTTATCCCAAAGGAATCCATTTGATGATTCCTTGGTTTGATAGACCAATTATCTTTGATGTCAGAGACCTTGGGTACCAATTACAATGAAAGAGTTTTACCGTCCATAATTCATGAGACCTTGAAGGCAGTTGTAGCACAGTATAATGCAAGCCAGCTCATTACATAGCGTGAGGCTGTTAGCAAAGAGATAAGAAAAATTCTTACCCAGCGGGCTGCAAATTTCAATATTGCACTTGATGATGTTTCAATTATTAACCTTACTTTTGGTAAAGAGTTTACAGCTGCTATTGAAGCAAAAGAGGTGGCTGCTCAGAAAGCTGAGAGAGCTAAATTCAGAGTGGAGAAAGCGGAACAAGATAAAAGAAGGGCCATTGTTCGAGCAAAAGGGGAGGCGAAAAGTGCTCAACTTATTGGGGAAGCTATATTCAACAATCATGCTTTCATTACACTAAAAAAGATGGAGGCTCGCAGAGAAATCACGGGCACTATATCCAATTCAGAAAACAGAGTCTTGCGAAGTTCTGATGGTTTGATGTTGAACCTGCAAGATATGCAGATCGAGGATTTAGGCCCTAAAGCTCTTGTGAAAAAGTGACTCCTTGGTTCAAATTCCTGTGGGAAATACAAGTTGTGAATGTACCCTCTGTTTAATGAGAACACGAGCATGGTGGATTGTATTTGCCATTCCTGACTTGAAAACCAAAGTCTACAGGCGGTTCACCTTAGTGTCTGCTACAAATGCGCTGTCAGGCCGTTCGAAGTCTTCTCTCTATGACCAGTCTCCTTCCTACTCTTCTTCTAAGGTCGGAGACAGGTTCAGGTTCGGGTTTCTGGGAGTGAGGGCTGAGGCGATAGCTACTGGAGCTACCACGACAGAATCCGAAATAGCTGGCGGAAGCGACAGCTGCTGGAGCTACCACTGCAGAGCCCGAAACTGCTAATGCAGAACAATCACCCCAGGAGCCTGCACCTCAAGGTGTGAATGCGGAAGTGCATGCTTATCAGGCTGAGGTGAGTCGATTGCTGGACATTATTATGCACAGCCTTTACAGCCATAACTGGAGAATATTAGTGGTTACGAAAGCACATGTTTATGTGATTAGTGGAACGATTTCACAATGGTATTTTGCACCAACAGGTGCACGTGTTGTTGGGAGTATCACGCATTCCCTTCGGAATGCATTTGGTCCTTCTTTTGGCAGCGTTTGCTTCTCAAGACTTGTGCTTTCTTTTGTACTCATGATTAGGGTAGCTGTTGACAGCTCTCAGAATAATGTTCAGCAAGGATTTTTCTCTATTCTAATCCGCTGTTGCTCCAAATTCGTACCCTTTGCAATTGAGTTCTTAAACAAATTCACAATCATTTTTACAGCCACAAGAAAGTCTTCCTTCGGGAGTTAGTGAGTAATGCTAGTGATGCTCTTGACAAGCTTCGATTTTTGAGTGTAACCCATTCTTCCTTTCTTGGAGAGTATGTTAATGAATCTACAGTTAGAGTTGTAGATGTATTTGCAAATCTGCAGAGTGGAACAGGTGTTAGCATAGAGGCCGTGGACTCCGTTTTCCAGGCCAAAATATTTAAAATGCTCAAACAGACGGATGCTGCTACGCTGCCGACTGGAGAGTAAAACATATTGCAATTGGATATTATGGACCGCTCTACAGGGGAGGCAATCGCCATCATCAATTGACAAAATCAGAAGTAGTTGTCATCATCAATTGATAATATCAGAGGCAATCACAAAGCAGTGCAATCCGACTCATCATCGCCATGAAAGCAACAGTTGTTGTTGGAAAAAAAGCCTGTTAACTATGCATGTAAAGTCTGAGACTCCAGTTAGTGCTATGTTCATAAGGAAAATACCTTGATATGCCAGTTCACGATATCCTAAATGAGTTTCAGAAAGGACAACCACATGGCAGCTGTAGTAAGAAAAATTTAAAGAATATGATATCAATTGATATGAATGCAAAGGCACTTTCATAAGGAGAGAGTGGGCATCATGTTTCAGAATTAAAGATCACTGTAGTTAAGCAGCAAACTGAAAATAGTGTTTCAAATAGAGAGAGTTCAACCGACCAATCCACACCGAGAACAAATGCAACAGAGGCTTCAGATAGTCTGGAAGATGGCGAAATCATAGGGATCATCACTCTTAAGGATGTTTTTGAAGAGCTACTTCAAGGAGACACTTGGCAGAATGCTGGCTACTGGTCCTGGTTTATTTTGAAAATCCTAAAAAACATCACTGGACTGCTGTCACTTCTGGATGAGATTAAAAGCATACTACTCTCTCCAGAGGTTTCTTAAAGGTCTTGCCATAGTTATGATAGAAGCTCACATGCACCATAGCTAAGGAAAAAATAAATCAGTCTTTTCTAAGATAAAAAGGAGGGACCTATCAAGTGTATGGATGTGTGGTATCTGCAGAGCACATGGTGTAGCCAAATGATCCTAAACAAGGTTTTGACAAAGCAGATTACTATGCTCATTCTAACCATTATCACTCTGATTTTCATGTAACTCACTTGACAAGAAATATAATGTATTTTGGCATCAACAATTCAATTTTCTTCTTGTTAGTCTCTTCCATTGCTGTACCTTGAACCCCGTGTTCTGCAGCCCTTGCGTGAACTCTACGACATTTCTGGTGAACCCGACGTGAAAGTGCTGCGTCATTTGTTTTTAGCAAGATGGGAGACTCGCAAGAAGAGATGACAGATGATAATGTCATGAAGAACCTGTTTCAGTCATTTACCATGTATATGCAGCAGCAAGCTCATGCAAAACGAGACAGTGATGCTATGGATGCCTTGAAAGCTGTCCAACAGGAGATGAAGCAGTTTAATGGCCAGCAAGTGTCAACTTACCTGCATTTGTATGAAGAAAAGATGAAGTTTTTTGGGGTTTCTCAAGATGTTTGGAGCCGCTACTTCTTGCGGATCGTGGTGCGCGCTCTTGAAGGTCGAATTGCAGAAATTCAAGAAGCACATGCAGGTTGGGCTGAATTTAAAAAGGCATTAAAAGATGAATATTTCCTGGAGGATATAGGTCTTATGAATCGCAAGAATTTTTTAGCATGGGTTTCTATGCCTAATAAGGGACTTTCTGTTACCGCTCTTCTGCGAGAGTTTGAAAGCCGCTATGATCAGTTAGATGGGACTGAACAGCAAGCTTTGGAGATGCAGAAAGTGGAGTTATTTTTACAAGCTGCAGATGCTGATTTACAGGAAAAGTTGGATGATCTTTTGGAAGATCAAGCTACTGATTCAGGTTTAAAGACCGAGTGGAGACATGTCATTGATGCTATGAATGCTCTTGTTAAGAAGCAGCGCAGGAGAGTAAGATTGCATCGTAATACAGGATCAGTTCCTGAAAAATCCTTGGAGACTTCTTCTTCTACCCTTGCTGCAACTTCTTTGCCTAAGCCTACTCCTCCTGTTGTGAATCCACCAGTTCCTGCTGCTCCAGTGCCCTTATCTGTAGATGATGTTATTAAAGGCTTGGCAGATTTGACGATTAAAGCAGTCAAAGCTGAAGTTGGTAAGTTAAAGGAGCAACTTATGTCAATACCTGCTGTAGCACCTGCTCCAGCGACTGCTTTTCCAGTTGGTCAAAGAAAAGGGCGATGATGTATTTGGTGCGACAATACAGAGCACCAACACTGCAAAGATTGTGATGCTTTTTAGGAAGCACGTAAGAAGAATGTAGTGTTTTGGGGACAAGATGGGAAGATATGGCTAACAGAGACTGGCGCTCATCTTGACACAAACTTCGGTAAGGGAGGCATGAAGAAGCTTGTTGATGATATGGCTGCGCGATCAGCTTATGTAAGTGTTAGAGAGATGCTTCAGCTTTTGGAGTCCAGCTTGAGCAGAAATCTAATGGAGACTCTGCTTTATGGTCCTCTGCCTTGGAGATAGTGAGAAGAGGAAAAGTTCAAGCATCTACTATGAATTATGTGGGCTCCAGCATCCAAGGAGAGACAGGATGGGATTCTCCTATTGAAAGGTATTCTATTTTTGCTTATATGGCTAAAACATAGGGTTTAGATGCCATGGTTGAGGAAAAGAGAAGAAGAGATGAGGAGGGTCCCAGCATCTCCAAAAAGACTAGAGGGGGTGACTTTGTTTCACCACCTGTTACAGCTCCACCTATGTCAAGTTCTCCAGCTCAAACAAGTCCTAAACAACCTATGGGAGATAAGCAGATGAAAGAAAAGAGGCAACCAAGAAAGGAGCCAGGATTCAAGCTCTTGTCAGACCTTGAAATGCAGACAAATATGAATAAGATTTTTCATGAAAGAATTTTGAATGGTGGAGTTACTTTTACTGTTGGAGAGGCTCTTGGGATTGCTAGAAGAGAAATACAGGATCAGATGCAGGATCTTTTGTGGAGGAAACGACATGCGATGGAAGGACCTGCTTTACAAGAATTGTGGCATGGAGCTCTTGGGGAAGAGCATGATGATGCAGTGATGGTTGAGAATGCTTCTGTTAATCCGCAATTGGAAAAAATAGTTCAGCCTATGCAGTATGAAGATGATGATACCCCTATCCTCATTCCTCGTAGCCATTTTTCACGAAGTCATTGGGCTAGAGCAACCACTGAGACAGTGGTAAGGATTGGAGAGAAACAAATTCCATTGGTCGCTTTAGTCGATCATGGTTCTGAGATTAATCTTATTGCTCGAGGTGTTTATGAGAGTGGCAAGTGGCCTAAGGATGCAGAGCATGGCTGGCGCATGAGAGCCGCCAATAATACTTCTGGTGATATGTATGCTGCTTGTCTGATGCCAGGAGGCATATTCCACGGTGGATTCCGTGAGGTTTTACGGTGGATTCCGTAAACTTAGATGATCGGGGCTCATACGCAAAGAGGATTCTTTGTGCGAGAAGTTGATGGGGACGCCTGTCCTTTTCGGGCGTTTCATTAATTTAGTGTGTACATGGGTGATTCCATAGCGGGTGATTCCGCAAAATGCATATTAAATTAATAAACGTTTATGAGTTTAGAGTGAGCACTCGTAATAAATTAAGGTTAGGATTTATTTCTAACCAGTTGATTTATTTATGTAGCTGAAGACTGCTAGGTATTCACTTTTGTCGGTTTAATTGTGTTATTTTACTAACGATTGTGAATGCTTCAGTTGATGTGTAGAGATAGCAGCAGTGGCGGAGGAAAGCATTGGAGTCTAGCGGGTTTCCGACCTTTGGATATATTTTGATAGGCGCCACGCCTATATTTTGATTATGTCTATAGAGACATCGACTATTTATTATTATTTTGTATGCGCTTATGCGCCTGGATATGTTATTTTTATTTGGACATTGAGATTGGGCGTGCCAGACTCTTTGGGCACCGTCCATTAGCTTTATTTTCCTATTTTTGGTAGAAAGCAAACTCAAAAGCTAAAAGCTTGTCATATTTTTGTAATTGGGCTATTTTTGAGCAAAAAGATTGGAAATATATATTAAATACATGCTTTGTGAAGCGCACACACAAGGCATGGGGGAGATTCAACCCAATTTGTCTCTTGTCTCATGTCGTGCTTGTTTTTACATTGGTCTTTGTGCTAAAAAGTAGAGTGCTTTGTTCTTGGGGACCTTTGGGAATTCACTACGTGAGCTACCTGCGTCCGATCTGCGCACCAGTGGTATCAGAGCGGAGCAGAGATCAAGGGCTTCCAATCGCTACCAATCTCGGGCGAAGGCAGAGCTCCAGGAACAAACGGCCTCTACAGTCAATCTCGTCGCGAACCGTCCATACAGGCAGACTTCTGGTGATCAAGAACCCCTGTTTCTACTGTCAGATCGCGAAGGACCACTCTCTGTTGGCGGAGGACCACTTCTTCAACTCCTTCATCAAGTCGTGGACAATAAGAGATAAGCTCATATCTTCCATAGCTAAATAAGCTTAAACCTCAAAGTTTCAAAGGCTTAGTTAATTGACTTAAAGCCTATAAAAAAAAGAAAAACGAATCAAATCGTGACGGCGGGCTGTTCTGAAGGCCGCGAATTCCGCCGTGGACATCCTCTTGTCCTAAAAAAACGCGACGCTTCCTGAGAAGCACTAAGCTACTTACTCCCCTAAGTCATCTAAGGCAAGTCACCTCTGCAAGCTATAAACCCCAGGTCACACCACAGAAGTCAAGTTCAGCAAGACACTTGGAATCAAGTCCTGCAAGTTCTGCAAGTCGGCTAAGTCCAGCAAGTCAACAACCCTGCAAGTCTGTTAAGTCTGCAACTCTGCAAGTCAGACTAAATCAGAACTGACTAACGCTCGAAACTCCTAGAAGACTTGTTCGTTTGCAAAAACTCAGAACTGGAAAGTTGTTCGCAGCAAGCTGTTTTACCTATCTACAAGTTCGTTGAAGTACTTTCAGCAAACGGAGACAGAAATATTTCAGAATTTCTAAAAATTGAAGAAGAAAATACCCAAAAATACATAGCCTTGTAACCCCAAATTTGAGCTACGCTCATCCCGCTAACTGATTTTGAGTGAGAAAGGTTTGTTGAGTTTTACAGGATGACTACCCCACATATGGATGATCCTATGGCTGAAGACGATCTACCCGAGCCTACCATGGAACAAAAGCTGGATCTTATCATGTTGCAATTAGACGAAGAGCGAAGAGCTAGGCAAGCCTTGCAAGCGCAATTGACAAAGCTACAAGGAGCGTCCACTGATAAAGAAGAACCTCAAGCTGAAGATTTGATACGTCGTACCATCGACGCCACTCTTGAAGCACAAATCATTCGCAAGGAATCCAAGATAAGTAAACGAAGTTTCAAGTTTCGCACTTTCAATGGCATAAGAGAAGGAAAGACTGTTTTATCATTCATTAGCCAATTTGATGACTATTTCCATGAGGAAACTTATCATGAGAAAGATAAAATCAAGTGTGTTACTAATCATCTGATAGATAGAGCATCACTTTGGTGGACTGTCGTCCGCAAGAGCATAGAATGTCCTGCTACATGGGAAGATTTCAAGAAGAAGTTCATGCAAAATTTCCTTCCACCGCAATTTCATGAGAAGGCAATCAAGCAATGGGATTTACTTCAACAGCGCGACCGTGAGCCTATTCCACAGTATACAAAGCGTTTTTGGAATGCATTTCTACAGCAACGCATGCTTGAAGACGTACCAGAGACGACCCATAAGCGGAAGTACATGTCTGGACTTCTTGGACATTACTACGCTGAGGTGAACATGTTCAAGCCTGCTACCCTTGAAGACGCTATCTCCTTAGCTCACGACACTGAAGATAAGTTACGTGGAAGAGATCGACGACCACAGCCATTCCAAGCAAATGGTAATTATGGATCTAAACAATTCAATTCAAATTTCAGAAGGTTTAATCCAGGTCGTTTTTCATCACCATCTTTCCGCAAGAATTGGCCTAAACCACCTGCATTACCATCCACTGTCAATCCAAATCCTAAGCCTATCCAACAAGCAAATCCAAATATACCCAGACTCCCAGCCATTGCAAATAATGTGACCAAAGCCAAGCCCATCGTATGCTACAAGTGTCACCAGCCAGGCCATCTCGCGGCAAATTGTCATTCAAAGAAGCCATCAGCACATATCAACTACCTTGGAGCTATGGACGAGGACGAGCATGAGGATATGCCGGACTTCACTGAAGAAGAAGATGATCCTACTACTACTTCCGACACTTTACCAGGTATGCCTACTTTACATTCATTGTTGACTATGAAATGTATGGTGCATGGAAAAGAAAGAACTGTATTGCATGATGACGGTAGTACGCATGATTTTATTTCAGCAAAATTGGTAAAGGAATTGAAATTGCATACAGTACCTACACACTATCGCATAAAAGCTGCATTTTTAGGTACTAGGTACAATGGCACACAAGAAGTTCAAGATTTAGAAATTCAAATTGGTCCATATATTGAAAGAAGAAATTTCTTAGTTGTCCCATTACAGTGTAGCGACATTATTCTAGGAATGCCATGGAGACACCAAAATAATCCCAATATAGATTATTCCACACACACAATGAATATTAATTTTCAAGGAAAATCTATTATCTTATTTGGTATGCATGCATCTCATATGTTTCCACTGCTTTCGCATACTCAAGCAAAACGTGCACTACGAAAGAATACTAAATCATATCTCATTTGGGTGAATGAATTGCACGCAAAAGAAACTCATATGCACCCTAGGCATAAGGAATTTCTTGCATATTTTAAGGATTGTTTTGCAGAAGACCTACCATCAGGTTTACCTCCATCACGTCCAGAAGACCATAAGATTGACCTAATACCTGGCACACAACCACCTTGCAAAGCCCCATATAGGCACAATCAAATAGAGCAAAAAGAAATCCAGAGTCAAGTAGAAGAATTACTAAATAGAGGTTTAATTCGACCTAGCAGTTCCCCATTCGGTGCACCTGTGCTCTTAGTCAAGAAAAAGAATAATACTTATCGGATGTGTATTGACTACCGAGCATTAAACAAGATCACTGTAAAGAATAGGTATCCTATACCTAGAGTTGACGACCTTATGGACAAACTGCAAGGATCTTCTATATTTAGTAAAATTGACCTTAAATCTGGATATCATCAGGTGAGGTTAGATAGATCCGACATATTTAAGACTGCATTCAGGACACAGTTTGGCCATTACGAATTCTTAGTTATGCCATTCGGATTAACTAATGCACCTGCTACTTTCAGTAGAATGATGAATCGTATTTTTCTAAAATATCAGTATTGTGTGATTGTTTTCTTTGATGATATTTTAGTATTCAGTCAAAGTGAAAAAGAGCATTATGAGCATTTATCATTAGTTTTTCAATTACTGAAAGAAAATCAATTGTTTGCAAATCCTGACAAGAGTGAATTCTTTAAGACAGAAATAGAATATCTAGGTCATATTGTATCAGAAGAAGGAATAAAAGTTGATCCTAAGAAAATTGACGCAATATTGCATTGGCCTATTCCTAAAAATGTACATGAATTACGCTCATTCCTTGGTCTTGCTAGTTTCTATAGGAAGTTTGTACGTAATTTCTCATTACTTGCTTTACCACTGACCAAACTTCTTAAGAAAGGCATTGTTTATCAATGGACTGAAAACCAGCAGAAATCCTTTGATTTACTTAAACGTGCATTGACCAATGCCCCTGTTCTACAATTGCCTGACTTTAACCGACCATTCTTTTTAGTTGTGACTGATGCTAGCGGATCAGGAATAGGAGCCGTGTTAATGCAAGATAACCATCCAATAGCATATTCTAGTTCTAAGCTGAAACCCTCTGAGCTCAAATATTCCACTTATGACAAGGAACTCTTAGCAGTTGTACAAGCATTGAAACAATGGAAGCATTATTTAATGGGTTCAGAATTCATGATAAAGACCGACCAGCAAAGCATTAGACATCTACTTAGCCAACCCCAAATTTCTGACCGCCATATCAAATGGGCTTCATTCATTCAAAGTTTCCATCCTATCATTCAATACCAACCTGGAAAAGAAAATGTAGTTGCCGATGCATTAAGTAGAAGACCTGCAATTCATAACATTTCTATCATATCTTTTGATTCTTTGATTGCTATGAAAGACACATATCACCAGGATATTACTTTTCATTCTGATTGGCAAAAATTAGTTCAAAATAATTTCATTCCTGTTGATTCATTGTCATATAATGATGGATTCATGTTCTTTGAAAAGAGACTGTGTGTTACTATTCCATTCCGATCTTTTGTTTTGAATGAAATTCATTGTCCCCCATATCAAGGTCATAGAGGTATCATTTCTACATTACGCATGTTAACTGAAGATTTTTATTGGTCGCATATGGATGCAGATGTGTCTAATTTTGTTTCTGAATGTCTGATTTGTCAAAGAATAAAGAGACATCATGGTAAACAATATGGGTTATTAATGCCTTTATCTATTCCATCTAAACCTTGGGAACATATATCTATGGATTTCATTACTGGCTTACCAAATACTAAATCTAACCATGACATGATTTGGACAATTGTAGATAGATTTAGTAAGCAAGCATATTTCATTGCATGTAAGAAAACTTTAACAGCATCACAAGCAGCACAGTTATTTTTGAAAACTATTTTTATTAACCATGGATTGCCGAAAGTGATTATTTCAGATAGAGATTCTAGATTTTGTAATAATTTCTGGATTACACTGTTTGCAAATCTAGGCACAAAGATTGATTTTTCATCTGCATTTCATCCAGAAACAAATGGACAAACAGAAGCCACAAATAGCACTATTTTAGATCTTTTACGTGCATACACTATCTCTAAACCTCAAACATGGGATACTCATTTGCATTTATTACAGTTTGCTTACAATAATACACCGCACACATCTACAAAGAAAGCACCTTTTGAAGTTATTTATGGACATAGATTATCTACACCTGTTGCATCTTTGTCTAATAGAATACAAAATGCCGATGATATTGCTGTTATGCATAACACTATTTTTGATGAGGTCAAGGATATGATTGCTAAAGCCCAACAATCATATACCAAACAAGCCAACAAGAAAAGACAAGCCATGAATTTCAAAGTAGATGATTATGTTTGGCTTAGAATAGAAAAGTGTAGACTGCAAAGTGTAGATAGACATCCAGTTGTTAAATTAGCCCCTAGATTCTACGGACCATTTAGAATCATTCATAAGATTAATGACAATGCATTCAAGTTAGAACTGCCATCACATTGGAAAATTCATAATACATTTCATATTAGTTTATTGAGACCATTTAGAGGACAATTACCTATCCACCCTGTCTATGAAAACCCACCTTTACTAGAAGAAGAGACTGAAATCCTTGAACCAGAAGCCATCATAGACACTGATTACATGACCACTAGAACTGGCCGAAGGTACTCTAGATATCTCGTGAAATTTAAGAACCATCCTGTAGAAGAAGCACAATGGATGCACGCTAGAGACCTAAATGCTTTCCCCACTCTGTTAGCTCCACATTGAGCTAATAGCAATTGAGGTAAATTGCTATCCCAACCCGGGGGTATGATGCCAGGAGGCATATTCCACGGTGGATTCCGTGAGGTTTTACGGTGGATTCCGTAAACTTAGATGATCGGGGCTCATACGCAAAGAGGATTCTTTGTGCGAGAAGTTGATGGGGACGCCTGTCCTTTTCGGGCGTTTCATTAATTTAGTGTGTACATGGGTGATTCCATAGCGGGTGATTCCGCAAAATGCATATTAAATTAATAAACGTTTATGAGTTTAGAGTGAGCACTCGTAATAAATTAAGGTTAGGATTTATTTCTAACCAGTTGATTTATTTATGTAGCTGAAGACTGCTAGGTATTCACTTTTGTCGGTTTAATTGTGTTATTTTACTAACGATTGTGAATGCTTCAGTTGATGTGTAGAGATAGCAGCAGTGGCGGAGGAAAGCATTGGAGTCTAGCGGGTTTCCGACCTTTGGATATATTTTGATAGGCGCCACGCCTATATTTTGATTATGTCTATAGAGACATCGACTATTTATTATTATTTTGTATGCGCTTATGCGCCTGGATATGTTATTTTTATTTGGACATTGAGATTGGGCGTGCCAGACTCTTTGGGCACCGTCCATTAGCTTTATTTTCCTATTTTTGGTAGAAAGCAAACTCAAAAGCTAAAAGCTTGTCATATTTTTGTAATTGGGCTATTTTTGAGCAAAAAGATTGGAAATATATATTAAATACATGCTTTGTGAAGCGCACACACAAGGCATGGGGGAGATTCAACCCAATTTGTCTCTTGTCTCATGTCGTGCTTGTTTTTACATTGGTCTTTGTGCTAAAAAGTAGAGTGCTTTGTTCTTGGGGACCTTTGGGAATTCACTACGTGAGCTACCTGCGTCCGATCTGCGCACCATTGTCCGAGTATCAGAATTTCTATTGGTAATGTTGAAGAGGATTATCATTGCTTTGTTCAGGATTCTTGCTCTTATCCGATTATTCTTGGACAGCCTTTCATTACAGAAGCAAGAATGGAAACGAAAGTGATGGATGACGGGTCAGCTTATGCGCGGATACGCAGTAAAGATGGTATGCGAGCTGTTTAGTTTATGACTGCTGGGGTAAATCATCCGAGAAACAGGGACTCCTTGCGTGAGGCACCACTACCTGCGAAGGAGTTGGATTTTCATTAGGTACCGCTGTCTTGCGAGACGCCAGTGGTACGGAGCGGAGAAAAGAGGAGATCTCGCCTCCTGGCAGCCAGTCTTTCTCCAATAATTTTGTTGGTTTTTCTTCAGATAGTTCAATGAGTTATCAGAAAATTTCAGATTTGCCTAGAGCTGCCAGGCAGTACATTTGTCGTAAGGAGAAAGAGTTGAAGAATGCAGGTATTTTGCAAGCAAAAGAGCATGTAGATGGATTGTATGAAGGGATGTCTTATGCAGATACATTGTTTGAGATGGGAGCAATGCTGAAAACTGATGTATGTAAGGGTTCAAAAATCATACTTGTGCAAACCTTGGAAATGTTTCAGGAAATTTCTGGTTTTATGCTGCAAACAGAGTTAGAGGCTGAGAAAACTCAGCAAACTGAATTTATGGCTGATCTTGATCAGCTAACAGAGCTGCAGAGGGCTGAATTCATTCAGCCAATAGAGTTGAATGTAGAAAATTTTCTGCATACAGAGTTTCAGGCTGCACCCATGCAGTCCATAGAGCGAAAGGCTGAAATTTTTCAGCCAACAGAGTTGAAAGTTGCTGAAAATTTGCAGAAATTGCAGCAAAGAAAAGAGTGCTTGAATGATGCCAAGGTTGACACAAAATATAAAACAGTTGATAAGAAGGTTAAGCCGGTTGCAGGCCCGCTTCCTTCTGATAGTGATGAACAGATTGAAAAAGCTATGAAGCGGCCTATGTTGAGAGACCCTGCAAATATTGGACATAAGTTTACAGCTGAAACTCTTGCAGAATTGAAGATTGGAAATGATGATTTTTTGCTTCCAGTGGAAAAAGAATGTTTTAGAGAGATGCTTGGACGTCATGGTAAGGCATTTGCTTTCTTTCCACATGAAATTGGCTGCATTAGTCCTAAATTGGTTGCACCCATGGCCATCTTCACTGTTCCTCATGTACCATGGAATATACGTCCTATACATGTGCCTAAAGCACACTTGCCAAAGCTGATAGAGTTGCTGAATGAGAAGATTAAAATGGGGATTTTGGAACCCTCTTCTGCACCCTATTCTAACAGGTGGTTTACTGTACCAAAGAAGAATGGTACTTTGAGATTTATTTAGGATATGCAACTCGTGAACAAAGTGACAATCAGGAATGTGGGAACAGGTCCAGTTGTGGATGAATTTGCTGAGGCTTTTGCAGGACGAGCCATCTATTCTCTAGATGACTTGTATTCAGGTTATTATCAGTTTCAGCTTGCCTTGGAAAGCAAGGATATTACTACTATGCGGACACCTATTGGTCTTGTGAGGATGTGTACCTTGCCTCAAGGTGCCACAAACTCAGTTGCTCATATGATGAATGCTAAGCATAGAGTTCTACAAGACTATATTCCGCAATATACCATGCCTTTTCTAGATGATGTGCCTATTAAGGGTTGTGCAGAAGAATAAAAGAATGAAAGTCTTGATTTGCATGGATGTAGACAGTTTGTGGCTGACCACTTGGTTGCTTGTGAGCAAATATTGACACGATTAGAGGAGGTGAATTTGACTCTTTCAGGGCTGAAATCTATCTTTGGTGTTAATGAAGTTATCATAGTTGGGCACATGGTTGGTTATTATGGTAGGAAGCCTTCACCTGCAAAGGTGGATGCCATAAGCAGGATTGCAGAGTATTGCTCGACTACTTCAGAGGTGCGGAGATTTGTGGGAGCTTGCGTATTTTACATGATTTGGATTCCTCATTTTTCTCATATAGCAGATATTCTCTATCAGCTGCTTCGAAAGGGGCAGAAATTTCATTGGGATGAGAAGTATTCAAAAGCCATGCGTAAGCTCAAGAAGCTGTTGCAATCAGCTCCTACTCTACGCAAGGCGGATTATCAGTGTGGACGGCCAATCATGTTGACAGTTGATACTAGCCCTATTGGCATAGGTTGGGCTGTGGGACAGGATGATACTGATGGAAATAGATATGCAATCCACTTTGGAGCTAAAGTTCTTAATGAGCGACAGAGGAGATATCCACAGATCAAAAGAGAGTTGTGGGGAGTAGTCACTGCACTGAAGTGTGACAAAGGGTATTTTATTGGAGCTTCAGTTGTTGTGGAAATAGATTGTTTGCCTTTGCTTGGCATGATTACTAGTTGCTCGACTCCAGATATAGCAATGCTTCGGTGGATTGCCTATATCAAATCATTGAATCCAGAATTTCGACACATAGCAGGGAAAGATAATCCAGTTGCTAACATGCTATCTAGAGCGAGATATGAGGATGAGGAGTCAATGCTTGCAGAAGATGATGAGACAGAGTTTGCTGCTTCTGTCCTTGTTCATGATTGTCATGTATCTACTGTTGAAGCCTTTATTGAAGAACTTTATGTTGACGAGTGGCTGCAAATTGGACAGTATCTAAGTTCATTGACTCGAAGAGCTGATTGGACAGATGATGAATTCAAGAAAATCAGAAGTAAGGCTTATGGGTATTTCTTGAAAGATGGTTTTCTTTGGAAGCATCCAAAGAAAAGAGGAGGCTTGCCCTTGAGAGTAGTTTGTGATGTAGCGATGCAGATACAGATTATGCGAGAGTTTCATGAGAGCTCATGGGCTGGACATAGAGGTGTGTGGGCTACCTATGAGAAAATCAAAGAAAGATATTGGTGGAGAGGGATGTATAAAGATGTTTCTCACTTTGTGGAGACTTGCAGGGACTGCCAGCTTTACTCTTTAGTGCGACATTGTGATGAGTTGCATCCGACTTATCCACTATGTATGCATTATAAATGGGTGGTAGACTTGGTTACTTTACAAGTGGGACTTTGGCAGATGAGATATCTTGTCTTGGCTAGGGAGGACCTTACAAACTATGTTGAAGGCAGATCTTTGCGGACAAAGACCACCACTACAGTATGTAAATTCTTGTTGGAAGAAATATTTTGCAGGTATGGATGTATAGGCAAGATTACAGCTGATCGTGGACAGCTAGATGCAGATGAAGCTAGAGAATTTTTCTCACGGCTTGGGATTAAATTGGCTCTTACTACTGCCTATAATCCAGAGGGAAATGGCAAGAGTGAAAGAGGACATCCGCCAATAGTTAAAGCATTGGCAAAAGCTTGTAGAGGTCGGATTGGAGATTGGCCGAGATTACTACCTTTTGCGTTGTGGGCTGATCGCTCTACACATAGTGTGACTACTGGATACATGCCTGCAGAGTTGATGTATGGGCAAAAACCTGTCATGTCTACAAAAATTTGTGCTCTCACATGGAATGTTCTTCTGTGGCATGAGAATTTTTCAAGGGAAGAGCTTCTAGCTCTTCGGATTTGTCAACTAGAGAGAAGGACAGAAGATGTGCAGCTAGCAGTTGATCGTTTGAAGGCAGCCCGTCTCAGAAATAAGGACAGGTTTGATTTAAGGCATCGCTTGAGGCCTAGAGCCATAAAAGAAGGAGATTGGGTTCTAGTCTACGATAGTAGTCTAGAAAATCAGCATAGTAGCATGAGAAAAATGGTTCAAAGATGGTTTGGACCGTATGAAGTGAAACAGGTTTTTGACAATGGTACCTATGAGTTGGCTGAATTAGATGGAACAGTATTGAAGGTGCCCATTGCTGGAAAACGAGTCAAGATTTTCAAGAGAAGAGAAGATGAAGAATATGCACTTGAAGTGTTGACAGAAGTAGAGCAGGTAGAAGAAAGGCAAGTAGAAGAAGCAGAGAATATAGATAATGAAGTTGATGGAGAAACAGGTCTACTAGAAACAGAAGATGGACTTGACTTGTTTGTGGACTTGAATGATCCTGGATAGTTGGCACATCCGGAGGATGCGCAGGTTTAGAGGGGGTGGATGTCGTGCTATTGCGCATCCGAGTCGTATACACCTCCATTTCTTTTGTTGTGCATTTGTGTTATTTTATGCGTGTGATTCATTGTTTGTGTGATGCTTTTCGATAATCTGCATCCAATGTACATATTCCCTTAGTGCATGTGTTCGATTTTGTTTGGATGCATGATGTGTGTGTGTTAGAAAAATATGAAAAACTAATGCCAAAGGACATTATCAAGCTGATAATTTCAATGATGATCTCGAAGAAAAGTGCAGGGAATTATGGAATCAAAGAGAAGGTTTATCCCGAAGGAATCCATTTGATGATTCCTTGGTTCGACAGACCAATTATCTTTGATGTCAGAGACCTTGGGTACCAATTACAATGAAAGAGTTTTACCGTCCATAATTCATGAGACCTTGAAGGCAGTTGTAGCACAGTATAATGCAAGCCAACTCATAACATAGCGTGAGGCTGTTAGCAAAGAGATAAGAAAAATTCTTACCCAACAGGCTGCAAATTGCAATATTGCACTTGATGATGTTTCAATTATTAACCTTACTTTTGGTAAAGAGTTTACAGCTGCTATTGAAGCAAAACAGGTGGCTGCTCAAAAAGCTGAGAGAGCTAAATTCAGAGTGGAGAAAGCGGAACAAGATAAAAGAAGGGCCATTGTTCGAGCAAAAGGGGAGGCGAAAAGTGCTCAACTTATTGGGGAAGCTATATTCAACAATCATGCTTTCATTACACTAAAAAAGATGGAGGCTAGCAGAGAAATCGCGGGCACTATATCGAATTCAGAAAACAGAGTCTTGCGAAGTTCTTATGGTTTGATGTTGAACCTGCAAGATATGCAGATCGAGGATTTAGGCCCTAAAGCTCTCGTGAAAAAGTGACTCCTTGGTTCAAATTCCTGTGGGAAATACAAGTTGTGAATGTATCCTCTGTTTAATGAGAACGCGAGCATGGTGGATTGTATTTGCCATTCCTGACTTGAAAACCAAAGTCTACAGGCGGTTCACCTTAGTGTCTGCTACAAATGCGCTGTCAGGCCGTTCGAAGTCTTCTCTCTATGACTAGTCTCCTTCCTACTCTTCTTCTAAGGTCGGAGACAGGTTTAGGTTAAGGTTTCTAGGAGTGAGGGCTGAGGCGACAGCTACCGGAGCTACCACGACAGAATCCGAAACAGCTGGCGGAAGCGACAGTTGCTAGAGCTACCACTGTAGAGCCCGAAACTGCTAATGCAGAACAATCACCCCAGGAGTATGGACCTCAAGGTGTGAATGCGGAAGTGCATGCTTATCAGGCTGAGGTGAGTCGATTGCTGGACATTATTATGCACAGCCTTTACAGCCATAACTGGAGAATATTAGTGGTTACGAAAGCACATGTTTATGTGATTAGTGGAACGATTTCACAATGGTATTTTGCACCAACAGGTGCACGTGTTGTTGGGAGTATCACGCATTCCCTTCGGAATGCGTTTGGTCCTTCTTTTGGCAGCGTTTGCTTCTCAGGACTTGTGCTTTCTTTTGTACGCATGATTAGGGCAGCTGTTGACAGCTCTCAGAATAATGTTCAGCAAGGATTTTTCTCTATTCTAATCCGCTGTTGCTCCAAATTCGTACTCTTTGCAATTGAGTTCTTAAACAAATTCACAATCATTTTTACAGCAACAAGAAAGTCTTCCTTCGGGAGTTAGTGAGTAATGCTAGTGATGCTCTTGACAAGCTTCGATTTTTGAATGTAACCGATTATTCCTTTCTTGGAGAGTATGTTAATGAATCTACAGTTAGAGTTGTAGATGTATTTGCAAATCTGCAGAGTGGAACAGGTGTTAGCATAGAGGCTGTGGACTCCGTTTTCCAGGCCAAAATATTTAAAATGCTCAAACAGACGGATGCTGCTACGCTGCCGACTGGAGAGTAAAACATATTGCAATTGGATATTATGGACCGCTCTACAGGGGAGGCAATCGTCATCATCAATTGACAAAATCAGAAGTAGTTGTCATCATCAATTGATAATATCAGAGGCAATCACAAAGCAGTGCAATCCGACTCATCATCGCCATGAAAGCAACAGTTGTTGCTGGAAAAAAAGCCTGTTAACTATGCATGTAAAGTCTGAGATTCCAGTTAGTGCTGTGTTCATAAGGAAAATACCTTGATATGCCACTTCACGATATCCTAAATGAGTTTCAGAAAGGACAACCACATGGCAGCTGTAGTAAGAAAATTTCAAAGAATCTGATATCAATTGATGTGAATGCAAAGGCACTTTCATAAGGAGAGAGTGGGCATCATGTTTCAGAATTAAAGATCACTGTGGTTAAGCAGCAAACTCAAAATAGTGTTTCAAATAGAGAGAGTTCAACCGACCAATCCACACCGAGAACAAATGCAACAGAGGCTTCAGATAGTCTGGAAGATGGCGAAATCATAGGGATCATCACTCTTAAGGATGTTTTTGAAGAGCTACTTCAAGGAGACACTTGGCAAAATGCTGGCTACTGGTCCTGGTTTATTCTGAAAATCCTAAAAAACATCACTGGACTGCTGTCATTTCTGGATGCGATTAAAAGCATACTACTCTCTCCAGAGGTTTCTTAAAGGTCTTGCCATAGTTATGATAGAAGCTCACATGCACCATAGCTAAGGAGAAAATAAATCAGTCTTTTCTAAGATAAAAAGGAGGGACCTATCAAGTGTATGGACGTGTGGTATCTGCAGAGCACATGGTGTAGCCAAATGATCCTAAACAAGGTTTTGACAAAGCAGATTACTATGCTCATTCTAACCATTATCACTCTGATTTTCATGTAACTCACTTGACAAGAAATATAATGTATTTTGGCATCAACAATTCAAATTTATTATTGTTAGTCTCTTCCATTGCTGTACGTTGAACCCCGTGTTCTGCAGCCCTTGCGTGAACTCTACGACATCGGGAGGTGGCTGATTTGTAGCTTTAGAAAAATCCAAACTTCTTCTTGTCACTTCCTTAGATACCCTTGCATTATCTTCATCTCTCATTTGTTTCTCTTCAAAAAGTGCATCCATGTTTTTTCCTTTTTCTAAATATGTATCCACTAAATATGCATCTATTAGTAATTTCCAACTAGTTATGTCATGAATGTCATGCTCTACATGAGACAGTTCATTTCCAATAACCTTTCTCGTTTCAGTTGCATGAAAAGCATGTGTCCATATTTTAGCCTTTGGACCAACCATCACTTGGCCATGCATTCTATCCAACTGTAGACCAAAAGTAGAAGCATGTATCGCCGCATAAGCATTTCGAATAGCCAAGTCTTCCAACAACTTCTGCATACCTCCCTTTCCAAAATTCAAAGCAAGAGGCAATCCCATTTCTTATGCATGGATATTACCATCTTTCCAAAAGATGAGCTGTTGTAATGAGGCCTTCTAATAACCAGCACAATCTTTCCTTTCATGCTGCAAACTATCACACCATATACATCTTTCCCTTGGTTTAGGTGCTGCTGCTTGGCCGTCCCCTTCCTCTTGTCCTTTCTCATTCAATTTTGCGACCTTCATTTGAATCTCATGCATGCCTTTGACCAATTCATCTAATATATATTTCTCCCTATCATTGGGAACATCATGAATAGTCATAGGATTAGCCACATAAGTGAATGGCTTACTGAATACATCAACTATTTTGCCCATAACAATGGACAAGCTACATGCATGCAATCTTTCTCTTCTTCTTTTATTTTTCACTAGTGAATTAATAGTTTCCTTGACATGTCTCCACTGTATTTTCAGACCTTTCTCTGTAGTCCGATCCTCTAGCAAATCATTAAGCTTCTCTTGAAGCTCAGGATCTGCTGCTTGTAGAAACAATTCAATTTTCTGAGTTGCAAAAGCTTGTTGTTCTGCAAGATCCAACTACTCAAATCAACTTTCAAATTCTCTTAACAATTCTATAGCCGCAAGACCCTTATTGGGTTGTGAAACCCACTGCTAAAAAGTCTTGCACATAATCAAACTGGTATCTTCAATGTAAAATTCTTCCCTGAATGTCTTCTTGAAAGCTACCCAGTCAGCATGCTACATGTATAATTTAGTAATCCGCACTTTCAGTTCATGTACAGTAACACATACAAAATACGAGCTCCATGCAAGTTGAGCCACTCTAAAGAACTCCATCTTTTGAGCATAGGTATGTACATATGCAGATACATTTCTGCCTTGAACAACTTCATCTCACACTTAACTACTTGTAGAGCATCATCACAATACTTTGTGTTTGAGCAGAAGCGTGCATCACCTATTATTGTTGTATATGCATAAGGATATTCATATTTTTCACCAACTATTACAAAACATTACTAGAGATTGTGTTCAAAGGTTCTCCCATCTTGTCTTTCCTTTTTCTGATGACCTTTCACGTCGAGTTTACCAATGTCGGAGGGGTTTTTGTCGAAAGGTCGTATCCACCTGGGACTAGAGATAGAAGGATGTAGAGATAGGAGATGGAAGAGAAAAAAAAAAGAATATACAAGAGGTAAACACAACAAAGACAAAGCACAATGAATTGAATCAATATGTATTGACAGAACTTGAAATCCTTTGTTTGGCACTACTTTGAAGCAATTTCCAGGCATTAGATCTCCTCGAGCTCCTTCGTAGACTAAAAATGTGCTTCAAAATAATAGCTCCTTCTCTACTGCTCGGAACCCAAATCAGATGGCTTCGTTGGCTTCTAAAGGGGAGTAAAACCATAAGACACCTGGTCCATGATCTCCCAGTTCACTCCTTCTTCTTCTAGTTCAAAGTGCACTTTTTAGCCTATCAACAGTGATCGCGAGCCGGTGAGATTTTCGTCCATCTTTCTTTTTTATGAAAATTTCCAAAACTAGCTAAAAACGCAACTTGCTTTTTGCATTTCATCCTAATCTAGAAGCTTTTTTAACATTTTTGGATTTTTATAGTAAATAATATAAAAAATAGGTTAAAATTGTCCAAAAATCTAGTATTTTTGGACCATTCATGCTCCTCACACTAGTAATAATGACTCAGATCACATTGACTCTCTTAATCAATAAGAAAGTTGGATAATGATGCACTCTTGAGTTTTTCACATCATGTCCACGTAGTGGCACAGCAACGCATTTAATTTAATACAAATCCACACATATTTCAAAGTCGAGAAGCCACTAATTCTTTTCCATGGCCGCCATTGACACATCCATAACCATCAATTGACACTCCATAACAGTTCAGTATCATCACACACCCAAAATCTAATGCTTCATCCCACCCCCTCTCACATAGATTGAGCCATGGAAACAAGGTGTAGAGAGGAGATAGAAAGAGGAGAGAGAGAGAGATTGAAATCAGAAAATTTCATTTCTTGCATCATATTGCACATGTATATAATTAGATTGAAACCTTCAATGCGTAGGCCAGGGATATGTCTTCCATCTCTGATGATCTTGCCCTTAATCCTAAAGCCACACTTGATGAATCAAAGGGGCATTAAAAAACTACTTTTTCCCCTCCTCCACACTGAAGAAATGTTTTTTTTTAAAGCCCTTAGCTTAATTATTAATCTTAGAAGTTAATCGATTCAATTTTTTGCATGTTCACATGGCCTGAAATTGGTAAAAGAGCCAAATGAGATCAAAATTGTGAAGGGGTTTGACAGATGGCTTTGTATTATCAAAATCTATCAATCTAGCCTCTATCATGCACTTTTCAGCTCTTGGATTTGGTAGCTACCTCATGACACCAAACATTATGGTATTAAATGGAGGGCCAAACAACCTCCGATTGATGAATGGAGACATGTGTGTTGGGTTCATGGCATTGAAATGCATCTAGAAAAACTCTAGCTCATTGATTTGTAATCATTTTATTTTCCATGAAATTTTTTTCTTTTATGCATCTCAAGGTCTTTTCATGCTTTAAATCGGCTTCAAAAATCCACTCTTAGATAGGCAAAGAGCTTAAGGATAGCTGGGAGAACTCTATTGAGATTGATGATGGCTTTAGAGGGGTCTTTCTTTTATAGCTTGGGAAGGTAGTCTGGTTGGCATATCCGACCATATTATGAACGTTTTCTAGTTGCCATGGAATATTTCAAGGAATATTCTTTTTACCATTGGGTTGAGAGCACTGGCTCTAAGGTCTCAGGGGGGCCTAGCCCCTCGAGATCCCCTAGCCAAGGATAACTTCTATGTCCATGAGCCCCAAAATACGGGTCATTGATAACTCCCATACCCTACAAATCGATGCATTATGCCTTGAGTTGCTACCAACATAACTACTCTATCTAACCCAAAGGCTACATCCACAAATGATGCCAGGAGGCATATTCCACGGTGGATTCCGTGAGGTTTTACGGTGGATTCCGTAAACTTAGATGGCTGGGGCTCATACACAAAGTGGACTCTTTGTGCGAGAAGATGATGGGGATGCCTGTTCTTTTTGGGTGTTTCATTAATTTAGTGTGTACATGGGTGATTCCATAGCGGGTGATTCCGCAAAATGCATATTAAATTAATAAATGTTTATGAGTTTAGAGTGCGCACTCGTAATAAATTAAGGTTAGGATTTATTTCTAACCAGGTGATTTATTTTACTAACAATTGTGAATGCTTCAGTTGATGTGTAGAGATAGCAGCAGTGGCAGAGGAAAGCATTGGAGTCTAGCAAGTATTTGACCTATGGATTATATTTTGATAGGCGTCACGCCTATATTTTGTTATGTCTATTGAGGCATCGATTATTGATTATTATTTTGCACACGGATATGTTATTTCTATTTGGGACATTGTGTTGGGCGTGCCAGACTCTATGGGCACCGTCCATTAGCTTTATTTCCTATTTTTGTAAAAGCAAACTCAAAAGCTAAAAGCTTGTCATATTTTTGTAAATTGGGCTATTATTGAGCATGAAGATGGAAATATACATAAAATACATGCTTTGTGAAGCGCTCACACAAGGCATGGGGGGAGATTGAACCCAATTGGTCTCTTGCTCTTGTCGTTCATGCTTTTTACATTGTTTTTTGTGCAAAAATGTAGAGTTCATTGTTCTTGGGGACCTTCCGGGATTCACTACATGAGCATACTGCAACCGATCTGCGCACTAGTGGTATCAGAGCGGAGCTGAGATCAAGAGCTTCCAATCGCTACCAATCTCGTGCAAAGGTGGAGCTCCTGGAACAATCGGGCTCTACGGTCAATCTCGTCGCGAACCGTCGATACAGGCAGACTTCTGGCGATCAAGAACCCCTGTTTCTACTATTAGATCGCGAAGGACTAGGCTGTACAGGCGGAGGACCACTCCCTCATCTCCATAAACAAGTTGTGGATATACAGTAAGAATCTCCATATCTAACTTCTTCACAAGCTTGGTATTAAAGCTTAAAAGCTTCAGTAACTTCACAAGCTTCAAAACAATTGTCATCGAGCTGTAAGAAGAGCTCCGAAAATTGCGCGACGTCAAAAAAATGGCTGTCCCTTCCTTCACGATCTGTGCCGTTTTTTCACGATTACCCCCTTTCCATAAGCTAAAGCTACTAAGCTTAAATCATTAAGCTTAAAGAAGTTAAGCAAGTTACCTCTCCACTCTGCAAGTCAGCAACTCCGGGTCCTGCACTCCAGAAATCAAGTTCTGCAAGTCAACCGTGATCAAGTCCTGCAAGTTCACTAAGTCGACTAAGTCTACAACTCTGCAAGTCACCTAAGTCTGCAACTCTACAAGTCACCTAAGTCTGCAACTCTGCAAGTCAGACTAGTCAACTGGAGTCAGAACTGACTTGTGCTCAAAACTCCTAGAAGGGTTGTTCTTGCGCAGAAACTCCAAACTGCAAAGTTGTTCGTTGGAAGGTATTCTACCCATACGCAGGTTCGCTAAAGTATTTTCAGCATACGAAGAAGGAAATATTTTAGATTTTCTGAAGATTGAGAAAGAAATACCCAAAAAACACATAGCCTTGTAACCCCGAATTTGAGCTACGCTCATCCCGCTAACCCGATTTTGAGTGAGGAAGGTCTTTTGAGTTTTACAGGATGACGGAACCACATATGGATGATCCTATGGCTGAAGACGACCTACCTGAGCCTACCATGGAACAAAAGCTGGACCTAATCATGATGCAATTGGAAGAAGAACGAAGGGCTAGGCAAGCATTGCAAGCACAATTTGTAAAATTACAAAGAGCGTCTACCGAAAAAGAAGAACCTCAAGCTGAAGATTTGATTCGACCTACCATCGATGCCACCCTTGAAGCTCAAACCATTCGCAAGGAATCAAAGATAAGTAAACGAAGTTTCAAATTTCGCACTTTCAATGGCATACGAGAAGGAAAGACTATTTTATAATTCATTAGTCAGTTTGATGACTATTTCCATGAGAAAACCTATCCAGAAAAAGATAAAATCAAGTGTATTACTAATCATTTGGTAGACAGAGCATCACTTTGGTGGACTGTAGTACGCAAGAGCATAGAATGTCCTGCTACTTGGGAAGATTTCAAGAAGAAGTTCATGTAGACTTTCCTTCCACCACAATTTCATGAGAAGGCTATCAAGCAATGGGATCTACTTCAACAACGGGATCATGAGCCTATACCACAGTATACAGAGCGTTTTTGGAATGCACTCTTACAGCTACACATGCTTGAAGACGTACCAAAGATGACACATAAGCGTAAGTATATGTCTGGACTTCTTGGACATTGCTACGCTGAAGTGAACATGTTCAAGCCTGCTACCCTTGAAGACGCCATCTCACTAGCTCACGACACTGAAGATAAGCTACGCGGTAGAGACAGACGACCACAGCAATTCCAAGCCAATGGTAATTATGGATCCAAACAATTCAATTCCAATTTTAGAAGATTTAACCCAGGTCGTTTCTCTTCATCATCTTTTCGCAAGAATTGGGCTAAACCACCTGCATTACCATCCAATCTCAATCCAAATCCTAAGCCTATTTCACAAGCAAATCCAAATGTACATAGACTTCCCACCATTGCAAATAATGTAACCAAAGCCAAGCCAATAGTATGCTATAAATGCCACCAGCCTGGACATCTCGCTTCAAATTGTCATTCAAAGAAGCCACCAGCTCATATAAACTATCTTGGAGCCATGGATGAAGACGAACATGAGGATATGCCTGATTTCACTGAAGATGAGGATGACACTACTACTACTTCCGACACTTTACCAGGTATGCCTACTCCACATTCATTATTGACTATGAAATGTTTGGTGCATGGAAAGGAAAAGACTATTTTGCATGATGACGGTAGTACTCATGATTTTATTTCAGCAAAATTGGTAAAAGAATTGAAATTACAGACTGTACCTACGCATTATCGCATAAAAGCTGCATTTTTAGGTACTAGGTATAATGGTACACAGGAAGTGCAAGATCTAGAGATTCAAATTGGTTCATACACTGAAAGAAGAAATTTCTTAGTTGTTCCATTACAGTCGAGTGACATTATTTTAGGAATGCCTTGGTGACACTAGCATAATCCAGATATAGATTATTCCACACACACTATGAATATTAATTTTCAAGGAAAATCTATTACATTATATGGTATGCATGCATCTAATGTTTTTCCACTTCTTTCGCATACTCAAGCAAAACGTGTACTATGCAAGAGTAGTAAATCATATCTCATTTGGGTGAATGAATTGCAAGCAAAGGAAAATCATATGCACCCTAGGCATAAGGAATTTCTTGCATATTTTAAGGACTCTTTTGCAGAAGACCTACCACCATGTTTACCTCCTTCACGTCCAGAAGACCATAAGATTGATTTGATCCCTGGCACACAACCACCTTGCAAAGCACCATATAGGCACAACCAGATAGAGTAAAAAGAAATCCAGAGTCAAGTTGAAGAATTACTAAATAGAGGTTTAATTCGACCTAGCAGTTCTCCATTCGGTGCACCTGTACTCTTAGTCAAGAAAAAGAATAATACCTATCGTATGTGTATTGACTACCGAGCTTTAAATAAGATCACTGTAAAGAATAGGTATCCTATACCTAGAGTTGATGACCTTATGGACAAACTGCAAGGATCTTCTATATTTAGTAAAATTGACCTTAAGTCTGGTTATCATCAGGTGAGGCTAGATCAATCTAACATATTTACGACTGCATTCAGAACAGAGTTTGGTCATTACAAATTCTTAGTCATGCCATTCGGATTGACTAATGCACCTGCCACCTTTAGTAGAATGATGAACCGTATCTTTCTGAAATATCAGTACTGTGTGATTGTTTTCTTTGATGATATTTTGGTGTTTAGTCAAAATGAGAAAGAGCATTATGAGCATTTGTCATTGGTTTTTTAGTTATTGAAAGAAAATCAATTGTTTGCAAACTGTGAAAAGAGTGAATTCTTTAAGACAAAAATTGAGTATTTAGGTCATATTGTATCATCTGAAGGAATTAAAGTTGATCCTAAGAAAATTGATGCAATATTGAATTGGACTGTTTCTAAAAATGTACATGAGTTACGCTCATTCCTTGGTCTTGCTAGTTTCTATAGGAAGTTTGTACATAATTTTTCATTACTTGCTTTACCATTTACAAAACTTCTCAAGAAAGGAATTGTTTATCAATGGACTGAAAATCAACAGAAATCCTTTGACTTACTGAAACATGCATTAACCAATGCCCCTATTCTACAGTTGCCTGACTTTAATAGACCATTCTTTCTAGTTGTGACTGATGCTAGCGGATCAGGAATAGGAGCCGTACTAATGCAAGACAATCATCCAATAGCATATTCTAGTTGTAAGCTGAAACCCTCTGAGCTGAAATATTCCACATATGACAAAGAACTATTAGCAGTTGTACAAGCGTTAAGACAGTGAAAACACTACTTAATGGGTTCAGAATTTATGATAAAGACCGATCAGCAAAGTATTAGACATTTACTTAGCCAACCCCAAATTTCTGACCGTCATATCAAATGGGCTTCCTTCATTCAAAGTTTTCATCCTATCATTCAATACCAACCTGGAAAAGAAAATGTAGTAGCTTATGCATTGAGTAGAAGACCTGCAATTCATAATATTTCTGTCATATCTTTTGATTCTTTGATTGCTATGAAAGATACATATCACCAGGATATTACTTTTCATTCTAATTGGAATAAATTAGTTCAAAATAATTTCATTCCTGTTGATTCATTGTCATATAATAATGGATTTATGTTTTATGAAAAGAGACTGTGTTACTATTCCATTCCGATCTTTTGTTTTGAATGAAATTCATTGTCCCCCATATCAAGGTCATAGAGGTATCATATCTACATTACGTATGTTAACCAAAGATTTTTATTGGCCGCATATGGATGTAGATGTATCTAATTTCGTTTCTGAATGTTTGATTTGTCAAAGAGTTAAGAGACATCATGGTAAACACTATGGATTACTCATGCCTTTGTCTATTCCATCTAAACCTTGGGAACAAATTTCTATGGATTTCATTACTGGTTTACCAAATACTAAATCTAACCATGATATGATTTGGACAGTTGTAGATAGATTCAGTAAACAAGCATATTTCATTCCATGTAAGAAAACTTTAACAGCATCACAAGCAGCACAATTATTTTTGAAAACTGTTTTTACTAACCATGGATTGCCAAAAGTGATTATTTCAGATCGTGATTCTAGATTTTGTAACAATTTTTGGATTACCCTGTTTGCTAATCTAGGCACAAAGATTGATTTCTCATCTGCATTTCATCCAAAAACTAATGGACAAACAGAAGCCACAAACAGCACCATTCTAGATCTTTTACGTGCATATACTATCTCTAAACCTCAGACATGGGACAATCATTTGCATTTATTACAGTTCGCATATAACAATACACCGCACACATCTACAAAGAAAGCACCGTTTGAAGTTATTTATGGATATAGGTTATCTACACCTGTTGCATCTTTGTCTAATAGAATTCAGAGTGCTGATGATATTGCTAGTATGCATAGCAGTATTTTTGATGAGGTTAAGAATATGATTGCTAAAGCCCAACAATCATATACCAAACAAGCCAACAAGAAAAGACAAGCCATGAATTTCAAAGTTGATGATTATGTTTGGCTGAGAATAGAAAAACGTAGACTGCAAAGTGTAGATAGACATCCAGTTGTCAAACTAGCTCCTAGATTCTATGGACCATTTAGAATCATTCATAAAATTAATGATAATGCATTAAAGTTAGAATTACCATCTCATTGGAAAATTCACAATACATTTCATATTAGTTTATTGAGACCATTTAGAGGTCAATTACCTATCCACCCTGTTTATGAAAACCCACCTTTATCAGAGGAAGAGACTGGAATACTTGAACCAGAAGCTATCATAGACACTGACTTTATGACCACTAGAACTGGCCGAAGATATTCTAGATATTTAGTTAAATTTAAGAACCATCCTGTAGAGGAAGCACAATGGATGCACGCTAGAGACTTAAATGCTTTCCCCACTTTGTTAGCTCCACATTGAGCTAATAGCAATTGAGGTCAATTGCTATCCCACCCCGGGGGTATGATGCCAGGAGGCATATTCCACGGTGGATTCCGTAAACTTAGATGACCAGGGCTCATACACAAAGTGGACTCTTTGTGCGAGAACTTGATGGGGACGCCTGTCCTTTTCGGGCGTTTCATTAATTTAGTGTGTACATGGGTGATTCCATAGCGGGTGATTCCGCAAAATGCATATTAAATTAATAAACGTTTATGAGTTTAGAGTGCGCACTCGTAATAAATTAAGGTTAGGATTTATTTCTAACCAATTGATTTATTTATGTAGCTGAAGACTGCTAGGTATTCACTTTTGTCAGTTTAATTGTATTATTTTACTAACGATTGTGAATGCTTCAGTTGATGTGTAGAGATAGCAGGAGTGGCGGAGGAAAGCATTGGAGTCTAGCAAGTATTTGACCTATGGATTATATTTTGATAGGCGTCACGCCTATATTTTGTTATGTCTATTGAGGCATTGATTATTGATTATTATTTTGTATGCGTCTATGCTCACGGATATGTTATTTCTATTTGGGACATTGTGTTGGGCGTGCTAGACTCTATGGGCACCGTCCATTAGCTTTATTTCCTATTTTTGTAAAAGCAAACTCAAAAGCTAAAAGCTTGTCATATTTTTGTAAATTGGGCTATTATTGAGCATGAAGATGGAAATATACATAAAATACATGCTTTGTGAAGCGCTCACACAAGGCATGGGGGGAGATTGAACCCAATTGGCCTCTTGCTCTTGTCGTTCATGCTTTTTACATTGTTTTTTGTGCAAAAAGGTAGAGTTCATTGTTCTTGGGAACCTTTCGGGATTCACTAGGAATCTTTCGGGATTCACTACGTGAGCATATTGCGACCGATCTGCGCACCAACAAAGGTTACCTTTTTGTGATCCTATCATATTAGACCTCATCTAATATACAAATCAAGGGCCCATCCAATGTTTCTGCTCACACATAGATTCTCCTCATAATGGGGGCCTTATAACTTACAACACCATGGATCAATGATGGCACCTTATGAGGGTAGGGCATTGAGCATATCTAACACCCCCTATCAATGTCCACTACAGGTGAACTACATTCTCAATCCAACATCGAGTCTCTAAAGATGAATTCAAAGTAGACCCATCGTAGGAGCTTTGGTGAAGATATATACTCTATCGTAAAAACTTTAGTATAAGATCCCCAATCAAATCATGCACATAGTGATATGGATCTCAATGTGTTTGGTGCATGCATGAAAAACTTAATTTTTGGCAATGGTGATGCAACTTTGATTATCACATCTTAGCACCGTTGGATCTTCAACCTATACTCCCATATTCCATAGGATTCTCCTTAACCATACTTCTTCACATGCAGCAAAACAAGCTACCTTGTACTCTACTTTGAATGCCATAGTTGGTCACTTTTTATTGATCCAAGAGAAGATGCCTAAATTTAAAGAGAAATAATATTCAAAAATTGAGTTCTAGAATCACTATCACTTGTCCAATTTGATTCATAGTTCTCCATAAGAGCACTTCTAGAAATGTATGTAATACCATAGTGGAGAATTCCCTTCAAATATCCTTGCAAATATCTAAGCACTTACATCCCAGGCACTTTCCAATGACTTTTTCGTGGTTTGTTTAAAAACCTGCTCAAAACACCAATAGTAAAACTAATACCTACTTCATTGATGGGACCTAGAACGGGCCGGCACTGGCTCGTGCACTAGCTAGACCTCTATCTCACGCGCTCAACAACCCCACGGCCTCGCGGCTAGGAGCGTTGATGACACATACATTGCCTTCCTAGACATCTTGCGTTTGTATTATGTCGTTTGTAGTCCACTCTTCTCTCACCCACTACTCCTCAGAGGGAGTCCCTTACACATTGCCTAATTGCACGAAGCACAGACATAGGGGGTCCTCCAACGGTGTCGTAGATTTTGTGTATGGGCTGCAGAACACGGGGTTCAGGGCACAGTAATGAAAGAGGCTAACAAGAAGAACTCAAATTATTGATATCAAAGTTCACTATATTGCTTGTCAAATGAGTTACAAGAAATTCATGTTGCAGTAGGAAGGGAAACACTCTTCACATCAGCATGTTCATTTCGTAACTTGGCAGTTACTAGTAGTCCATCGTGCATGAGTAGAATTGACCACTTTCAAAATGCCATGACCAAAACCTGCTTCACGGTATTCAGACCAGCTTGGCTATGGATCCAGAAACCTGTTAGCCAATCCCTCTCGATTCCCTCCATCACCTATGGTTATGTGGATGAAGCCACAAGGATCAGAGTAATGCTGAAAAACTCGAGACGTGCGTTCATAAGCATGAACATGGCCCGCAAAGTTCATATCAGCTTTTGCTTCTTTAAGGATGAACACCATGGATTTCATCATTTTGTCATCATCACCCTGAAGTTTGAAATTGCTGTTGTACCATGGTGCATGAATGATAGCAAGGAGCCAAGGGGTTCTGACTCTATCCACTTTGGCCAAATCATTCTGCAGTCACTTATACTGATTAGAGTCCCTACTGAAGTCAGTGTATGATCCTAGCATCAAAACATGCACACTAGCAATTGCAAAAGTTACTGGAACTTGTGGTCCAATTGCAACATTGTGGACTTGACTTGATTTATAAAGTATATATCCGTAAAAACTGCTATCTCCGTCTGCAAATCTATCATATGAACCTGGTATGGTTCCATAGTCCACTCTAGATAATGCAGAATTGCTTGTTGTGACCCAAGAAACACAGATATGGTTTTCCCCTGCTAACGATAGATGGACCTGGCTATGGCATAAAGTGAGGTCGATTATTTGTGAGAAAGGGGCAGAAACAGGGGAGACACGCAGTTAGGATTTTTATGGATCATGGCCTTCGATAGCTCTTGGATGCATCGGTAGGATAAATCCACTGTGCCGACATAGATCTCTTGAAGATTCAGATCGTGTATGCTGGTTGGATGTCGAAGTTGGGGAAGCAAATCCGAGTGCAGGCAATTGGAAATTCGAGTCAGCAGTCCTTCACTGAGGAGATCATTGCGTGTGCATGGAAGTCGCCATCAATGCCCTGAAATGAGGGAAGTCCAGGAGTGCTCATTTTGAAGAGGCAGTCTGTCAAAGACATGCCGGGCATCCGACAAGCTCCCGCATTCAATGAGCATGGGGATGAGGTAGTTACCAAAGAGAGGATGCAACTCCAGGTGATGATAACACATGTAGGCATACAAGTCCTTGGAACGATGACGGTCCTTCCTGTATCTGCATTTCTGGAGGCTGCTGATCAATTTGTGTTCGTTTTTTGCAGCAGGCAGCTTCGCCTGCATTACTGTAGAACCCCCTTCTGCATTTCTGGAGGGTGCTGATCAGTTTCTGTTCCTTTTTCGCAGGAGCCAGGTTCGCCTGCATTATTGTGGAGCCCCCTACTTCCGCATCAATCCACAAGCTCTGTAGATCACTCACATCACCCTATTGGGAGCATGAATTCCGCTTGCTCAATTGATGATTCATGATTGAATGTCGTCTGACACGTGAAAGTTCAGGACAGGATCCATCCCTCGGCCATCAAACTCAGTGCTTCGCTTTTGCTATGAGTGGTGCCTCTGATCATCGCCACATTTGACAGCGACTTGCCACCGCAAAATGCAATTTTGTCCACCACATTTGGCCGCAATGCTTCACCTATAGTCATAGCAGCATCACCGGCATATGACATCTAAACCCCATCATAAGCAGCGATAGCCTGTGCAATTGAGAGCAAGGCTGCAGCCGATCCTCTAGAAGCGGACCCACGAGTCATGCTCAGTTCTCTGCCCTTGTTCGTAACTTCCTCCCGCTTTTTCTCTCCTTTTTTCCCCCCATTGGAATTCTCTCCCCCAATTAGCATAGCCCCCTTCCTTCCTTTTCGTCACACGCTCCTCTTTTCCCTCCCTTCTTAGCTTTTTAAATCCCTCATTAGCGACACTTTCGTCTAGTTTCTTTGCCAATAATGGCATGAAAATCTCTCTCCAGCTTTGGATAAGGATGAGATCCAATTACGGACCTTAAAATTATAATGTGTAGTCTCTTCATTTATAACCAAGTATCTTATTGCTTCTGATGCCACATCTTTCAACGTACCTGTACCAAACTGGACAGCACGTACCTCAACTCCAAAAAGTCTCATTCTGAATACTTTAAGAGCCTGTCGTTCCATATCTTTGGCGCCCATGTAAACAACACATTGTAACCCAAAACAAGCACACACTGTAACAGTGATAACTCCATGCTTCTCATAGCACATTTCAATGCTTAGCCTCCTTCTTTCCAACTCCTGGATATGGTTATCATTAGGTATTTTTTATGTAGCTAGAGAAGGAGAAGACAAAGTCCTAACATGTTCACTAGCATCAGTTGTGCTTTCCACTCAACCTTGCTCAACATAGGCTGAAAGCATCTCATCATATTCGCCACTTTTGTCTTTAACTCCTCCCCACTATACTTATACGCATAAAATAAATGTTATCACAACAACTAAGTATGTACAAAGTACCAAATCCCATGCACAACGTTTGGGTGGTTTACACACTTCGAATGCGCAGCAATACGACATCCACCCCCTCTAAACCTGCGCATCCTCCGGATGTGCCAACTATCCAGGATCATTCAACACCATAAACAGGTCAAGTCCATCTTCTGATTCTAGTAAACCTGTTTCTCCATCAGCTTCATCATCCCAATGAAATTTCTGCCCCTTTCGAAACAGCTGATAGAGAACATCTGCAATATGAGCAAAATGAGGAATCCAAATCATGTAAAATACATAAGCTCCCACAAATCTTCGCATCTCTGAAGTAGTCGAGCAATACTCTGCAATCCTGTTTATGGCATCCACCTTTGCAGGAGAAGGCTTTCTGCCATAATATCCAACCATATGCTCAACTATGATGACTTCATTAACAGCAAAGACAGATTTCAGCCCTGAAAACTTATGTCCAATATTTGCAGGATCCCTCAACATAGGCTGCTTCATAGCTTTTTCAATCTGTTCATCACTATCAGAAGGAAGCGGGCCTGCAACCGGCTTAACCTTCTTATCAACTGTTTTATATTTTGTGTCAACCTTGGCATCATTCAAGCACTCTTTCCTTTGCTGCAATTTCTGCAAATTTTCAGCATCTTTCAACTCTATTGGCTGAAAAATTTCAGCCTTTAGCTCTATAGACTGCATGGGTGCAGCCTGAAACTCTGTATGCAGAAATTTTTCTGCATTCAACTCTGTTGGCTGAATGAATTCAGCCCTCGGCTCAATGGACTGCATAGACGCATCCTGAAACTCTGTATGCAGAAATTTTTCTGCATTCAACTCTGTTGGCTGAATGGATTCAGCCCTCTGCAATTCTGTTAGCTGATCAAGATCAGCCATAAATTCAGTTTGCTGAGTTTTCTCAGCCTCTAACTCTGTTTGTAGCATAAAACCAGAAATTTCCTGAAACATATCCAAGGTTTGCACATGTATGATCCTTGAACCCTTGCATACATCAGTTTTCAGCATTGCTCTTATCTCAAATAATGTATCTGCATAAGACATCCCTTCATACAATCCATCCACATGCTCTTCTGCTTGCAAAATTCCTGCATTCTTCAACTCTTTCTCCTTACGACCAATGTACTGCCTGGCAGCTCTAGGTAAATCTGAAATTTTCTGATAACTCACTGAACTATCTGAAGTAAACCCAACAAAGTTATTGGAGAAAGACTGGCTGCCAGGAGGCGAGATCTCCTCTTTTCTCCGCTCCGTACCACTGGCGTCTCGCAAGACAGCGGTACCTAATGAAAATCCAACTCCTTCGCAAGTAGTGGTGCCTCACGCAAGGAGTCCCTGTTTCTCGGATGATTTACCCCAATAGTCATAAACTGAACAGCTCGCATACCATCTTTACTGCGTATCCGCGCATAAGCTGATCCGTCATCCATCACTTTTGTTTCCATTCTTGCTTCTGTAATGAAAGGCTGTCCAAGAATAATCGGATAAGAGCATGAATCCTGAACAAAGCAATGATAATCCTCTTCAACATTACCAATAGAAATTCTGATACTCGGACAAGCAGCATACATATCACCAGAAGTATTATTGGCGGCTCTCATGCGCCAGCCATGCTCTGCATCCATAGGCCACTTGCCACTCTCATAAACACCTCGAGCAATAAGATTAATTTCAGAACCATGATCAACTAAAGCGATCAAGGGAATTTGTTTCTCTCCAATCCTTACCACTGTCTCAGTGGTTGCTCTAGCCCAATGACTTCGTGAAAAATGGCTACGAGGAATGAGAATAGGGGTTTCATCATCTTCATACTGCATAGGCTACACTATTTTCTCCAATTGCGGATTAGCAGAAGCATTCTCAACCATCACTGCATCATCATGCACTTCCCCAAGAGTTCCATGCCACAATCCCTGTAAAGCAGGTCCTTCCATCGCATGTCGTTTCCTCCGCAAAAGATCCTGCATCTGATCCTGTATTTCTCTTCTAGCAATCCCAAGAGCCTCTCCAACAGTAAAAGTGACTTCACTATTCAAAATTCTTTCATGAAAAATCTTACTCATATCCGTTTGCATATCAAGGTCCGACAAGAGCTTGAATCCTGGCTCTTTTCTTGGTTGCCTCTTTTCTTTCTGCTTGTCTCCCATTGGTTGATCAGAACCTGTTTGAGCTGGAGAATTTGACATAGGTGGAGCTGTAACAGGTGGTGAAACAAAGTCACCCCCTCTAGTCTTTTTGGAGGAACTAGGACCCTCCTCATCTCTTCTTCTCTTTTCCTCAACCATGGCATCTAAACCCTGCGTTTTAGCCATATAAGCAAAAATAGAATACCTGTCAACAGGAGAATCCCATCCTGTTTCTCCTCGGATGCTAGAGCCCACACAAGTCATAGTAGAAGTTTGAACTTTCCCTCTTCTCGCTATCTCCAAGGCAGAAGACCATAAGGCAGAGTCTCCATCAGATTTCTGCTCAAGCTGGACTCCAAAAGCTGAAGCATCTCCTCTAACACTCACATAAGCTGATCGCGCAGCCATATCATCAACAAGCTTCTTCATACCTCCCTTACCAAAGTTCGTGTCAAGAGGAGCGCCAGTCTCTGTCAGCCATATCTTCCCATCTTGTCCCCAGAACACTACATTCTTCTTACGTGCTTCCTGAAAAGCATCACAATCTCTGCAGTGTTGGTGCTCTGTACTATCACACCAAATACATCGTCGCCCTTTTCTTTGACCAGCTGGAAAAGCAGTCACTGGAGCAGGCGCTACAGCAGGTACTGACATAAGTTGCTCCTTTAACTTACCAACTTCAGCTTTGACTGCTTCAATTGTCAAATCCGCCAAGCCTTTAATAACATCATCTATAGATAAGGGCACTGGAGCAGCAGGAACTGGTGGATTCATAACAGGAGGAGTAGGCTTAGGCAAAGAAGTAGCAGCAGGGGTAGAAGAAGAAGTCTCCAAGGATTTTTCAGGAACTGTTCCTGTATTTCGATGCAATCTGACTCTCCTGCGCTGCTTCTTGACAAGAGCATTCACAGCATCAATGACATGTCTCCACTCAGTCTTTAAACCTGAATCAGTAGCTTGATCTTCCAAAAGATCATCCAACTTTTCCTGTAAATCAGCATCTGCAGCTTGCAAAAATAACTCCACTTTCTGCATCTCCAAAGCTTGCTGTTCAGTCCCATCCAACTTATCATAATGGCTTTCAAACTCTCGCAGAAGAGTGGTAACAGAAAGTCCCTTATTAGGCATAGAAACCCATGCTAAAAACTTCCTGTGATTCATAAGACCTGTATCCTCCAGGAAATATTCATCTTTTAATGCCTTTTTAAATTCAGCCCAACCTGCATGTGCCTCTTGAATTTCTGCAATTCGACCTTCAAGAGCGCGCACCACGATCCGCAAGAAGTAGCGGCTCCAAACATCTTGAGAAACACCAAAAAACTTCATCTTTTCTTCATACAAATGCAGGTAAGTTGACACTTGCTGGCCATTAAACTGCTTCATCTCCTGTTGGACAGCTTTCAAGGCATCCATAGCATCACTGTCTCGTTTTGCATGAACTTGCTGCTGCATATACATGGTAAATGACTGAAACAGGTTCTTCATGACATTATCATCTGTCATCTCTTCTTGCGAGTCTCCCATCTTGCTGATGACGCAGCACTTTCACGTCGGGTTCACCAGAAATGTCGTAGATTTCGTGTATGGGCTGCAGAACACGGGGTTCAGGGCACAGCAATGGAAGAGGCTAACAAGAAGAACTCAAATTATTGATGTCAAAGTTCACTATATTGCTTGTCAAATGAGTTACAAGAAATTCATGTTCAGGATAATCCGAAGTATCTCATAAATTGTTTACATTCAGGTGTATGATGACAGTTGCAGTAGGAAGGGAAACACTCTTCACATCAGCATGTTCATTTCGTAACTTGGCAGTTACTAGTAGTCCATCGTGCATGAGTAGAATTGACCACTTTCAAAATGCCATGACCAAAACCTGCTTCACAGTATTCAGACCAGCTTGGCTATGGATCCAGAAACCTGTTAGCCAATCCCTCTCGATTCCCTCCATCACCTATGGTTATGTGGATGAAGCCACAAGGATCAGAGTAATGCTGAAAAACTCGAGACGTGCGTTCATAAGCATGAACATGGCCCACAAAGTTCATATCAACTTTTGCTTCTTTAAGGATGAACACCATGGATTTCATCATTTTGTCACCATCACCCTGAAGTTTGAAATTGCTGTTGTACCATGGTGCATGAATGACAGCAAGGAGCCAAGGGGTTCTGACTCTATCAACTTTGGCCAAATCATTCTGCAGTCACTTATACTGATTAGAGTCCCTACTGAAGTCAGTGTATGATCCTAGCATCAAAACATGCACACCAGCAATTGCAAAAGTTACTGGAACTTGTGGTCCAATTGCAACATTGTGGACTTGACTTGATTTATAAAGTATATAGCCGTAGAAACTGCTATCTCCGTCTGCAAATCTATCATATGAACCTGGTATGGTTCCATAGTCCACTCTAGATAATGCAGAATTGCTTGTTGTGACCCAAGAAACACGGATATGGTTTTCCCCTGCTAACGATAGATGGACCTGGCTATGGCATAAAGTGAGGTCGATTATTTGTGAGAAAGGGGCAGAAATAGGGGAGACACGCAGTTAGGATTTTTATGGATCATGGCCTTCGATAGCTCTTGGATGCATCGGTAGGATAAATCCACTGTGCCGACATAGATCTCTTGAAGATTGAGATCGTGTATGCTGGTTGGATGTCGAAGTTGGGGAAGCAAATCCGAGTGCAGGCAATTGGAAATTCGAGTCAGCAGTCCTTCACTGAGGAGATCATTGCGTGTGCATGGAAGTCGCCATCAATGCCCTGAAATGAGGGAAGTCCAGGAGTGCTCATTCTGAAGAGGCAGTCTGTGAAAGACATGCCGGGCATCCGACAAGCTCCCGCATTCAACGAGCATGGGGATGAGGTAGTTACCAAAGAGAGGATGCAACTCCAGGTGATGATAACACATGTAGGCATATAGGTCCTTGGAACGATGACGGTCCTTCCTGTATCTACATTTCTGGAGGCTACTGATCAATTTGTGTTCGTTTTTTGCAGCAGGCAGCTTCGCCTGCATTACTGTAGAACCCCCTTCTGCATTTCTGGAGGGTGCTGATCAGTTTCTGTTCAATTTTCGCAGGAGCCAGGTTCGCCTGCATTATTGTGGAGCCCCCTACTTCCGCATCAATCCACAAGCTCTGTAGATCACTCACATCACCCTATTGGGAGCATGAATTCCGCTTGCTCAATTGATGATTCATGATTGAATGCCGTCTGACACGTGAAAGTACAGGACAGGGTCCATCCCTCGGCCATCAAACTCAATGCTTCGCTTTTGCTGTGAGTGGTGCCTCTGATCATCGCTACATTTGACAGCGACTTGCCACCGCAAAATGCAATTTTGTCCACCACATTTGGCCGCAATGCTTCACCTATAGTCACAGCAGCATCACCGGCATATGACATCTAAACCCCATCATAAGCAGCGATAGCCTGTGCAATTGAGAGGAAGGCTGCAGCCGATCCTCTAGAAGCGGACCCACGAGTCATGCTCAGTTCTCTGCCCTTGTTCGTAACTTCCTCCCGCTTTTTCTCTCCTTTTTTCCCCCCATTCGAATTCTCTCCCCCAATTAGCATTGCCCCCTTCCTTCCTTTTCGTCACATGCTCCTCTTTTCCCTCCCTTCTTAGCTTTTTAAATCCCTCATTAGCGACACTTTCGTCTAGTCTCTTTGCCAATAATGGCATGAAAATCTCTCTCCAGCTTTGGATAAGGATGAGATCCAATTACGGACCTTAAAATTATAATGTGTAGTCTCTTCATTTATAACCAAGTATCTTATTGCTTCTGATGCCACATCTTTCAATGTACCTGTACCAAACTGGACAGCACGTACCTCAACTCCAAAAAGTCTCATTCTGAATACTTTAAGAGCCTGTCGTTCCATATCTTTGGCGCCCATGTAAACAACACATTGTAACCCAAAACAAGCACACACTGTAACAGTGATAACTCCATGCTTCTCATAGCACATTTCAACGCTTAGCCTCCTTCTTTCCAACTCCTGGATGTGGTTATCATTAGGTATTTTTGATGTAGCTGGAGAAGGAGAAGACAAAGTCCTAACATGTTCACTAGCATCAGTTGTGCTTTCCACTCAACCTTGCTCAACATAGGCTGAAAGCATCTCATCATATTCGCCACTTTTGTCTCCAACTCCTCCCCACTATACTTATACGCATAAAATAAATGTTATCACAACAACTAAGTATGTACGAAGTACCAAATCCCATGCACAACTTTTGGGTGGTTTACACACTTCGAATGCGCAGCAATACGACAACGGCTGAATGCCGCCACCCCTCTGCGACTCTCCTACACCTTGGGGATCGGCCCCTCGATGCGTCACTCAACATATAAACATTTCACACAAAATCCACTCAAGATACTATTTAATCGTATACAGGAATGTACCATTGTCCTTACTTCTCTTTCCCCTAGACCCCACGACTAGCCTATGGCTTAGGGTGCCCTGTCTCTCACTCAACGTGGGTCAAGGTCCTAATGAAAGCAATTGCTGTGCATCCAGGATTTCTGATACCTTTAAATATTTCCATGATTTATGCATATTGTGGATGCCAAGTGCTCAAACAATTACAAAATAAATATTGTGCACATGTGGAAAATATCCTTTCAATGATTTTCAACTACCGTTCTTATGCGGCGTTGCACGAACCTAGCACCGAGGAAACCCTCGTGCTACTAGGCTCTCATTCTATAACTATTCACTGACCTATATGGCATGCAAACAAAAACCAACAATCTTTTCATCATTTTACTCCGCTTTTAGACACATTTTAACCATTCTACCCTCCCATCGATCAAATGTTGCATTGTTGTATAGATTTATAAGGCATTTTGCCATCATTTTATGTGTAAAGAGCGGGAAAAACACACTAGAACAAAAAAGTGGGGTTGAACTGAGGCAAATCCTCATGCTTCTGTCCCCACAAACATTCACGAACATTATTCTTAATTTTCATTAATTTTCCGCACCCAAAATGTATTTTTCCCCTATTTTTTGTTGTTTTTCTCTATTTTCCTTGTATTTTTCCTTATTTTCTGCATTATTTTATTACTGAAAATTCAAAATAGGTTATGGGCTGTGGCCCTTAGTTCCTTCTTGCAACAAAAATGAAAATTTAGTTGGTGTTCCTCTTTATTCTTCCATTTTTATGCCCAAAAACATCATTTTCCCTTGATTTTTCATATTTTACGTGTTTTAGTGTATTATTTTGAGCCACAAGATACATGGTTTTCTTATTTTCTGATTATGCTCAACAAATAATCATGGAAAACAGCAACATAAACAAATTTTAGCCCACATGAACAACATTTTATCAATCAAAAGCCATGAAATCTCAAATTTCCTTTGAAAAAATTGAATTACCGCTTATTTGCGTGTTTCGGGTTTCATGTCCATGGCTGCAAATCTGAAAATCAGCAGCACTTCATGCTCATGACGATCACAAGTCACCATTTCCAACCTGGGAAGCAATCCGATCGATGCCGAACAAGCCTCCACCATTCTTTCTTCTTTCTTTCTCTTCCCACATGAACTCCCCCTTAGAAGAGAGAGAGGGAGGAGAGAGAAAGACTAGATTTCTATCTCAGCATCCAGGCCACCAATGGACGGGCAAGAGGTGGCGATATGATTGGCATCCAGGGGGGAAGCAAGGGCAATCATCAATTGGCATGGTTGTTTGCAGCCCCACATCTCCATCTCCATCATGAAGGGCGCATTTTTCGCGCGCAGGCAGGCGTCATCTTCTCCTCTCTCTCTCCACGATTCTTCTCCAACATTTCATGTGGCATTTCATTCTTGGGGTCCCAAGGGTCACTTACTCATTTTGGCCAAATTTTGTCCACCCCTTCGCATCTTGACCGTTTCCTTGGCCATTTCCCTGTCCGGACTCAGAATTGAGCTCTGAAAAATCCTGGGCATCCGGCTTGGCATCCCGCATTGGCCAGTAGCTCGTGCCAACCCACACAGCTGTCTGAAAATTTATGAAAAATCAACAAGTGTCACTCGGGCACCTTTAAAGCACTTTGGTGCTTAAAATCGTCTTAGGTTGAGCCGCCGCCTTTGACGTTGAATATTTTTCCCTTGATATTCATAAATTTTAAGTATTTTAAAGCAATTTTCGGCACCAAATTTCCGCTCTCATTCATGTGTTACATAAGTAGATGAGGCTGCCAACCAACCTCCTAATGTCTACTAGTGTTGATGTATACTCAATGGATAACTTCACATTGATCTCCATACATATAGTTATCTCCTTATACTTTCAGTCATTCCAAATGCTTTTAAGATCTCCCATACATACTTCTTTTGAGAGATGAAGATTTTTCCATGTGCTCTTGCAAGACTTGAATCCCCAAATAATAGTACAACAAGACCAAGTCTCTCATTTTAAACTCAGAGCTCAAAGTCTTTTGAGGTTGATGGATCATATCTTCATACTCACCTATAATAAGATATTTTTCCACATGTAGAACAATTACTTTAGACTTTTCACGATCTGAAACATGCTCAAAATTAGTCAAAATTTTTGAATTTCAAGGGAAAAATAGACTTCATTGAAGGCGGCAGCTCAGTTAGTTCCATTTTAAGCAACAAGCAATCGATGGGCTCCAAAAGTGTTGAAAAGATCCATCGAGCGACATAGGGTTAGCCACAGAAGTGGGTGGCCTACTAGATACTTCAATTGTTTTGCCCGTAACAGTGGGCAAGCTAGAGACATGCAATCTTTATCTTCTTCTATGCTTTTTCACAAGTGCAGTAACAACTTCCTTGACATGTCTCCACTCTGTTTTTAGAGATATCTCTGTAGTTTGATCCTCTAGTAAATCATCAAGCTTCTCTTGAAGCTTAGGATATATTGCTTGTAGAAATAATTCAATTTTTTGACTTGCAAGAGCTTTGTAGTCTACAAGATCCAACTGCTCAAATCAACTTTCAAATTCTCTTAACAATTTTGTAGCCATAAGACCCTTATTGGGTTATAAAACCCACTCCTGAAAAGTCTTGCGTGTAATCAAACTGGTATCCTCAATGTAAAATTCTTCCCTAAATGCCTTCTTGAAAGCTATCCAGTTGGCATCCTCCATACATAATTCAGTAATTCGTGCTAAAGTTCATGTACAATGATCTGAGCAAAATACCAGCCCCATGCAAGCTGAGCCACTCCAAAGAATTCTATCTTTTGAGCATACGTATGTACATATACATATACATTCCTACCATTGAATAACTTCATCTCACGCTCAAGTGCTTGCAGAGCATTCATCACAACACTTTCTGTTTGAGCAAAAGCCTACATCACATGTTGTTGTTGTTGTACCTGCCTAAGTATATTCATATTTTGCACCAATTGTTGCAAAACATCACTGGAAATTGTACTTGAAGGTTTTCCCATATTGTCTTTCCTTCTGATAAACTTTCACGTCGGGTTCACCAATGTCGAAAGGATTTTTGTCGAAAGGTCGTATCCACTGGGGATCAGAGATAGAAGGAAGTAGAGATAGAAGATGGAAGAGAAGAAAAACAATAGATAGGAGGTAAACACAACAAAGATAAAACACAATGAATTGAATCAATATGTATTAATAGAATCTGGAATCCTTTGTCTCGCACTACTCAAAAGCAATCTCCAAGCATTAGATCTCCTAGAGCTCCTTCGTAGAACAAAAATGTGCTCCAAAATAATAGTTCCTTCTTTGCTGCTTGGAAGCCAAATCTGATGGCTCCATTGGCTTTGGAAGGGGGTTAAAATGTTAGGACACCTAGTCCATGATCTCCTAGTTCACTCCTTGTTCTTCTTCTTCCAGTTCAAAGTGCAGTTTTTAACCTATTAATAGCGATCACGACACGTACGATTTTGTCCATCTTTCTTTTTTATGAAAATTCCCATAACTGGCTGAAAAAGCAACATGCTTTTTGCATGCCATCCTAATCTAGAAGCTTTTCTAACTTTTTCATATTTTTACAATAAATATTATTAAAAATAAGCTAAAATTGTCCAAAAATCTAGTATTTTTGGACCATCTATGCCATGGACACTAGCACTAATGACTCAGGTGTCATTGACTCTCTTGATTAATAAGAACTTTGGATGATGATGCACTCCATAGTTTTTCACACTATGTCTGGTAGTTGCACGATAGTGTAAGTGTTCGATTTTATTTTTTTATGATGAATCTTTTACACATACTATGGAAAATGGTCTAGAATGTTTGAATATGAGTTCTAGTGCCTTAAAAATTAGAATTCTGAGTTGATTCTTGATGTTCATATAATTCAAATGAAAATCAAAAAAATCCACAATGTGAGAATTACAGAATTTTGAGAAAATTGAGGGTTTTATGTGTTTTCACAATTCTTTTAGTGTTCACATAGGGTCATATGAAGTATAATATCGATTCTTGGTTTATGCTAGCTCTATATATTTAAAAATAAAAAATACTAATAATAAACAATAAGATAAATTCAAAAAATCAAGAAAAATTAAGTCTTATATAAAAAATAGATTATATGTACCAAAAAGTTATGAATGTGTTCGTGAATGTATGGCGGGGCTAGGGCATGAGGTTTAGCCTTAGTTTATTCCCATTCTTTATGTTAAAGTGCATATTTACTACTTTTTATATACAAAAAACACATGAAAAATACTCTTTGAACCTAGCAACGAATGGAAAACTATAAACAGTAGGAGAAAGGGCTATGGAGAGTTAAGAATTTATTGAAATATGATTTTATGCATATCTTGGCATATAAGATTCATTCATTTTAAGTCTTTAAAGAAGGATATTAGCACGAATTACTTTGATGATGCCTTAGCAAGATACATCGCATTATGTTGAAATCATAAAAAGAATTGTTTGTGCACAATCCATGATGTTTGATCTATAAGGTTACTTGTTTGTGCACTTAAGGGCATTCACCTTTGCATTGCATTACATATACATGGTAAAAAAAAAAAAATCTTAGATACATTACACTTAATTGCTACAATTATTGACTTGCATTGAGAGTGTAAGGAGTTCTATACTATAGGATAGTATGTTTGTTTCCTTTGGGACCTAATTTAGTAAGGATCATATTACCTCTTGAAACACTGTCACATAGAATAATGCACACGAGGGTTTGTGAATGTCACTTGTTGCAGGGATGCTAAGCGAGATGGGAAATAATAGATGAAGAGTACTCAAGATATATTCATGGATGTATACTTGTTATACATGTTGAAGACCATAATAAAGGAGATGTTTGATTGTCATTGATTAGGAGCAAAGTAAAGGCAAAGAGATCACCTGTCCTTCTTATGAGCTACTTTTATAATTATCTTTCGCAAAAGATATTCAAAGATTCTTGCTTACAAGAGAAGATAAATTGTCATGGTTAAGCATGAAAATGGGATAATAGAAGTGATGGGACTTCCAAATAAGGTCCCAATGGAGGAGTTTCATTTGAATACCTTGGGGATAAGGCTCATCATGTAACACCTTGAAATTTGTCATATAGATTAAGATATAAGTCTCGTTTTGTGCTCCTTCGAATTCCTGAAGTGGAAGTATGATGATAGAATGCTTGATTCAGCTTGTCCTTGACATCTTTTAAGCTTGACTTAGACTTCATGAGATCATCCTCGATCTTCTGTTTTGATGAAATCAATGACTATTTTTCAACCACCGAGGCTTCCAGGCACTTAAATGTCGAAACTCACTTTGAAACATAATAATGGCGAAGTTGTTGACGTGGCTTTGGAAGGTGGCCCGGCCCGAGGTGGAATGGAGCTCTTGGTCGCCGACTGCAGCAGCCCCTGGTTGCCTTGCAGGTTGAGGTAGTTCTAGTTGTCGAAGGCATTCTGTGATATCAGATCCAGCAGGGCCGCCACGTTCGCATTTCCGCCCTCAGTGCATATGACCTGGACTGACTGGAGATAGGTGGGGTCCAGCGTGGGTTTGGTGTCACTGAAGTTGAAGAGGTGGCCGACGAAGTTGATGCATCAGAAGCCTCGAAGGTGTGTGCTCCTGACAGCGCTATCACGTCTTGCTCGCTTAGCCCTACCGCCACGAACTTGTCGATGATGGTGGACAGTGAGACGGTTGGTCCTGGTGTCATATGGAATTTGTCTGACTGTCAATCTGATCTTCTCCTCCTTGACACCTTTCTGCCGTCGCTCCAGGCACTTCGCCGTCATCTCTGCTTCATCAGCAGGTCTTCTAGTCTTCCTTCTTTGTCTTTGTCCGCTTCGTCTTCGACTTGTTCATCTTCTCTCCCTTCGGCTTCACCTGTAGCAACGTCATCACCTTCAGAGCTTTTCTTCGTCACTTTCTTCGTCCCGTCTTACTGTCGTGTTCGATGATGCCCCCTTTTTATGCTCGCTGGCCATGCTGGTATTGTCGATATTTCTTCCTGATTTGGAGTTCACGGCCCACAAAAGCTCGGTGGTTTTCTCTCCAAAAAAAACTTGCGATTACGTCAGTCATGTCGCCATTCAAGCCGTTACGAGCGTATTAAGCTTTTTCGCTATCCTGCTTATCATTGCCGTCATAGCTTTAGTCATCTTGCTTTCGTCAAGGCTGCCTACTAAGATCACGAGACCATCTGATGTTGAGCCTGCTAATGACCATGTAATGTAGTTAAGACGGTATACCAACAGCCCCTTCATTTGGAGCTTGAACACGAATACTCTTCTGTACATTGGCTCTCTTGTCTCTCTGATTTGAGCTTCATTGGCAGCTGGAAGGGCAACTTTTGCATCTCCTCAGCTTTAACATGTCAACTTGCCTTCGTCAAATAGCCCGCTATAACACCGTTTGTTGCGATAATATCGTCTTTGGATCAAAACCTTACTAATCATGATGATAAGAGAAAAACATGCTTTAATTTTTTGAAACAAAGTTGCACTACTCCTTCATAGCCATTTGACAAGAAACCTCCGTCGTTCCTGTAGTTCAGTGGCAAGATCTCCTTCCCGCTCCAAGTTTATATTGCCCCACAGACTCTCTCTCCTCATCTTCTCCTCCAAAATCAGACCCATTACACAGGTATAAGCCCTCTGGATCTGTCCGAACAACTTCAAGCCTAGGGAACAAGCCTCGTCCTTGACAACCTCAATATCCCATTCATCAACAAATTCACATCGATCCTCAAAATGTGTAGCCTTATTAGGTGTGTGCTTCAATGAGAGCAGCAAGTATGCTCTCTCTACTTCCACTCTAGAAAAGCTCTTGGAGATGCCAAGGATTTTGTGATATTTGACTGTGTTATAAAATTGGGCATTCACTCTATTCCGTATAGTAGACAGTCTGCTACAAATATAATCAATGCAGCCCTAAAAGTCAGTATCATGGGTGCTTTGAGAATGTTGGATCCACCTGGGCCCATGCATGTTGTAGTTACGAAACACAATTTCATATAGAACTTCTAAGTTCTCTAGGTCTTGCAAATAGTGCAAAAAGCACTCGATTAACTCAAATAGGGTAGCCCTTGTGCTGAGGGCTTCCACATAGATTGCCCCACATTACTTAATGATTCAAGAGCTGGGAACACATCCAGCTCTACACAGTTTTGTTGTACATGTCCTTCTAGTTTTGCTCCACCAGAAGAGGGTACTCCAACATCCTCAATTCCATGGATTCAAGCCATGCATCATCATCACTAAAGTGCACATTGCCTTTATTGTAGAAGCTTTGAGAATCCATGACATCATAGGCCAACCTAGTTATTTCATGCACTGAAGGTATTGAATTAGCCCATTATAGTGGTAAAGACCCACTACTCTCTAATGTAAACTCTCCAAGTCTCAAGTTCCTCCCTTGCCAGAGCTCTCAATTCAAGGCTTTGCACAAAATCATCATCATACTCTCTTCTTAAACCACTATACAGAAACCCTTGTAATTAAAGTAACTAAATTGATCAGACTAGCAATATTTGTACAAAGTGTGTGCAATCACGTTGACATTTGTCCAAGGATCATCCATGGTTTAAAACACTTTCCATTACACTCAATGCAATAGCAAGTTTACCGTGGTAGTCCACAAGCTTAGAAAGACCAATCCCTCCCCTCACATCTCAATAGATACCAAGAGAGGCCATTATCCAAGGTATGTGTAGTCTTGATAAGCTTTGTGATGGTCACATTGAACACACAACAACATACTTTTTGTAGAGCTTATTTTATCCTAGCTGGTATCACAGAAAGATCATTGACACTTTAGCCAAAAATGGTCTCCTTTTAGGAAATCTTGTATCTATAAGCAAAATGTGTAATAAGTAAAGGGACATTGATCACATCATAGCAAGTCTCCACCATCTTCACAAAGAATGTAAGTGTCAGATGTTGCAATAATCCACTTAAATGGCCATGATATGAGTGGATAACTTTTAGCCTTTGTAGGTTGCAAAATGTTGAACCAAGTTTGCTTTTGAAGAGATATTTTATCTGCACTAGCAACATCCGAATTACAAGTCACATAGGGAAAGTCAAAAGTGAAGGATCAACATTACAATATTTTCCTCAAGTCCTTAAGTCTTCAAAACAAAAACTTTGATGTGAATCTATTTTTATATACTTTGTGCCCTATCAAGAACATGCTTTGGAAAAGAACTTCGTGCCCAATCACTCTTGCAATTTGCAAATTAGAATCCATGTTATACAATCAATCGAGCAATGTTTACAAAAAAAAAATATGAATGCATTGAAGAAATTGTATCTAGCCTATATTAGGTGCTCGTGCATCATGGAAATGAAAATACAAAAAATGCACACAATGGAAAATAAACTTCTAATGATGTAGACTAATGTGATCACTTTCTTGGTGGAAAACTCAGCCCTTAGATTTGTAGTGTTGGACATGTAGGATCACAACATCGCTCTATAAAAAAACCAAGAGGACTATGTAGCATTACGACATCCCCAAGGTGTAGAAGAGTCATAGTCGAGTCACAGTGCTAAGCTAGGCGGTGCTCCTTGTATTTGTGGGATGAGGTGCTAGTCATAGTCATGTTGGGATACTTCCTATGCAGAGTTGGGAAGGGATTCGTTGGACTATTTTGAATAGTATACATGTGTCTAAGTTAGATCAATGTGTGTAGCCTCTAGATACTCCTTGTCACAAGGCCATGGGGTATTTTGTTTGAGCATTGAGGTCCCCCCAACTAGAGCTTTAGAGCAAATGTCCGCCCATTTTGTGTCCCAATAGGTGGTGGTTTACCAGGAGCCACTAATAAGTGGTGGTTTCTGATTCCTAGTTGATTAGAGACTAGTCAGTCAATTTATGCCAAAGACCATGGATTTTGACCCACTATTTTCTGATAGAGACTGTCAAGCCAAGATCTAAAAGCATGAAAGAGTTGAAAGGGCTAGATGGCAGGCTAAAATCCCTGGGAGGTATTCCCCTCAATGGAGCAACTCGATATCCCTATAAGGGATGGGTCTTAGCAGCCCTAGTGCTACAAACAGTTCTTTAGGAGGAGGAGGAAGCACTAATACTTCCCATCTCCCATACTAGGTCAGTCCACTTTGAGTGGGGTAGTAGTTCTAGTAGTTCAAAACCCCTTAGCGAATTCGGTTATCATCATGGCACAATCTATTGTAGTTCTTTGTAGGGATGTCAGATCTATTAGCCTTAGGATTCCCTCTACCCATTTTTAATGGGTTAGCATAGAAAGATGGGGAGCTTCACATTAGTGAGTTCCAAAATTTAATGTTCAATTTCCGAATTCAAGATAAGGGACATCTAATGGTGTTTCTTAATATGACTCTGAAAGAAAGAGCTGTAGTATGGTATCACTGTTGAGATATCGAGCTCCACTCATGATACGCCAGGGTGACCGTTGTGTATTTATGTCACCGACTTGTAAGTTGCAGACGCGGTTGGTACACCACCCATGAATAATAGCTACATGATAGCTATCCTTATCTATTCTAGTTCGTGGCTCAGTTAGTATGCCACCTTAGTTAGTTGAGTTTGGTTTGAGACCCATATATAGGGTTCTTCTATTTCTTTGTACTTGAGTTCTTTTGGCTTACACAACTAAGAAGAGGAAAACTGTTTTCAGCCTCCACCCTTGTGTGTCTTCCCTCATTGTGCAAGCAAGAAAGCTTCAAGCGAGACTCCTTCCTTCTCTCCCACAATCTTGACATGGTATCAGAGCCTTGTTCGTGGTAAGGAGCTCAAGAAAGCAAGCCAAGCTCGCGATGTTCTGGTAAGAGGAGCAGTGTTGCTTTCATCTTCTGTTTTGGGAGCAGATCTCTACAGGTAGCAAAGCCGGAAAGTGCAGGAGTGCATTGTCTTAGGTTGAGATACCCTTCGCGGTGAAGCAAGAGGGCAGTATATGCTGCGGGAAAGGGCTTTAGCCCCGGGCGACCTTGTTTTTTTTATTTGAGGCCATTTCGGGGCCTATTTTGGAGGCGGAAGTTTTCTGCACGCACTTAGGAAAAGGCTTAGTTTTATGCTGTGCAGCCACTGTTCTACAGGTCGGTGAATAGTTACTGTAAAAATTGCATTGTATGCTTGTGCGCAGAGACATTGGGAGTTACAGAATCATCCCTGTTGCCTGTTGATGCAAAATCGTCACTAGGAAGTGACTGTGTAGTCAAATACCACTTTCGCCAGTTTCGCAGATTTTCCCTTGTGAGGGTGAAGCTGTGGTTTTTGCAGTGACAGAATTTTTTGCAGTCTTCTGTAATGGCATCTGATTCTCTTTCACAGATTGTCACTGAAAAGCTTGACAAGAACAACTTCCAAGCATGGAAGTTTAGAATGACGAATTTCCTTATGGGAAAAGGATATTGGGAATTTGTTGCAGGAAATGAAGAAGAACCAGTTCTTCCTAATGTTCCCAATCAACAGCAAATGCAGGCATTTAAAGCATGGCATGAGAGAGCCAGGAAAGTTATGTATTGGCTGTCTATCAGCATTTCAGACTCTATGATTGTGCATATTTAGGATGCAAGTACGCCAAAGGAGGCATGGGATACTTTGTCAAAAATGTATAGCACAAATACGCAAGCTAGGAAAATGCAGCTCAAGCAAGAGTTGCACAATGTGCAAAGAGAAAATATGAGCATCAACGACTACCACATGAAGGTGAAGAAGATTGTAGATGCACTTGCTTCCATTGGGTCACCAGTGGAAGATGATGATTTAGTTTCTGTGACCTTGAATGGTCTAGGAAAGGATTATGCACAGTTTCGGACATCCATTTCAGTTCGTGAAAGATTTTTTGATTTTGAGGAGCTGATTGCTCTTCTAATTTCTGAGGAGCAAAGAAATGGTGGTGCATCTTCTTCAGGAGGAACTTCAAAAGAAGCTGTCTTCTACTCAAATGCTGGAAGAGGTAGAGGCAGAGGTAAAGGAGGCCGATATGGAGGCCGTGGTAGAAATCAGAATATGCAGCAAACTCAAGAAAACCAGTCCTATGGAGGAGGACGTGGTAACTCTAGAGGCAGGGGGAGCCAAAGAGGTCGTGGTGGATGGCAAAGAGGCCAAAATGCAAACAGTAATGTTGAATGCTACTATTGTGGTAAAATGGGTCATATGGCTAAAGACTGCTATAAAAAGCAGAATGACATCATGAATGGAAAACTGCAACAAGGAAATTATGCATCCTCTAGTAGACAGGGTGATGACAGAAATGAGCATCTGTTTATGGTGCAGCACATGAACAACTCTGTGACAAATGCAGAAGAAAGCAATGATGTATGGTATGTTGACTCAGGTGCATCAAACCACATGACAGGTCATGCAGAATGGATGGAGGATGCAAGAAAAATGGAAAAACCAGGATTTGTGGAGACTGGTGATGATACTACACATCCTATTGTGCAGATTGGAAAAATTCCTTTGTCTATGCAGAATGGGAAAAAGAAGTACCTGTCCGATGTATTTCATGTCCCGAACATCACCAAGAATCTGGTTTCTGTTGGTCAAATGGTTGAATAGGGCTTGCAGGTCTAATTTAATTCTCATGGATGCTTTGTTGAGGATATGAAAAATAAAGGTCGCTTGATAGCAAAAGGAAAGAATAAGGGCAGAATGTTTACATTGGATGCAGACATGTCTGAATTGAGTGCAGCAATGTTTGCACATGGGACTGGTGTAGTTGCAGATATTGATATCTGGCATAAACGCATTGGTCATGTTAATGTACAACGACTTAAATCAATGCAGGCCCAAAATATTGTTGTAGGTTTGCCGAAATTCAAGGTTGCAGAAATGCATAAGGTATGTGAAGCCTGTCAGTTTGGAAAACAGGCAAGGAAACCATTTCCTAGACATGTTCAAGAGAGTAAGAAGCCATTGGAATTAATCCACTCTGATGTGTGGACAACTAAAGCTGCATCTCTTGGAGGCTGTCATTATTTTGTTAGTTTTATTAATGACTATAGTAGAAAAGTTTGGGTGTATTTTATGAAAAAGAAAAGTGAAGTTTTTGGGCATTTCAAAACTCTTAAAGCGATGGTTGAAAAAGAAACAGGCCTGTAGATAAAATGCCTAAGGTCAGATGGAGGGGGAGAGTACCTCTCAAATGAGTTTACAAGGTTCCTGTAGGAGCATGGCATAAAACAGCAATATTCATGCAGTCATACCCCACAACAAAATGGAATTGCAGAAAGGAAAAACAGGCATATTGGAGAGATATCGCATGCCATGCTCAATGAAAAAGACCTGCCAGATTTTTATTGGGCTGAAGCAGTTGCTACAGCAGTCTACATAATGAATAGGACTCCCACTACAACAATACATGGAATGACTCCAGAGGAGAGGTATACTGGTAGGAAACCAAATATTTCTCATTTGAAAATTTTTGGTTGCATTGCCTATGTACATGTGCCAGATGAGTTGAGATCCAAGTTGGATCCAAAAGCTGAGAAGTGTATCTTTATTGGTTACTCTCTGCAGCAAAAAGGGTATAGGTGCTATAACCCTTCTACTCGTAAGTTTACAGTGAGCAGAGATGTTGTTTTTTATGAGATGAGTAGCTGGTATAAACTAGTAAATGTGATTGATGATGTAGATGCACAAAATGGTAATGCTGCACAGAATTCACAGCAGCAGTCACAAAATATTAGTGGACCTGGAGCGTCCTCTAGCAGTGGTTCACATTCTTCGCCATGGACAGGCAGATTGAGATCAGGAGAATCTTCTCAAAGTAATGCAGATAGTGGTATGCATGTATCACGAAAAGGAAAAGAGAAGGTTGATCAGCCCATGTTTGATTTGAATGTAGGTTACTCTTATGTGGATGGTGAATCCAGTGGCTCAGAACAGAGCATTGATGATGAGTTGGGTATTCCTTCTATTGTTACACCTGGAATAAGAAAGACCAGGGATGTTTTGAGAGCACCTGGGAGTGAACCTACTTTGCGCAGGTCTACGAGAGCTAGGTATCCTATGGATAGGCTGAAATATGATGGATTTACAGCCATTCACTATGCATATATGGTCAAAGTGATACAGGAACCAGAACCCACATCTTTTGAGCAAGCCATGGGAAAAGAAAAATGGGAGAAAGCCATGGATGAAGAAATGGATGCCTTGGAAGCAAATGCTACATGGGAGTTAGTACCTTTGCCTAAAGGTAAGAATGCAATTGGCTGTAAGTGGGTTTATAAGGTGAAGCACAATGCAGATGGTTCTGTGAACAGATACAAGGCAAGATTAGTAGTCAAGGGGTATGCACAAACATATGGCATTGACTATGAAGAAACATTCAGTCCAGTTGCAAGGATGGCAACTGTAAGAGCAGTCATTGCTATGGCTGCATCAAAGGGATGGTCTTTACATCAGATGGATGTAAAGAATACCTTCTTGCATGGTGATTTGCATGAAGAGGTCTATATGGAGCAGCCACCAGGTTATGTGCATGCTGTTCATCCTGAGTTTGTTTGCAGGTTGAAGAAAGCCTTGTATGGCTTGAAGCAAGCACCTAGAGCATGGTCTGACAAGATAGGACAGTATTTTGTCACTATTGGCTTTCAGATTTCCAAGGCAGATTTCTCACTTTATGTGAGAAAAACAGAGAAAGGTATTATGCTACTTGTCATTTATGTTGATTTGATTATGACAGGTGACAGTGATGAAGATATCCTTCATGTGAAAATACTATTGAAGCAGAAGTTTGAGATGAAGGATTTAGGAGAGCTGTGTTATTTCTTGGGCATTGAGGTGATTAGATCACCAAGTGGGATACAACTCTTGTAGAGGCAGTATGGATTGAACATGCTGTCCAAATATGGGATGACAGGCTGTAAGCCTATTTCAGTTCCTTTGAAGCAAAATGTGAAGCTGAGCACAGATGCAGGTGAGCTTCTAGAAGACCCTACTATGTACAGATGCATAGTAGGAAGTTTGATTTATATGACTATTACCAGGCCAGATTTGAGCTATGCTGTTGGATTGGTAAGTCAGTTTATGCAGGCTCCAAGGAAACCACATTTGGATGCGGCTAGACACATACTCAGGTATGTGAAGTCCACATTGCAGTATGGACTATTTTATAAGACTGGGGTTCAGATACAGTTGCATGGATACACTGATGCTGATTGGGCTGGTAGTATTTCTGATAGACGATCTACCAGTGGATATGTGTTCTCTTTTGGGAGTGCTGCAGTCACTTGGAGCAGCAAGAAACAACCTACAGTTGCCTTGTCGAGCACAGAGGCTGAGTACAGGGGTGCAGCAATGGCTGCATGTGAGGTAGCTTGGTTGCATAAGCTACTTTATGATATGCATCAGTCTACAGATGGACCAGTTGTCATTTATTGTGACAACATGAGTAGTATACACTTGGCAAATAACCCAGTCTATCATGCTAGAACAAAGCACATTGAGGTGCATTATCACTATGTGCGAGAGAGGGTTTTACTAGGTCTTATTGATCTAGTTTATGTCAGCACAGAGGATCAGGTAGCTGACATATTCACGAAGGCATTGGGCGCAGAGAAGCTGCGCAAGTTCAGAGACCTGCTTGGTGTGCAGGAATTGGGATTGAGCTCGAGGGGGAGTGTTGAGATATCGAGCTCCACTCGTGATACGCCAGGGTGACCGTTGTGTATTTATGTCACCGACTTGTCAGTTGCAGACGCGGTTGGTACACCGCCCATGAATAATAGCTACATGATAGCTATCCTTATCTACTCTAGTTCGTGGCTCAGTTAGTATGCCACCTTAGTTAGTTGAGTTTGGTTTGACACCCATATATAGGGTTCTTCTATTTCTTTGTACTTGAGTTCTTTTGGCTTACACAACTAAGAAGAGGAAAACTGTTTTCAGCCTCCACCCTTGTGTGTCTTCCCCCATTGTGCAAGCAAGAAAGCTTCAAGCGAGACTCCTTCCTTCTCTCCCACAATCTTGACAATCACAGCCTAGAAGCCAAAACCATAACTACAATCGATCTATTTTTCACAACTTTCCAAAGAGAATTTGCCCCTAAAAGGGGTGATTAGTATCGGGTACGTGTTCTCAATATAACACACCAAGAACCGCATGAGAATGTTTAAGTGTATGCCAAAAAAAAGAAAGAAGTGTTTTGCAAATTGCAAATTTATATTCCCATTCGAGTTGTTGCTCAATTGCAATACTTTTTACATGGGTTGGACTTTAATATCCAAGTGTAGTTGAGTAGTGTTGCTCTTGTTGACATTGAAACTGGTATTATACGAGCAGAGGAGGTAGAGTTGCAATTAGGCTAGATTATATTATCTATAAATCGTAATTAATCAATGGTAATCTTAATTGCTTAGAGTTCCAAATTGGATGATGCACGAGGCGTTGTATGTAAGATAGTGCATGAAGTCTCCCTTCATAATGTATTTTGTTGCCTTGTGTGCATAAGTGTTCATAGTCAAGCTTCTCAAATAAAATTATAAGAAAATGGAAGGTAAACTACAAAGGTTGAAAAATGTGAGGGAGATTTGTGCATGTGCATCACTAGTCTAATGTGAGATTTTACACTATGAGATGAATAATTTTATAAGGGTTTAAGTATAGAGAATGGAAAAAGGTATATGCACTTCTTACAATTTGTTCTTATCCTCCAAAAGAAAAATAAGCTTACTTTGGAGAGAGATTCATGGAGGAAAAGGTTTTGAATAATAATTAAGAAGAGTCTAAAATCTCCAACATTATAGATGTGGCCATCGGTACGAATCCTTCTATGCACAAATATATAATTATTTTATTTTTTTTGTTCCAAAGATTTTTTGATGTGTACACCATTTATGAAGCTCTAAATATTTTTAAAAAGAAAAATATTATAGTTCATTTGATAATAGACTAAGAAAAGTGAGATGCATGAAAAGAGGAAAATATAAGAGAGAAGAAAAAGTAAATTAGATGCATGCACCACATGGAAGAGCTATTGAAGTATTTTCTTAAAGTACTCAAAGACATGTGTGTCCAAGCTTGGCTCCACCTTTTTATTTCATTTTTAAAGATCTTTGCTTCAAGTGATAGATAAGTTTAAATGTTTTTGTAGAAGGTATCTTCATATCTCCTAGTCCTCATGTTGACTTCCTTGTATAGTTGGCATCATTTCCTTAAAAATGAGAAGAGTCTTATAGACCACTCCAATGTTTTTTTAGTGTCATGTGGTCCATCTCTAAATCCATCCAAGCTTAGTGTTATAATTATTGTAGATAAAAATTCCCAAAGAGGATTACTTCTAAAAAGGAATTTCCTAAGGAAAAAGTAGATCACTCTTATTTGGGAGAAATATGTAAGCCTTTATAAACATTAGTTTCTACATAAGGATTAAACTATGCATCCCAAAGCTATATACACCTTACCTTATTCTAAGAGGAGCTTCACATGGAAAGAATAAAATGTTATAAAATGCACCCATCACTATCACCCCTGTTAGGTCTACCATCACGACTCCTATAGGGCTCTTCATCCACTACCACCCCCTCACATTCTCCTTCACCTTTACCTCTCTAACATGGCCTACTCCTTTTCCTTCACCATCTTCACATCCTCTTCCTTCTCCTTGTCCTTTCATCCTTCCCACCCTAGGAAACACCTACTAGATAGGGTGTCACTATATAGGCCACCCTAGCTAACCGTAGTGCTGCCTATGTGTACCGGCCCTACACAAAGGATTTTCCACTGCACGCTATGGACTACCATAGTGTCCACTATGTAGGCTAGTGCTAGGGACCACTCCACATTCTCCATCATCTATTTTCCCATTGCCTTTCCTATTGTTTATCCTCATTTTCCTTCTCCCTAACCTTGCCGATTACTTTCTCCTTCTTGCCCTGCACCCTAACCCTCCACACCACTCAAACCTCCTCACCTTCTCTCTTCACTCTCATTCCCTTTGCCTTCTCCTTTCTCCTCCTTTCCCCCTCCACAACTCTCTCCACTCCCTCCTCCTCGACTTATTTACAACCACCCCATCACCCTCCTCCTTGGCTTCTCACAACCCCCTCACCGCTCCCACCTCCTCATCCTCTCTACCTTCTCCCACCACCATCTCCATCTCCACAAAAAGAAAAAAAATATATATATATCTCTCTTCTTCCTCCACCATCTCCACCTATTTAACATCCCCAACCACTCTATCTATACATGCTCTTGTTGTGACATGGGCAAGCCCACCCACAACTCTATCTACTTCGCCACCATTGAGGCCCGCCATCCATGGCGAACGAACATATCTTGGAAGGAGGAGGATTGACAAAGAAAGATACAAGAAGAAGGATTCATGAGGGCAAAAGAGCCATCGCACAGGACACACAAGAATAGATGTGCACAATTTATAAATTCTTGGTAGTCGAATCCTTGTACCTCTCTCTTTTGTATTGGCTACATTGGTTGGCACGGAAAAGGTAGATTTGAATACATAAGGAAGAGTGATGCATTCAATAGAGAAAGAGCAAAGGGTCCATAACCAACATAGTTCTCTATAATCCTACATGTGGTTGGAGACAGAGAGGAGTCCAAGGAGGTGGTGGGCTAGTTAATGCTAAAAGGTGGAGATTGCATAATTCTTTAAATTATTTTTTGAACTTTTGATGTGTTAAGACCTTGCTTAAAAACATGTGCATACGCACATGCAGACACACATGTGCACATAACTCCTAAACACTTGCATCACAATCATGCACACATGCACTTACATATATATCACATGTGCATACACATCCAACCTCTCATACTAGAACCCTTGCACATAGTCTCACACACATGCACATAGCCATGTACACATAGGCATTGCACATAGACAAGTATACATATGCACTTGCACACACATTATCATTGTATCAAAAACATATACTTTGGAAAAACCTATATGTATTTAAAGATTAGAAGGAGACTTGGAAGCTACTTTTCTTGTCAACTACATATATCTAGTATTTTCTCATGCTGTACTAGTTATTCTTGTATTCTTAGTGTACATATCATTAGGTATACTCAATGCCCCACCGTTGCAAGATGCCACCAATGATCCATCAAGCTCTAAGTTGTAAGGCCCTCATTATGAGGAGAAGACATGTGTGAGAATGGACATTGATTGGGTCTTGACTTATACATCAGATGAGTTCTGTGTGATTGAAGGCAAAAAGGTGACCTTAGTGGATCTAGTCTTCGGGTTAGATAGAGTAGTTATGATGGTAGCAACTAGAGGCACCATGCATTGAGTTGCAGGGTGTGTGAGTTATTATAGATCCATATCCCTAGCCTAATAGTAAAGAGATTATTCCTTGGAATATTTCCTATCCAACTCAAGAAGGTTCATAATATGGTCAGAGACAAGCTGTTGAGACTATACTACCTTCCCAAGCTATAAAAGGAAGATCCCTCTAAACCCATTGTCAATCTATCTTTCACCCAATCAGGGTCTCTTCCAACTACCCTTAAGATCTTTTCCTATCATATGTCTAGATCATCATTCAAGCTTCATAGTGGAAGTGCACGAGTGGATAGAGCCATCTTTAGATCAGTTTATTTTAAGTTAAAGTAGTTTATGTTCTTCTCATATTTGTTCTATGTTCTCTACTCCTTGCTCAAATTTTGTCCTATGTTCTCTACTCCTTGCTCAAATTTTGTTTGTTATGCCATGTAGTTTGTACATGGTATTAGAGCCTAAGGGGCTTTGAGGAGTGAAGAGGACACAAGAGGCAAGGGATTCAATAGCAAAGAGGAGTGGTGTCATCTACCATATTAGATATCACTACTAGCGCATCAAGTGGTGGTGCTACTATATCGACAATTCAAATAGTGAGGATTTATCTACCAACCTTTAGCAAAGGAAAGTTAGATGGTACCAAATACACTTTGTGGAAGTTTAAAATTACAACTACCCTTGACTCTTACCCACTTCTAGAGACAATGTTGGGGACTAACCGAAAACCACAATCCACCTCCCCCCTCCCCCCCCCCCCTCTGACCCATCAAATTTGAGTGTTATGATTCCTTCAAATGTAGATCTTCTATGAGCTTAGAAATTTAAAAAAGCAAATGAATTATGTGTCTTAGTTAAAAGATATTCTTATAGTGTTTTGACCTTGATTTAGCATAGAACCAAGGCATTAGAGGCTTGGAATGTACTGAGGAGTCGATACAAAATATGCAATCAAATAAGAATTCAAAACTTGGATAATCAAGTAGAAATAGAGAAGTTTGTTAAAGGAGAGACAAGTGAAGCATTCATCGCTTAGATAAAGAATCTATGAGAGTAGAGAGATGGTGATGAGATACAAAAGATTAGTGAGGACCTAGCTCAAAGTTGTTTTTCCCACCAAATTTTGGATTCGTAAGGGACTGGTAATTGTCCCTAAACAATCAGGTGAGACTCCAAGAATTTATGTTTTAGGAATTTTTTACACTACTAATGAAGGCGGAATTGCAACTTAAAGCCTAGAACACAATATTAGTGAGTTTGGGAATCTCCCAATTCCCATTTTTTGAATACTAAAAAGGTGGCACCTGGATAACATGCCCATAAGTTTCTCAAAACCATATGATGTGACCTATCATTGGAAAGCACTTGAAAAATGGAATTTATTAAGCTATAGAGCGCTCGATTTGGAGTTATAGTGTTCAAGTTATGATCAATCTAAAGATTTGACCACATGTTCCAAACTTATGGAAAATTCCCATATTCCCCAATATGGTGTTCTAGGAAGGTCAGTTGGGATATTGTTGAGATTCAAGCTCATCGATGTCACTGTCCCTGACACTAGAGAGTTATAGCTTAGCTGGACTACACATGTACATTCCTTGAATAAGTTGGATAGGTTACCCTAGTTAGTCAATCATGGTTAGTTGCTAGACCTATCTTTTACATTATGGTTGTAGACTAAGTGTGTATTAATATATGAATGAATAATGGGAACATGATAGTACACTGCTCTTTGCTTTGCAGCTCCATGTTTTTGTCTATCTTTATCCTCCTCTCTTTTGACATGGTATCAAAGCAATAGAGATTGACCTCATAGGGCATGGAAGCTTGGCTTGAAGGAGTTGAAATGTAGAGATCTGTGTGTGGTCTACAAAAGTGAAGACCTATTGTGGAGTGTTGGCGGTGGTGGCCATAGTTCAAGATGTATCTTCTACACAACAGTGTTAGACCCTACTAAGGCTTGTAGACAAGATGTGTTGGCATGTAATGGAGCTCTTGAAAATGAGCATTGGCATCATGAATGGAAGTAGAAGTTTTCCTACTTTCATCATAATGACACTTGTTTTTAAGAAGCATGACCTGACTGAATCCATTGGTTCATACTTGACAACTTAGCTATCATGAGTCTATGCTATTGGGTGCTGTATATATATATATATATATATGGTGGAGCACATGAACATGAGCATCAAATCCCTCACTTGCAATAGCACATTTAGCAAATGATTCAATGTGGTTCTAGTAGATCTGTGCGTGGTTTATGTCATAGGAAGTGTGTAACATCAACTAATGTAGATGATGATTTTTGTGGATTAATGTGTAGGGCATGTCTGGAACTATTAAGTGCTTATCATTGACTTGATATTGATCACACATTACACAATTTATTGTAGTAGGTATAGCTGTGATTTAGCATGCTTTTGGTTTGTTGGGAGGACAACAGGGTATGTGGGTAGCATAACATATGCTCAGTATATGCATGATATCTTGGGACTATTGGTGGATATTTATTGGAGCCTCTCAGACATTGTGGTGTGTCCATAAAAGATAATTTGCAAGATCTAAAAACTATGTAAAATTTGAGTGGATAGTAGCTCAAATTAAACATGATGTTTGTCCTATATTGGTATTGATTAAAGGCACTCTTGATGTAGCATTGAAGTATGTATTTGCACCTACCAATGCTTGATTAGTGCCACATAGTTGTGAGCTAACTTGTGGCTGGTTATGCTTAGTTTTGGATATTTTTTCTATTGGTTATATATTTAATTGGATGGTTATTACATGTAAAGAATCTTGGATAGTACTTCCACTACTTGTCTAAATAACTATTGATACCTCTGTGTCTCTACATTGATACCTGAGGGTTATGACACATGTCAAATATGTATTGTGGTTGTTTTAATTTGTGAAATACTCACGTTTTAATAGAGAACATACAACTAGCTTTTGTTTACAAATTTCTTGTTTGTCTATTGCTAGATAGCTTGATTGCATATAGGGTATACATGAGATGAAGTGTACATAAACATGCTATCATGTCTAGATGTTTTTCCACATGTTTAGGGATGTTCTTGACATGTTTGTGAGTTGAAATACACTAGTTATTGTAGAGGTTTACTGTCATAGGTTCTTGAATAGAAACTATCATACACAACTAATTGGTTTGCACGGAGTCAGGCATCTACAAGTGGTACTTCAGTGAATAGCTTCTATTGCAGATATGGTAAATGCAGGGAGTGAAAATATGACACAGATTTTGGTGAGGAGATCTACAATAAGACCTTTTCTTTATGGAAGTTCATGATGCAAATTTTCTAGATATTGGTAGGGTCTGGCACTATTAAGGCCTTCAATACATTGATCTTGGTAAGAGAAGATGCCCTTGATTGGGATGGAACTATTTTCCATGTTGCTACATGAGGAAGTCAAACTTGGTTTGAACACTAGTTCTAGTTACCTCTTAAGGTAGAGATAATGTATTTTACTCTAGTCAGCAAGCTAGAGGTGGCAAAGCTCATGGAGCTATTTGAGGTCATGGGAATACTTGGAATGCCTATGGAAAACAATAGCAATAGAATGCATGGTAGGGTTCTCATGTGCAGGGCCATCATGGATGTGGAGCCTTTAAAGGTAGGGGAGATCACTTAGAGACAGAGATGGCTCTTGGAAACTGCATAATTAGTGTAACAGGAATAAAGACTATCATTATTGGGATAAATATGGATACATAGCAAAGGAATGCTATGAAAAGCAAGCAAACATGAAGGAAAAAGATAGACATAATGGCAGTTATGCATCTTCTAGTGGTACTCATGATGATCAAATAGATATGTTGTTTGCTATGTAGCATATTTCTAGGGATATCGCTAGGCAAGGCAAGGATGAAAAGTGGTATATAGAATCAGAAGCATCTAATCACATGACTCTACATGGTGAGTGGTTTGATGAGTTGACAGTAGGATCTCATGGATGTGTATGCACTCATGATGACACACAACATGATATCTAGTATACATGTTTGGTTCCACTAGTCATGCACGATGGCAGGAAGAAAAGGAGACAACCGATAAAGATGAAGTAGAGTTGGAGTTATTCATGACAACCATTGAGGAAGTGTGTTTCTTAATGCATGAAATATCTACCATTGACTCATGGGTATTGGATAGTAGCATCTCCCATCACATGACCAATAAGAAAGGTCTACATAGTTCTATGAAGCCTCTTAAAGAATCCATCACTATGATGGTTGGAAATGATGAAAAATGCCCTCCTAAGGGCACAAGTACTATTTCCTTTGTTGCTACAAATGGTGAATGAATTTTGTTTTTCAAAAGTGTTGTATGTTCCAAAAATTAAGAGAAATGTGCTATTAGTTGCTTCTATTTACTGATCTTAGCCATGAAGTGAGTTTTAGTAAGATAGATGTAGAAATTATCAATAATGCTAGAGAAGTTGTTGGGAAAGGAGAAATAAGAAACAACCTATATGAGCTAAGTGCTCTTACAATCGCCAATGGTGTGGGCACAAGTAAGGTGTTTAAGGAAATGCATGAGCAAGTTATGGTTGATCACCTACCTATAGTAATTGAAATGAAGGAACCATGTGAAGCTTGTCTGATGGGCAAGCAATAGAGAAAGGCATCTCCACACAAAAGCAAGAATAGAGCAAAGACTCCTCTAAAGTTGGTGCATGCTCACTCGTGTAGTAAAATGCCTATACAATCCTTGGATATGAATGAGTTCCATATACTATAACTATAGACTCAACTACATCCCTAAATATCAATATACTAGGACACTAAATAAATGGATCTCTAAACAAACTTTCAGATTTTCAAACTATCAAATGGTCAAAACTATTGTACATTCCCTAAGCATATGCATCTATATTAAGAAACCATTATAATTTCATGTAAGAATATCTACTACACTCTAATTGACATGTATTACAAGGAAAAGCTATGCCATTCAATAGCTCAAAGTCAAATGATGAGAATAGTCTTGTGTAAAACCAAAAAAAGGATACTTATATTTGCAATTATTCCAATTCTAGTTAGACTATACTAAGGTCTAAAATAGTAGCTAAAAAATATATTGAGTCAACTTAAGTATACAAGATACCACAAATGCCATCTATTTTCCCAATAGTATATGTTTAGACTATCATTGCACAAGAAAAAGTTCATTATGAGAAAATCTATATTCCATCAAGATATGTCTTGAGAAAGCCATTTTAAAAATAGTATCACAAAAGACATTGATAGATGTCATTTTTAATAGGAAGTTTTGTTCTATTTTTAGGAAGAATAGATCATTTATAGCATGAGAAATAAGTCAATCATTCCACCATATGCTAGAGCATTTGACATATCATTCAAGACATAAAAATCCCCTCATTTAACATTCATACAACCCCTTGCCCAATAACTTCAATACATCAACCTTGTCTCCTTAAACCAATAACCATATTTTGGCTAACTTGCCCTCCTCCATCCCATTGCAAAAAGATTCCCCACTGCTGACTCCCATAGGAGCCTAGGCCATGTCTCAATCCCAATGTGGTTCTCTCTCTGCCCTCAAAGCAAGGGCTTTCTTACAAAGTTTTTGTCAAATATAATCATAATATCTTCTTGGTTCAAATCCTTTACTACCACTTAACTATTGAATTATTCTCTCAAAAAACATACAAAGGAGCCCGCCTTTGAGATGGAAATTACAACTCCTAGGATTACTAAGGGGGCGTCATTTTCTTTTGTGCCCCCAAAAATGCCATTTTAAAATTATTTTTTTATTATTGATAATCTTAGGCAAGCTTCAAAGAGTAAAATCTTTAATTTCTTTGCCATCCATCGCTGCAAAGTTGAGCAAAAATGATGCATTGAATGAAGAGAATTGATTTTAGTCTTTCTCTCTCCTCTCTCCTCCTATTGTATGTTCTCATGGATTAGTGCATGAAAGAAGGGGATGGGCTAAGATGAAAGGATTTGATTCTGCAATGATGCGGGAGCACAAAGGGACATTGTTAACCCTCAAAGGAACAAGGTGGAAAATCTAGAAAATCTAAAGCAGAAGACAAAGCCAAGGTAAAAGCGGAATGGAGAACGAAGGCATGCTAAGAAAAACCGGGAAACATAAGAAGTGTGAAAATGTCCTAAATCAAGGAGAGGCGCTCAACGAAAAGTGCAAGTTGATACTTTTGTAAAAGAGTGAAAGGCACACCATGATTTATTTTAAGAGCACCGGGCTCAGACCTATGCAAATTGTAAATGTAGATAGGTGGTAGGAAGGAAGCTAGGAAGATAGGAGAACAATAGAAAAAAGGGCCTAGGCCACGGTCGCCCATGTAAAAAAGGGGATATGGGGATGGCTGCCCAAAAGGGATTTAGGGCTTTGCATATAAAGTTCAAAAGATGAATGAGAGCTCCTCCTTTGGTGTGTGGCAAAGTGGACTCTTTCTCTTTTCTTCTTCTCTTCCTTTCTTGCTTGTGAGTGAGTGAGTGAGGGATGTGTGAGAGTGAGGGATCTTGGAGGTGAAGCTCTCCTCCATCTCTCTTCTTCTTCTCTTCCCTTCTCACGTCTCATGCATGGCTATGGAGGATGGAGGTTTGAAGATGCTTGAGCTTGCATCAAGAATCGTGGAGCTTTCGGAGTGCTTGAGAGAGGAAGCAACTCTATCAGGCATTGAGGTAAGCCCACTACACTCGTAGGAGAGGGATGGCACATCGACTATGTGAGAGGTAGCCATTAGTGCTTGTTTGAAATGCTTGAACAATAAGTGGTATGTGGGTCTTGGCAGTTGAGCTTACATTCGCCTCAACATTTTGGTTTGGCTGTTGGAAGCTTGAGCACTTGTGCACTTCAAATCGAGCATCGAAGTAAGAGTTTCACCCCTAAACCAGAGCTTGATATAGATAGAAGGTTTTGGGTTTTAATCCATGCTACAAGTAAATATTTTTGGTTTTTGATGATTGGTTGAGTAGGAGAAATCCATTCAGTACCCTGCTTTTGATTTTTGTCACATTTAGTGTAGGATAGGTAGGAGAAATGAGAGAGGGAAACTTGAATTTCATTCCTATAAAACAGTCCTGAATAGGGCACTAACAGGGGAAAATGAAAACAAAAGAGTGCCTAGATGTCTCGAAGTCAAAGGTCAAGTGATTGGGAAGGCTTAGGTGCACACCCATGAGGGATTAAGGTCCTAGGTGACCAGAGAAAATCTCATTTATAGTTCTATATTTGAGAGAGAGAGAGAGAGAGAGAGAGAGAGAGAGAGAGATTGTAGATCCAGGTCTACATCGGATTGATTGGAGCATATCGGGACTTTCAGTAAGACTCAGGTATGGAATAACCTTGGCCTAGACTCGAATTGATTATTGAAAGTTTGGGCAGGTACTAGCAACATCTATATTTAGATTTTTGAAAAATAAGTGATCGACATGCATTTCGATCGGTGGAATTGGACGCCTCCCACAGTGTCTGATTCCCAAAATTGGACCAAGCCAACCATCTGATTCTCAGAATCGAACACTTGGACGAATCCCCCCTCATCCGATCGAACACCCTGTCCAATTTTGAAAATCAGACAACTCATAATCAGACCACTCAGACTCGCATCATTTGATCGATTAGTCAGACCAACTCTAATCAGACACACAACCCGTCATATCGGACGCTCGATCCATCCAATCATGATGATCGGATTAGAGAATTGGAACAACAGCCTTATCTCATTGGACATACACCAATCGGATCATTTAGAATCAGACACTCTAAAATCAAACATTGTCTCATCAGACGCCCAATTCCTAGGATCGGATTCCCAGAATCCGAAGCACAAAAATCAGACCGCTAGAATCGAACAAACTCCAGCAGTCCGATTGGACATACACACCTATTCGATTGCGACAATAGGACCCGAACATGTTTGATCCCCAAAATCGAACACTGGTAAATCGGATGTCCAATTTTGAAAATTGGATGCTGGTAAATCGGACACAGCCTGAGAAGGAAAACTTGGGAATTTGATGAGCCATGGCTAACAAGAAGCATGACCTACGCTAGAAGAACCAACCAATCATCTCACATGCAATTACAAATCAAGGGATTGTGGTCGAATAGTTTGAAATGGTGTCTGGTGTTGTGGGCTGATTGCAAGACCCCAACTCGATTTAGACCAAGAGCCAAACGAGATAGCGCATCAAAAAAACCTAGAAGCTAACGCAACCAATTAGGAACCAAACACATGACCCTGTCAAGCCAACCCATAGACAAGAGCACCGGAGCTACACACACTTTTTTTTCTCACCCACTCTGATTTCCATCACTTGAAGCTCAATTAAGGAAAGCTAAAAGCCTGATTTTGCACAGTGCATAGAAAAGAGCACACACATGCACCCATGCATAGAGTGACGGTAAGTTGAGGACTGATTGTAAGTAATAAGGAACACACCTGGACTTAAGAAATGGAAGGAACCCACCAATAAGAGAAGAACCAAAGACATAGAAGGGATATCAAATCCCCAAGGGTAGGACCAAGCGGAGAACACGGCCTAAAATTTGAATGTAATAAGGACATGGTTGCGGAACAAAGCGGTGCATCATTGGCAACATCACTACTGACAAGGTTGGGAGTCAACTAAGGCTCTAGGAGCCAATTGAAAATCCCTGTGGTAGCCAAGCAATTGGATAAATACCAAGCAATCAATGACCCATATAGCTTTGTGGAGTAGTTTGAGCAGGTCTGCGAGGCCAATGGCCTCACTAATCCTACTCAACACTCCCAAGCCTTCAGACTATGCTTAGGTGACAAGGGTCGCGGACCTGGTACACAAGTCTAGATGTTGTGGAGTGTGCTAATCTCAATGGCTTGAAAAATCTCTTCATTAAGAGATTTTCTAAACCATGATACTCTGATAACCTGCTAGTGTAGCTTATGAATGTTAAGCAGAAAGAGAGAGAGAGGACATTCAAGATTATGTGACCCATGTAAGGAGCCTCTTCAAGAGAATTCCCATGGGTGAGAGACCAACCAAAAGGGCGGTATCCATGGTATTCATCAACAGAATACGGGGAAATGAGCTCTACAAAGTCTTGGTCGGCAACTCAAGCTTGTAGCGAGACGCACTGGCAAGGGTCTTTGAAGAAGCTATCAGAGTGGACGACCAACTCAAGGAAAAAGGCTCCAGAGGTTTGAATCAGGAAGAGTCCAGTGCCAGGAGTTTTGAGAGAGCCTCAATGCCAAGTGAGAGAATAGACTCAAGCACTCAAGACAAAGGGAAGGGCGCTGAGTTGAGACAAGAGCTAGCAAAGATTAGGATGGACATAGCCAAACTACAGGAGATGATGAGATGACCAATGTGCCCACACGTCCAATGTGTGCATTGTGGTGGAAACCACTTACTAGCTAAGTATTAGGATCCCAGGTCACAACCTTGTGCTATTTATGGTAGGTTCAGCCATGACACCATGCATTGTTGATTACCTCGAAGGCTCCCATACCTGCAGCCTTACAATCAACCCCACCTTGCGAATAGCCCACCAAACTTCTTTGAAAGGGGAGCCCTGTTGGATCTTTTGACACCAAATGACACTAAACCTACCATCCCTAGGATGGAAATCAATCCTACAGGTATCCCTAGACCACCTGAACCCTACGTGGCCCATCCACCAAGTGATACCCCAGTCCACTATGTGGACAAGCCTAGCAACAATGAGTCGTATGTAGACCCATACATGTCATACAATGAGGAAGGAAATGCTATCCTCCTAGACTAGTGACCAGTACCGGTGATGGCATTGGGAAGAGGGAGAGGCAGAGGCCTAGGAGGGTAAGCCCAAGAGCCAATTATGTATTGGACTTGCGGTCACCGAGGACATATTTCTTTGTGCTACCCCTGAGAAGGAGCAAGCAAATAGAGATAAGACTGATTTAAGATGCGATGAGTGTGGAATCACTCATCTCTTTGTCTATTTCCCTAGATGAAGGCCATCCTCTAGTTCAGCAAACAAGCCATCGGTTCCATTGGGGTTGTTTGGTGTCGAGACACTCAATGGGGATGCAACACCTATTCCATTTTACAGGTCATGACCTACGTGCAGACAAAGCAAGCTAGCATATCATTGCTTGTCGGAGATGAAGGAAGAAAAGATCAGACATTAAGATCACCCTCAATACCGAAAGTGCCACAACACTACCGATTGGAAGGAAATTCATTGACACTGAGGAAGAAACGTCGGCTCCACGGATGGTTGAGAAGGAAAGTGCTAAGGTCGGGGAGTATCCCCATCTGAAGTACCAACTCAAAGCCATCAAGAAGGTGAAAGAATGGGTGAGGGAGGCCTAGAGCACCTAAAGGATGTTGAGCCCGTACTAGAGGGCGAGATCGATGACCTCTCAAGCACAAGTGCCCAAATCTCTCTCCCACAACAAAATCAAGGGAGGCAATGGAACCATAAGCTAGGCCACTTGGACAAAGTCTAAATGCTTTAGGCTAGCAAAATAATCAAGGCCATTGGCCAAGAACCACAGACCTAGAAGATAGGTGAGTGACTAGCAACCCCCTCAATACATTGGTTACCACCCCGCTAAGTCTAAGCTTAGGCCACCTACTTAGGTAGCACCCAACACTATGGTTGGAGCTAAAGAAGTGGGTTGAAGAACCAAACGAGCCAATTGCCACATACTTTCCTAAGCATGATGCAGAAACTCAAATACCAAGCTTGACACTACACTCGATACCTAAATCTGTGCACGCCAACACCTTCTGGAAAGGCACAGAAATGCATGCAGTCCTGCCAGCCCTAACACTGGGAGACGTCACCAGAAAGGGGATCGTGGACACAGAAACATGAGTGAGTGTACTAAGCCATGCGGTACTCCAAACTTGGGGTAACCCACTGGTTGAGACCTTTAGGTTTAACGTCACACTAGCAAATGGGATGAAGGTGAAGCCGTTTGGAGTGTTGAAAAATCAGCCAGTAAAGATCGTAGGGATCCAATTTGACTTCATAGTCATGAAGGGAGTGGACTATGACATCCTACTAGGCTAAGCCTAGATGTGCAATGAGAGAGTTGTAGAGGACTGTGGAAACGATCTTATCTTCTTAGGAAATGGAATAGGAGCTGTGAGAGTAGAGATGGACATGGAAGACTATGCTAATCAACCTCGACGCCTTCTTCACCATGCTGAAGGGCGATGGACAGTAGACTACTAGGGGATCTTATGGGGCTCTTGCCAAGTATTTCGCATGCCCTAAGGATGGGTGAGATTGGATGCATGTTTTTGTTACCATTGACCTACCATTCTTAGATACTGAGGCGTACAAAAAAGCCAATGATACAACTCCATAATGAGCTGCATCAGCTTCCCCCTTCTAGAGAGTGTTGCAGCAAGGTTGCTCGATGAGGTATGTCAGAATGAGCTGGATCTAGGACATGGCAGTTAGTTATGGTGGATGAAAGGAGAAGAGTAAACTCATGATGGAGAAAACAAAGACACTGTTTGTTACACAAGTGAATTAGGTTTCAAGATTGAGACTTGGACTCATAAACACAATCTTGTGTATGTGGACAATGACACTGACACATTACTAATAAGAAAAGAGTACTATCATTGCATTCAGAAAAGGAAGCAAGTACAATGCTTTATAGGAAAGTAGGAAATTGTAGTAGGCACCACTGTGCATATGGGATAGGTAAGCCAGCATGTCCTTGGCCTTGAAGCTCCATACAAAGAGGCTGTTAGTGAGTGTGATTTCTGAATCTCAATACCCCTCCTCAATCACAACATGGTAGACACTAAAGGCTATCGCAGAAAAGGCTAAGTGTGGGCCCCAAAACATGATGGACATCCAAAGGCTGTAATAGGGGCCTTACAAAGTGTACAGGGACTGTAATGCCAAGTTATATAAGGAGTTTACAAAGCTTATGGCAGAAAGCATTAGGGCAAGGAAATACAAGGCTTTTTTAAAACAGTCTATCAAAGTAATGAGAGTAGAAGGGCTGATGAGGCTTGTCCTTCTGATCCTAGTGGTCTTCATCTTCATCTTCATCTTCTTCTTTTGGTCCATGGTCTTCTTCTTCTTTCACAGCTGCAAGATAGGCCTTTTGGGACCTCTTCCTAGCATGACAGAACTTCTCAGTGTGTCCGGTCCTTTTGCAGAAGTCACTGAAGAGCGGTTCCTTTTTGCCTTTGTATCTGTTGTTTACATATAACATTTGTTCATCCTTTGAAGTGCTAGGATCTTCTTTGCTTTTAAGTTTCTTTTCTTCCTTTAGCAGAGAGGCTTTAATATCAACAAGTTGTGGATCAGGCATATTGGTTAGAGTGGTTGATACATTATTATAGGCAGGAGGCAGACTTTTTAACAAGACACCAATACAAACATCTTCATCCATTTTTAGCTTTATCCCTACAAGTTGGGTTAGGAGACTTTCCATATAATTAGATGGGATGCTAGGGATGTATGAGGCTTCATATCAAGTCAAAAAAATTCAATCAATAGACCATACTTAGACGACTTTGACTGTGCACCAAATAAGGTATCCAATTTGTCCCAAGTGTCATGGGACGTGTCACAAGCATCCACATGATGGATGTAGTTGTCATCCAACTCAAGTTTAATGATGGCTTGTGCCTTGACATCATTCTTCTGCCAGGTAACTGCAAGGTCCGCATCTCGAGGTTTGTTCTCTTTGCCATTTGTGATGGCCCAAAGACCCTTCTTCATTAGAATGAGCTTGATGCAGGTTTGCCAGGTGTGAAACCCGACTCCCTTGAACCGAGCATTTGGAGAGCCTTTTCCCATGTTGGATGGCTGAAGCAGCAACAAATCAGCACCAATTTCTCAGATTTCAGCAAGCAAAAGAGTTGGTTGTGTCACAAGACACAAGTGCTAAGAGCACTAGATGAGTATCAATGGAGACTATGTTTGTATCTTCTTCCTTGAGTCTTCCAAATCTGAAAATTTCTTCAAGATCTTCAAAATCCAAATCTTCCCCTCCTTGATTTGATGCTGGGAACTTCAGATTTAGTAGGCTTTAGATTGGTTTAGTGGCAGGAGTGAGAAAATGAGAGAAAAATGAGCTTGGGAGATTTTGGCTATGGTGGAATTAGGGTTTCTAAGACAAGGGCTTGGTTTTTCCTGTCTGTGTGCATTGTAGCCTTCATCATTTTCCAAAAAAAAAATTTGGATAGAGAGCTTATGACATGGGCTTCCAAATCCCTAAGGTCATGGACCAGATTGCACTGCGTGGCAGACAAACATCTGTACGAGCTGGGACTGGCGTAGATCTGGACAGCGAGGACAAAAAAATCGCAATGCCAGGGCTTTCGGTTGCCAATGTGCCTCTGTGATGTGCTAGGAAGGAGCGCAGGGAGTTAAGGAATGATCCTTCAGAAGAGTGCTTGGGGAGATTTCCTGGTTCAAGAGATCTAAGAGCTCCAAGGAAGCAGGGTCCTATAGGCTATGGCAACCATTGGAGCTTCATTGAAGGTAGAGTGAGAATGGAGCTGGAAGTAAAGTCATGAACTCAAGCCGAGATGAGGAAAGATAAAGAAGAACTGGAAGAGTAAAGACGAGGCTAGGACATGCCCAATTGAGCTCTGATACCATATCAGAATGAGCTGGATCTAGGACATGGCAGTTAGTTATGGTGGATGAAAGGAGAAGAGTAAACTCATGATGGAGAAGACAAAGACACTGTTTGTTACACAAGTGAATTAGGTTCCAAGATTGATACTTGGACTCATAAACACAAGCTTGTGTATGTGGACAATGACACTGACACTTTACTTATAAGAAAAGAGTACTATCATTGCATTAAGAAAAGGAAGCAAGTACAATGCTTTATAGGAAAGTAGAAAACTATAGTAGGCACCACTGTGCATATGGGATAGATAAGCCTGCATGTGTGTGATTGCTGAATCTCAACAAGGTCAATCTCAATGGATTTGTGAGGAAGACCATTGAGACCTCAACAAAAACCTTGGCAATGAGAGGGCAACCCACTAGAGGAGAATTTCCCGCCACCAAGGCTAAAAGGAAAGCTTTACCTTCAAAGGCAAGACCCTAAGAAGCAAAAGGTGGGAGGCTCTATAACCTGCGTCCCCACAACAAAGAGGCCGCCCGAAGAATATGATGAGTACGTCAAAGAGCTCCTCTCTCAACTAGAGAGAGCCAAGGAGGAGAAGATAACTGCGGTAGTAGAGCTTGAAGGTGAAAATGAGGCCATGGATGCATTCCAATTGAAGAGAATGCACCAAATGGGCGTGGCCCAAAGGGAAGTCAATGAGCTAAAAGAGCAGCTACAAGCTAAGGAAGAGACAAAAGCTCAATGATAGAACGTGCACTTGAACAGAGATATCGAAGCCACATGGGTAGCACAATGAAGAGATTGTGACACTCTAGGAAGGTCGGTAAGCTCAAATGGAGAAACTCACTAAAGCCACAGAAGAGTTGGAGGAGTTGAGGGACGAAAGAACTTGTAGGTATGAAATAGAGGTGAAGAGACTAACCCAAGAGGCTACCTCATCACAAGAAGAGCAACAAAAGCCAAGGGCAGAAATGGAAGACCAAGAACGAAGGCTGATAGTGCTAGCCTAGAGGCAGGGGGACAATGTCAAAGACATGAACAAGAGGGAAAAAGAGTGGGCCAATTAGAACAAAAAAAGGGGCAAATCCTTGGCACGTCACCTCGCTCAAGCCAAAAAGGAAAAGATACTTGCCAAAATCAGAGTGGAGGCTGCCCAAGTGAGCTTCCACACCCAACAACGCACCTTCCTAGAAACCATATTGGACGTCATCAAGGCAGACGAGGGAGAGTCCTTGGAGGCAATGAGAAAGAAACTAGGAATGGCTCATAGTACATTGAAGGCTAGACTGCAGATGCCATCACAATCTAGTGGAGCTGGCCCAAGCGTGGAAGAACAATGCGATTATCTCCTATTGGTAGGCCTAACATCACAAGAAGTGGAAAACTTAGGTTCCTCAAAGAGGAGCAAGAGCCAAGCCGGCAAAGGGAGGTGGATGTGAACTTTGAAATGGGACCACATGAAGACGAGCTTGTCCCAGTGCCTCCTTCCCAAGGCTTGAAGAGCAACAACACGCAAACACCTCCACAGAACGAAAGACGGCACTAAGAGAAAGAAGGAAGAAAATGCTAGAGGAGACAAGGAGAAAATGGAATGTTGAATTAGGGCACCCAAGGCACATATCCCACCATGTGTGGATGACACCCCAACAAGCTTCCACGCTGACCTCATAATCTGGGAGAGGCAAGAAATGGTCATCAACCTCAACTTCCAATTCTCCACCACCTTGCGTAGAGTGTTACCTACCAACGTAGTGGAGGAGGTAATTAACGTCGAAAGAAAGCTTGAAAAAAGATGGCTAGAGGAGAGAGAGCATAATCCCACATTATGGGCCACAGAAGATGTCAAATTTTGGCAAAATACATTTTTTGAAGTACTACGGTCTGCGACTGACTACGAATGACCAGCAAAATGGTGTAGCAAAAAGGAAAAATAGGGTACTGATGGAATCGGCAAGAGCTATTGTGAATGAGAAGAGTTTGCAAAATGGTTATTGGGTTGAAGCAGTAGTGACTACTGTCTATGTGCTGAATAGAACCCCTATAGCAGGGATTCATGATGCAACTCCATATGAGAGGTTGTATGGTCATAAGCCTGACATTTCACACTTGAAGGTATTTGGCATCATTGCATATGTGCATGTTCCTGATGAAAAGAGGTAGAAATTAGATCCTAAAGCTATCAACAGTGTGTTCCTTGGTTATGCACAAGACCGAAAAGCTTAGAAGTGTTATGTATTGTCTACACATGAGACATTGATTAGTAGAGATGTTGTTTTTGATGAGTTGGCATCATGGTATGGTAATCCTATTATAGTGGCTACTGATGTGCATTGTTCTCCTTGGATCACTCTTTCCCTCCTTTTTACCGCCCAAGTATGGAAACTTTGAAAGGAAGTGTGTTAAAAGAAAATTTGTGATGACCAAGCTATAGGAGTCCTCGCCTATAGTAGGAGGTCCTGGTCCATTTGTCCTAAGTTAGGTAGGTAGTTCAAGCCCCCACTAGGATGATTTCTTTGATGGTACTCTTTTCCAGTCTCTGTTGGAGTAGTTGGTTAGCAACTCACTCTAGATTTCTGTCAGATTATGCTGGGCCTATCCATTGAGGATTTTCATGCCTTGATTTTGTCGGGGGGGGCGGGGGGGAGGGGGGTAGGGTGAGAGTTGTTCTTGTGCTTTGTTGAGTATATTTTTTAATGGGAACTTGATGATTTTTATGGTTGTTGTTTGTGTACATCAATTCGTGGGATTTGATAGGCTTAGTTTCCCTATCTTGTGGTCGCCAATGAGAGCGGATTTTTAGAGCCCATTTTTGAAGTGAAAAAGAGCCTGAGAGGCCACCAGAGACCAAATTTTCATTCAAAATGAAATGGTTGTAGATCAATGAATTTGAGTTTTTCTCGATAGAGTTTGATGCCAATAATGCAATGCAAGTCTTAGTTCATTGATCGGAGTCCATTTGGCCCCCCATTTGATCCCCACAAGGTTTTGCATTATAAAGCACCTATGTGATCCAAGAGTTGAAAAGTGCATGATGGTGGCTAGCTTTATAAAATTCGATGCCATGAACCTAGCCGTCCAATCAGATCTCGAATCAAAGTTTGTTAACCCCATTCAACCAAGTGTGAACACAAAAGTGGGAACTAGTTTTTTTGGGAGTTAAAGCTTAAGCTTGTTTTAGTGTATTGAGAATGAAAATGCATATTTCATAAAATGTGGAGGGGGTGCCATTTTTTTTGGTGCCCCAACAAAATGCCATTTTTAAATGATTTTCCTACTATTGATCATCACAGAGAAAGATCCTCAATTTCTTTGCCATCCATTGCCACAAAAATGAGCAGAATTGATGCACTGAATGAAGAGATCTAATTTTAGTCTTTCTCTCTCCTCTCTCCTCTTGTTGTATGTTCTCATGGATTAGTATATGAGAGAAGGGGGTGGGTTGAGATGAAAGATTTTGATCATGCAATGATGTAGGATCACAAAAAGACATAAAGTGAGGTTGGATGGGTCGTCAGCCATTGAAGAGCATCAAGGGCCTCCAATTTTGAAATACATATGCCATAAGGCGTAATTTCATGAGTAAGTCATAAATTTCATCATTTTATTATAAATTTTAGTTTAAAATGATTGTATTTTCTTGCCAATGTTTCGATTTATCAACCATGTTGAATTTATCAAGGAAAATTAGTTGTATAATAATTTTATGCTAAACATGCAAAACCTAAGACTATCCTATTTAAGGGAAATTATGCATTTTTTGGGGTTTTATCATATATATAATATTCCTATGGGTTGAAACATGACAAGAAAATCATTCTCATTAAGATCAATAAATTTTAACTACTAAATCAGTAAATATCAATAAATTTCTATAAATAAATAAATAATAATAATAATAAGATTTTCACATCTAAAAAATAGGAAAAAATAAGATTTATGTTTGTGAATGTATGGTAGAGCTGAAGCATGATGTTTAGCCTCAGTTTAGCCCTTTCTTTATGTTAAAGTGGATTTTTATTGCTTTCGTAAAAGAAAAATACATGAAAGATATGCCTTAAATCTACCAACGAATTGATGGGACATAAAATGGGCCAGCACTGGCTATGGCACTAGCCGGACCTCATGCTCATGACACACAAACACCCTCACGGCCTCGCGGACCAGGAGCATCAATCTATTGCTAAAGGACAAACTGCCCTAAAGCTTAATCTATGCGTTTATAGCTTATAGTCCAACGTTTCCCTTTTTTATAAAACTCCTCAGAGGGAGAACCCATACACATTGGCAATGCCACGAACACATACATGGAGGCAATCTCTCGGTAGAAACACCGCGGCTCCACTACAGCTCTTCTACATCGCACGGATTGACCCCTTGATGCACTACTCAACATATAACACAAACGAACACAAACTTCTCTCTTTCATATTTCTCGTGTTTCCAGGAGATATACCATGTGTCCTCACTTAACAGTCCCTTACGAAACCAACCCTCTATCCTACGGCAAGGGATAACCTCACACTCTCAATTGTGGGTCAAAGTCCTAAGAAAACAATTGCTATGTAGTCTAGGAGCTTTTCCGTTGATACCATGAACCATGCATAGTGCATAATGTGAATGGTTTAGTGCACAAACAGAAGAAAATCAGCATTGTGCATCGTGCAAAACCAATCTTTTCATGATTTCCATGCTAACGTTTATGTACGGCAAAGAGAAAAGACACCGAACCTTACGCTCATACTGTCTCTCCCTTTATTTTAAAACAACATCCTATAGGCATGATGCAACACATAAATATGATTTTAATTTATATTTTGACGCTCAACCTCCCCTCTCACCCTACCGTTTAATGTTTTATATTCGTTGATAGGTGAAAGAGTCGTTTTATGTGTATTTCTTTATAAGAAAGCGATAAACACGGACGAAAACATAGAAACGAGGGTAAACTGAGGCCAACCTCATGCTCTACCTTCATTATACATTGCGCAAATACACATGTAGTTTTCTAGAATTTTTCTTTTATCGTTTCCTAATTTTTTCCCATTTAAAACCCATTTTTCACCATTTTTTGATATTTGTCCTCTATTTTCTTCAATAAAAAATGACTAGAAATTAAGATTGATTGTGGGCTATGGCCCTTAGGTTCTTTCACACCAAAATTTCAGGTTTTGTTGATGTTATATCTCATATTTTCCCTTTATTTTGCAAAAAATCCCATTTTACCCCTTAAACGTGTGTTTTATACCATTAATTTCATCCATATCACTTATAATTTTCTGATTTTCAGAGCATAAACTGATAAAACTCATAGAAAACGACATCATGATGCATAATCAACCCATGGGAACAATGTTTCATCAACCACATAGCATACAATCTCATTTTTCCTTCATAAAAATTGAATTATCGCTTAGGCTCTGTGTCTCGCGATCTCGGTTTTGGTGCGGGACTGCGGGTCAGCCCTCATTCAATGTCCAGCATTTTCACAATTAGCAATCTTCATTGCTACATCGATTCGGAAACAATTCGGTTCCAACCGGACAAGCTTTCCTTCACCATTCTTCATTTTCCTCTTGCACACAAGAACATCCCCTTAAGGGAGAGAGAGGGAGGTGAGAGAAAGACTAGAATTGGCTCTTCTCATTCACGCCACCATTGGATGGGCAAAGGCAAGCGATATGATCAGCAAGGAAGGAGTAGTTGCCCCCCATGATCAATTAGGTGGGTTTGCTTTCAGCCATGCATCATCATCTCCATGAGATTGGGCGCAAAATTCGGGCGCAAATATGGCGCCATCTTCCTTACGATTCATGATTCTTTTTTACTCCACACTTTCATGTGGCATAAAATGCCCCAACTCCCCAAAGGTCATGCCCACTCTTGGCCAAAACAAGTCCACCTCTTCATATCTTGCCCAATTTGTGGCCATTTCCCCGTTCGGGCTCCGATTCGAGCTCTGAAAAATCTTGGGCGTCCGGCTTGACATCCTGCATTGACTCACATTTCCTGACAACCCGCATGGTATTCTGAAAAATTATCAAAAATCCACAAGTGTCGCTTGGGCGCCTTTTAAAAGTCGACTTTCACTTGGTGCTTAAAATCGTCCTAGCTAGAGCCCCCGCCTTCGATGTTGAACATTTTTTCCCTAAATTCTGGATTTTTTGGTATATTTTAGGCATATCCCGGGCTCAAAACTCCGCTCTCATTTGCAACCATGGGATAGGGTGACTTAGCCCGTCGAATCCCACAACAGATCTGCACAAAATAACCAAAGGAAGCATCAAGCTGATACAAAATAGATACATACTAAACACAGCACAATGCTCACCCTACCCCCTGACAAAACCAAGGCATGACATCCACAAGGAGTAGGCCTAGCATAATTTGATAAAAGGTTCGAAGCTAGTCACTAACCAACTGCTCCAACACAGCCAAACTAAAAAGAACTATCAAAGAGGTTGCCCTAAGTGGTGGTCTGAACTACCTACCTAACTAAGGACAACACAACCAAGAGCTCCTACTAGGCGAGGACTCCTATAGCCTGATCAAGAAGTAGTGTCTTTTACCACATTTCCTCTTCTTTGAGGGTTTTTATTTTTCCATACTCGGGCATGTAAAAAGGAGGGAGCTGAGCGTAGTGACCCAAGGAGAACAGGGCATCGGCCTCAGGTCCTGTCTCGGTACCCAAGAACCTACCAAGCTCTCGCAAGGCGACACTTAATCCTTTTCTAATGCTCACTTTTATTTTCGCTCCAACCTTCCTTACTTTCTTCTTTTTCAGCAAGACGCCACCCCTAGGAAGATAAGGCATCGGCCCCAGGTCTGACTCGTCTCCAAGAACCTACCAGGCCTTTGCAAGGCGATGATAAACTGCTTATAATTCTTTCTTTCTTTTCTTTTCTATTTTTATAGGGGTTAGAATCCCTTTTTACACACCTTTGTATATATTTATTCTCTTTAAAATACTCAGGGTTTTTATTTTTCTTATATCATCATTTGTTCCTTCGGCAAGCTTCTCTAACTGCCTCACAACTAACAAGAACTCTGAGAACGGCTACCTAGCAGGCTAGCAGAACAGGGTCACTAGGACTACCTTCGAAAACAGGTCTTTCGATGCCTGGCAATATCTTTACAGGAGGCAACAACTACTCAGACCTCCCTCAAACATACTTAACCTAAACCTCGGACTTCATGCCTTGGACACTGATCCCCAACAAGAAAATAAAATCCCCTACAAGTACATAGACACATATAGCATAAAACACGGTACTCATAAAGGATAGATATCACCTGGATAGGGCCACAAGAAGCTCCCACGCAACAAAGGCTCCTTCCAAGGTCTTCTTTGAACGTGTCTAGCACAAAACTACAACAAGAAACCATTAACCACACCTGCACTAAACAAACAACTGGCCCTCTTGGCCTAACGAAATAAAACATTCAAAACCTCACGAAACTGGCCCTCTTGGCCTAAAGAGATCAAACAGAATAGCACCTACACATCCCTCCCTGAAATAGTACAGATATACAATAATATGCTTCTTTCCAAGGAGGAAAAATAGGCTCACAACCCTAAACTAAATGCATAAGGTTATGACCCATCCCTCTTGCATATATAGCAAGAGGTGTATGCATAACATGTTGTCTAATAAGCCTATGGGTCCAAGTTAACAACGGTAGATTGGTCTCGGCTACTCTTTGCATCACCCATATCAACCATCGTCTGCCATACATTGCATGCTTTGATAACATTGTCCACAAGCGACCGGGTCCTGTCTCATTATTGATAACAATGTCCACACTAGGACCACAGTTGAAGAAAATGTCTTCTTCATAAGCAAGATTTGCTAGTGAATCCGCAAACTAATTCAAGTAACGTGGAATTAGCTGAAAAGACACTCTCTCAAACTCCTCAAGTAGGGTCATGGCAGTTCGATGATACATACAAAAAATGGGATTCCACACTGTGTATGTCCCATCTAGTTGATTCTGGATCAACTGGGAATCCCCTTTTACTAACAACCGCTGAATACCACCTTGTTTGGCAATATGCAGTCCCATAATCAAGGCTTTATTCTCCACCATATTGTTAGTGAATCCTACCCCGAGATAAGTAGCTAACTTCATTGTAACTCTATGTCGGGGATCTCGGATTACTACTCCAACATTCCCTTTTTTATTAGGGCCCCTCGATGCTCCGTCAAAATATAATGTGTACGTCCACAATGGGTTTACACAGTCGGCCATCATGAACTCTTCTATTCATAATTATGATAGTCAAAGTTTAGCATGTTGAGAGGATGAACTGATGGCTCCATTCCACCTTCTTCATTGAACTCAACAGGGATACTTGTCAACAGTCGTAACAGTGATGGCAGAAGACTTTGATCTCCCACACAAAGGTTCCGTCCTCTTGCTCAATCACTATGTATCCTTGGCTCCACCAGATAAGTTTCCCCTGATGGTATCTCTGCTCCAGATATGGGTGCTCCAAATAAGGAATTAACCGACCCATCAACTAGCTTTAAGCTCTTTTGCAGGTCTCAAATTAGCCCCAGCATGGACCTGCAATGCATTTTTCTGTATTAGCATACTTAGAAATAATAAGATTTAATCTTATTAAGATTAACCTTATTTTTAAACTCTACTCCCTGTAGATCAGCTAGTAGAGCCGTAGACCTATTTTTCCCTATCTTGACAATCTTGTAGGGGCCATCCCATCTAGGTTCCAGCTTCCCTGGAAACAGATCCCGACAGACATCATAATACAGAACTAATTGCCCTTTTTTAAAGGTATACTTCTTTGCTTTAAGGTCGTGCAACTGCTTCATCCGACGTTTAGCTACCTCTTGGTGTAATAAGCTCTGCAATTTTAGCTCATCCAGATGGGCTATGGTCGTGAAACGTTCAAAGAGCGAATCCTCATCTCCCAAAGAGTAGTTAATTGCAAACCGTATGGTTGGCAACTCGATTTTGAGGGGTAACACATACTCTTTCCCATAAACTAATTTAAATGGATTATGGCCGGTAGCTCGCTTGAACGTTGTATTATACGCCCATACTGCCACATACAACTTCTTGTCCCAGTCTTGTTTCTTCTCAGAGACTATTTTAGATAAGATACCCACAAGCTGCTTATTAGTACTTTCAACTTGCCTATTTTCTTGCGGATTATAAGGGGTCATTTTATTGTGCTTGATTTGCCAAGCTTCAATCAAGCTTTAATTCACTTTATTCAGAAAATGGGTTCCACGGTCTGACACTAGTTCCTTCGATGGACCGAAACGGTACATAATCTGCTCTAAAAGAATACTGCTAGTCTCTTTTGCATTGTCCTGCCTCATCGCCCGTGCTTCTGACCATTTTGTAAAATAATCAGTTGCTACTATTATGTACCTCTTCTGGGTAGTAGATGACAGGGTGATAGGACCCACAAAGTCAATGCCCCACTTCTCAAATGGAAGGATAGCCATGATAGGCATAAGTGGGCGTTTCCTATTCTCTCTGTTGTCATGTCTTTGACAAGTATCACATCTCTTAACATACTCAAAGAAATCTTGGAAGATGGATGGCCACCAATATCCAGCTCTTAATGCTTTCTGCGCCATCAACCGTCCAGCGACGTGCTCTCCACACGTAGAGTCATGGCACTCTTCCAAGATGAAAGGAACCTTGTCAAGCATCACACATTGGCGATAGATATCATCAACACCCTGCTGATATAGTGTTCCTGAGATCAAGAAAAACTTCAAAGCCTGTTGTTTGATTTTTCTCTTTTCTGATTTTGATAAACTAGCTCCAGTCTCTCTTGTTGACAGATAATGTGTAATAGCAGCATACCAAGATGGGATAGAAGATGTATCAATTTTAAACATTTTTTCAATATCACTTCCTTCAGCCAAAGTCTCTTTCGGCTCCTCGAAATCCACAAGGCATTCCACAATACCCTGCAACCTCGGTGGCTTACTCTTAATCTCATAATCGAACTCCTGCAAAGTAATTAACCACTTTGCCAAATGATCAGGTGGCTACAGCTTGTTCATAAGCAATCTAAGCCCTTCTGCCTTCATATAGAGAACTACCTTCTCATAGAGGATGTAGTGCCTGAATTTTTTAGTCCCAAAGACTATCGCAAGGCACAACTTCTCCATATAGGTGTAGTTAATTTCTGAAATGCCCAATTTTCGACTATCAAAAGCTATCCGATGATACCACTTTTCCTCCCAGATTTGGGCTAAACAGCAGACAGCTGATACTATGCATGGTGGCTGCGGAAAATATGTAAAATACCTCGCCCCCTTTAAGTGCTTTTAAAACTGGTGCTTTTACTAGCTTCTGTTTCACATCCTCGAAAGCTACCTTTCAAGGGTCACTCCATTCAAGTAGAGAGCTAAAGGATAATAAATTCGTTAATGGAAACGTCCTTTCTGCCAAGGCATTTATAAACCTCTGATAGTACCCTATCAATGACAGAAAGCTATGTACCTCTTTCGAAGTGCGTGGTGGACTCATGGCGACTATAACCTTGATCTTTTCAGGATCAGTTGCGATCCCTACTAAACTAACCACAACACTTTCTTAAAAAAATCAACATCCTTTTCCCTACAGTGAGTGCCCCCAGGTCATCGATAAATACTTTCAACTCATCTGGGGAGACGTCACCAAAGGTCTTATCTGTTGTTCGTTGCCATGATCCAGGTGCATTGCACAAATCAAAGGCCATCACATGGTACGTGAAAGTACCAAAGACAGTAATGAAAGTCATTTTTAACTTGTCCTCTTCTGCAATTGCCATCTAGTTATATCCCGCAAAGCAATCCATAAACGAATATATTTCCCTACCCACTAATTGATCCAAAATCAGGTCAATAAATGGCAACGAGTAGTAATCCTTGACCGTCTGCTTATTCAGCTCTTTAAAGTCTACACATAGTCGGATTTGGTTGTTTTTCTTCTTCTTGATAACAACTGGTGAACACCATTCTGTGTGTTGTACAAGGAAGATTAAACATGGATTGCCGAAAGTGATTATTTCAGATAGAGATTCTAGATTTTGTAATAATTTCTGGATTACACTGTTTGCAAATCTAGGCACAAAGATTGATTTTTCATCTGCATTTCATCCAGAAACAAATGGACAAACAGAAGCCACAAATAGCACTATTTTAGATCTTTTACGTGCATACACTATCTCTAAACCTCAAACATGGGATACTCATTTGCATTTATTACAGTTTGCTTACAATAATACACCGCACACATCTACAAAGAAAGCACCTTTTGAAGTTATTTATGGACATAGATTATCTACACCTGTTGCATCTTTGTCTAATAGAATACAAAATGCCGATGATATTGCTGTTATGCATAACACTATTTTTGATGAGGTCAAGGATATGATTGCTAAAGCCCAACAATCATATACCAAACAAGCCAACAAGAAAAGACAAGCCATGAATTTCAAAGTAGATGATTATGTTTGGCTTAGAATAGAAAAGCGTAGACTGCAAAGTGTAGATAGACATCCAGTTGTTAAATTAGCCCCTAGATTCTACGGACCATTTAGAATCATTCATAAGATTAATGACAATGCATTCAAGTTAGAACTGCCATCACATTGGAAAATTCATAATACATTTCATATTAGTTTATTGAGACCATTTAGAGGACAATTACCTATCCACCCTGTCTATGAAAACCCACCTTTACTAGAAGAAGAGACTGAAATCCTTGAACCAGAAGCCATCATAGACACTGATTACATGACCACTAGAACTGGCCGAAGGTACTCTAGATATCTCGTGAAATTTAAGAACCATCCTGTAGAAGAAGCACAATGGATGCACGCTAGAGACCTAAATGCTTTCCCCACTCTGTTAGCTCCACATTGAGCTAATAGCAATTGAGGTCAATTGCTATCCCAACCCGGGGGTATGATGCCAGGAGGCATATTCCACGGTGGATTCCGTGAGGTTTTACGGTGGATTCCGTAAACTTAGATGATCGGGGCTCATACGCAAAGAGGATTCTTTGTGCGAGAAGTTGATGGGGACGCCTGTCCTTTTCGGGCGTTTCATTAATTTAGTGTGTACATGGGTGATTCCATAGCGGGTGATTCCGCAAAATGCATATTAAATTAATAAACGTTTATGAGTTTAGAGTGAGCACTCGTAATAAATTAAGGTTAGGATTTATTTCTAACCAGTTGATTTATTTATGTAGCTGAAGACTGCTAGGTATTCACTTTTGTCGGTTTAATTGTGTTATTTTACTAACGATTGTGAATGCTTCAGTTGATGTGTAGAGATAGCAGCAGTGGCGGAGGAAAGCATTGGAGTCTAGCGGGTTTCCGACCTTTGGATATATTTTGATAGGCGCCACGCCTATATTTTGATTATGTCTATAGAGACATCGACTATTTATTATTATTTTGTATGCGCTTATGCGCCTGGATATGTTATTTTTATTTGGACATTGAGATTGGGCGTGCCAGACTCTTTGGGCACCGTCCATCAGCTTTATTTTCCTATTTTTGGTAGAAAGCAAACTCAAAAGCTAAAAGCTTGTCATATTTTTGTAATTGGGCTATTTTTGAGCAAAAAGATTGGAAATATATATTAAATACATGCTTTGTGAAGCGCACACACAAGGCATGGGGGAGATTCAACCCAATTTGTCTCTTGTCTCATGTCGTGCTTGTTTTTACATTGGTCTTTGTGCTAAAAAGTAGAGTGCTTTGTTCTTGGGGACCTTTGGGAATTCACTACGTGAGCTACCTGCGTCCGATCTGCACACCATTGTCCGAGTATCAGAATTTCTATTGGTAATGTTGAAGAGGATTATCATTGCTTTGTTCAGGATTCTTGCTCTTATCCGATTATTCTTGGACAGCCTTTCATTACAGAAGCAAGAATGGAAACGAAAGTGATGGATGACGGGTCAGCTTATGCGCGGATACGCAGTAAAGATGGTATGCGAGCTGTTCAGTTTATGACTGCTGGGGTAAATCATCCGAGAAACAGGGACTCCTTGCGTGAGGCACCACTACCTGCGAAGGAGTTGGATTTTCATTAGGTACCGCTGTCTTGCGAGACGCCAGTGGTACGGAGCGGAGAAAAGAGGAGATCTCGCCTCCTGGCAGCCAGTCTTTCTCCAATAATTTTGTTGGTTTTTCTTCAGATAGTTCAATGAGTTATCAGAAAATTTCAGATTTGCCTAGAGCTGCCAGGCAGTACATTTGTCGTAAGGAGAAAGAGTTGAAGAATGCAGGTATTTTGCAAGCAAAAGAGCATGTAGATGGATTGTATGAAGGGATGTCTTATGCAGATACATTGTTTGAGATGGGAGCAATGCTGAAAACTGATGTATGTAAGGGTTCAAAAATCATACTTGTGCAAACCTTGGAAATGTTTCAGGAAATTTCTGGTTTTATGCTGCAAACAGAGTTAGAGGCTGAGAAAACTCAGCAAACTGAATTTATGGCTGATCTTGATCAGCTAACAGAGCTGCAGAGGGCTGAATTCATTCAGCCAATAGAGTTGAATGTAGAAAATTTTCTGCATACAGAGTTTCAGGCTGCACCCATGCAGTCCATAGAGCGAAAGGCTGAAATTTTTCAGCCAACAGAGTTGAAAGTTGCTGAAAATTTGCAGAAATTGCAGCAAAGAAAAGAGTGCTTGAATGATGCCAAGGTTGACACAAAATATAAAACAGTTGATAAGAAGGTTAAGCCGGTTGCAGGCCCGCTTCCTTCTGATAGTGATGAACAGATTGAAAAAGCTATGAAGCGGCCTATGTTGAGAGACCCTGCAAATATTGGACATAAGTTTACAGCTGAAACTCTTGCAGAATTGAAGATTGGAAATGATGATTTTTTGCTTCCAGTGGAAAAAGAATGTTTTAGAGAGATGCTTGGACGTCATGGTAAGGCATTTGCTTTCTTTCCACATGAAATTGGCTGCATTAGTCCTAAATTGGTTGCACCCATGGCCATCTTCACTGTTCCTCATGTACCATGGAATATACGTCCTATACATGTGCCTAAAGCACACTTGCCAAAGCTGATAGAGTTGCTGAATGAGAAGATTAAAATGGGGATTTTGGAACCCTCTTCTGCACCCTATTCTAACAGGTGGTTTACTGTACCAAAGAAGAATGGTACTTTGAGATTTATTTAGGATATGCAACTCGTGAACAAAGTGACAATCAGGAATGTGGGAACAGGTCCAGTTGTGGATGAATTTGCTGAGGCTTTTGCAGGACGAGCCATCTATTCTCTAGATGACTTGTATTCAGGTTATTATCAGTTTCAGCTTGCCTTGGAAAGCAAGGATATTACTACTATGCGGACACCTATTGGTCTTGTGAGGATGTGTACCTTGCCTCAAGGTGCCACAAACTCAGTTGCTCATATGATGAATGCTAAGCATAGAGTTCTACAAGACTATATTCCGCAATATACCATGCCTTTTCTAGATGATGTGCCTATTAAGGGTTGTGCAGAAGAATAAAAGAATGAAAGTCTTGATTTGCATGGATGTAGACAGTTTGTGGCTGACCACTTGGTTGCTTGTGAGCAAATATTGACACGATTAGAGGAGGTGAATTTGACTCTTTCAGGGCTGAAATCTATCTTTGGTGTTAATGAAGTTATCATAGTTGGGCACATGGTTGGTTATTATGGTAGGAAGCCTTCACCTGCAAAGGTGGATGCCATAAGCAGGATTGCAGAGTATTGCTCGACTACTTCAGAGGTGCGGAGATTTGTGGGAGCTTGCGTATTTTACATGATTTGGATTCCTCATTTTTCTCATATAGCAGATATTCTCTATCAGCTGCTTCGAAAGGGGCAGAAATTTCATTGGGATGAGAAGTATTCAAAAGCCATGCGTAAGCTCAAGAAGCTGTTGCAATCAGCTCCTACTCTACGCAAGGCGGATTATCAGTGTGGACGGCCAATCATGTTGACAGTTGATACTAGCCCTATTGGCATAGGTTGGGCTGTGGGACAGGATGATACTGATGGAAATAGATATGCAATCCACTTTGGAGCTAAAGTTCTTAATGAGCGACAGAGGAGATATCCACAGATCAAAAGAGAGTTGTGGGGAGTAGTCACTGCACTGAAGTGTGACAAAGGGTATTTTATTGGAGCTTCAGTTGTTGTGGAAATAGATTGTTTGCCTTTGCTTGGCATGATTACTAGTTGCTCGACTCCAGATATAGCAATGCTTCGGTGGATTGCCTATATCAAATCATTGAATCCAGAATTTCGACACATAGCAGGGAAAGATAATCCAGTTGCTAACATGCTATCTAGAGCGAGATATGAGGATGAGGAGTCAATGCTTGCAGAAGATGATGAGATAGAGTTTGCTGCTTCTGTCCTTGTTCATGATTGTCATGTATCTACTGTTGAAGCCTTTATTGAAGAACTTTATGTTGACGAGTGGCTGCAAATTGGACAGTATCTAAGTTCATTGACTCGAAGAGCTGATTGGACAGATGATGAATTCAAGAAAATCAGAAGTAAGGCTTATGGGTATTTCTTGAAAGATGGTTTTCTTTGGAAGCATCCAAAGAAAAGAGGAGGCTTGCCCTTGAGAGTAGTTTGTGATGTAGCGATGCAGATACAGATTATGCGAGAGTTTCATGAGAGCTCATGGGCTGGACATAGAGGTGTGTGGGCTACCTATGAGAAAATCAAAGAAAGATATTGGTGGAGAGGGATGTATAAAGATGTTTCTCACTTTGTGGAGACTTGCAGGGACTGCCAGCTTTACTCTTTAGTGCGACATTGTGATGAGTTGCATCCGACTTATCCACTATGTATGCATTATAAATGGGTGGTAGACTTGGTTACTTTACAAGTGGGACTTTGGCAGATGAGATATCTTGTCTTGGCTAGGGAGGACCTTACAAACTATGTTGAAGGCAGATCTTTGCGGACAAAGACCACCACTACAGTATGTAAATTCTTGTTGGAAGAAATATTTTGCAGGTATGGATGTATAGGCAAGATTACAGCTGATCGTGGACAGCTAGATGCAGATGAAGCTAGAGAATTTTTCTCACGGCTTGGGATTAAATTGGCTCTTACTACTGCCTATAATCCAGAGGGAAATGGCAAGAGTGAAAGAGGACATCCGCCAATAGTTAAAGCATTGGCAAAAGCTTGTAGAGGTCGGATTGGAGATTGGCCGAGATTACTACCTTTTGCGTTGTGGGCTGATCGCTCTACACATAGTGTGACTACTGGATACATGCCTGCAGAGTTGATGTATGGGCAAAAACCTGTCATGTCTACAAAAATTTGTGCTCTCACATGGAATGTTCTTCTGTGGCATGAGAATTTTTCAAGGGAAGAGCTTCTAGCTCTTCGGATTTGTCAACTAGAGAGAAGGACAGAAGATGTGCAGCTAGCAGTTGATCGTTTGAAGGCAGCCCGTCTCAGAAATAAGGACAGGTTTGATTTAAGGCATCGCTTGAGGCCTAGAGCCATAAAAGAAGGAGATTGGGTTCTAGTCTACGACAGTAGTCTAGAAAATTAGCATAGTAGCATGAGAAAAATGGTTCAAAGATGGTTTGGACCGTATGAAGTGAAACAGGTTTTTGACAATGGTACCTATGAGTTGGCTGAATTAGATGGAACAGTATTGAAGGTGCCCATTGTTGGAAAACGAGTCAAGATTTTCAAGAGAAGAGAAGATGAAGAATATGCACTTGAAGTGTTGACAGAAGTAGAGCAGGTAGAAGAAAGGCAAGTAGAAGAAGCAGAGAATATAGATAATGAAGTTGATGGAGAAACAGGTCTACTAGAAACAGAAGATGGACTTGACTTGTTTGTGGACTTGAATGATCCTGGATAGTTGGCACATCCGGAGGATGCGCAGGTTTAGAGGGGGTGGATGTCGTGCTATTGCGCATCCGAGTCGTATACACCTCCATTTCTTTTGTTGTGCATTTGTGTTATTTTATGCGTGTGATTCATTGTTTGTGTGATGCTTTTCGATAATCTGCATCCAATGTACATATTCCCTTAGTGCATGTGTTCGATTTTGTTTGGATGCATGATGTGTGTGTGTTAGAAAAATATGAAAAACTAATGCCAAAGGACATTATCAAGCTGATAATTTCAATGATGATCTCGAAGAAAAGTGCAGGGAATTATGGAATCAAAGAGAAGGTTTATCCCGAAGGAATCCATTTGATGATTCCTTGGTTCGACAGACCAATTATCTTTGATGTCAGAGACCTTGGGTACCAATTACAATGAAAGAGTTTTACCGTCCATAATTCATGAGACCTTGAAGGCAGTTGTAGCACAGTATAATGCAAGCCAACTCATAACATAGCGTGAGGCTGTTAGCAAAGAGATAAGAAAAATTCTTACCCAGCAGGCTGCAAATTGCAATATTGCACTTGATGATGTTTCAATTATTAACCTTACTTTTGGTAAAGAGTTTACAGCTGCTATTGAAGCAAAACAGGTGGCTGCTCAAAAAGCTGAGAGAGCTAAATTCAGAGTGGAGAAAGCGGAACAAGATAAAAGAAGGGCCATTGTTCGAGCAAAAGGGGAGGCGAAAAGTGCTCAACTTATTGGGGAAGCTATATTCAACAATCATGCTTTCATTACACTAAAAAAGATGGAGGCTAGCAGAGAAATCGCGGGCACTATATCGAATTCAGAAAACAGAGTCTTGCGAAGTTCTTATGGTTTGATGTTGAACCTGCAAGATATGCAGATCGAGGATTTAGGCCCTAAAGCTCTCGTGAAAAAGTGACTCCTTGGTTCAAATTCCTGTGGGAAATACAAGTTGTGAATGTATCCTCTGTTTAATGAGAACGCGAGCATGGTGGATTGTATTTGCCATTCCTGACTTGAAAACCAAAGTCTACAGGCGGTTCACCTTAGTGTCTGCTACAAATGCGCTGTCAGGCCGTTCGAAGTCTTCTCTCTATGACTAGTCTCCTTCCTACTCTTCTTCTAAGGTCGGAGACAGGTTTAGGTTAAGGTTTCTAGGAGTGAGGGCTGAGGCGACAGCTACCGGAGCTACCACGACAGAATCCGAAACAGCTGGCGGAAGCGACAGTTGCTAGAGCTACCACTGTAGAGCCCGAAACTGCTAATGCAGAACAATCACCCCAGGAGTATGGACCTCAAGGTGTGAATGCGGAAGTGCATGCTTATCAGGCTGAGGTGAGTCGATTGCTGGACATTATTATGCACAGCCTTTACAGCCATAACTGGAGAATATTAGTGGTTACGAAAGCACATGTTTATGTGATTAGTGGAACGATTTCACAATGGTATTTTGCACCAACAGGTGCACGTGTTGTTGGGAGTATCACGCATTCCCTTCGGAATGTGTTTGGTCCTTCTTTTGGCAGCGTTTGCTTCTCAGGACTTGTGCTTTCTTTTGTACGCATGATTAGGGCAGCTGTTGACAGCTCTCAGAATAATGTTCAGCAAGGATTTTTCTCTATTCTAATCCGCTGTTGCTCCAAATTCGTACTCTTTGCAATTGAGTTCTTAAACAAATTCACAATCATTTTTACAGCAACAAGAAAGTCTTCCTTCGGGAGTTAGTGAGTAATGCTAGTGATGCTCTTGACAAGCTTCGATTTTTGAATGTAACCGATTATTCCTTTCTTGGAGAGTATGTTAATGAATCTACAGTTAGAGTTGTAGATGTATTTGCAAATCTGCAGAGTGGAACAGGTGTTAGCATAGAGGCTGTGGACTCCGTTTTCCAGGCCAAAATATTTAAAATGCTCAAACAGACGGATGCTGCTACGCTGCCGACTGGAGAGTAAAACATATTGCAATTGGATATTATGGACCGCTCTACAGGGGAGGCAATCGTCATCATCAATTGACAAAATCAGAAGTAGTTGTCATCATCAATTGATAATATCAGAGGCAATCACAAAGCAGTGCAATCCGACTCATCATCGCCATGAAAGCAACAGTTGTTGCTGGAAAAAAAGCCTGTTAACTATGCATGTAAAGTCTGAGATTCCAGTTAGTGCTGTGTTCATAAGGAAAATACCTTGATATGCCACTTCACGATATCCTAAATGAGTTTCAGAAAGGACAACCACATGGCAGCTGTAGTAAGAAAATTTCAAAGAATCTGATATCAATTGATGTGAATGCAAAGGCACTTTCATAAGGAGAGAGTGGGCATCATGTTTCAGAATTAAAGATCACTGTGGTTAAGCAGCAAACTCAAAATAGTGTTTCAAATAGAGAGAGTTCAACCGACCAATCCACACCGAGAACAAATGCAACAGAGGCTTCAGATAGTCTGGAAGATGGCGAAATCATAGGGATCATCACTCTTAAGGATGTTTTTGAAGAGCTACTTCAAGGAGACACTTGGCAGAATGCTGGCTACTGGTCCTGGTTTATTCTGAAAATCCTAAAAAACATCACTGGACTGCTGTCATTTCTGGATGCGATTAAAAGCATACTACTCTCTCCAGAGGTTTCTTAAAGGTCTTGCCATAGTTATGATAGAAGCTCACATGCACCATAGCTAAGGAGAAAATAAATCAGTCTTTTCTAAGATAAAAAGGAGGGACCTATCAAGTGTATGGACGTGTGGTATCTGCAGAGCACATGGTGTAGCCAAATGATCCTAAACAAGGTTTTGACAAAGCAGATTACTATGCTCATTCTAACCATTATCACTCTGATTTTCATGTAACTCACTTGACAAGAAATATAATGTATTTTGGCATCAACAATTCAAATTTATTATTGTTAGTCTCTTCCATTGCTGTACGTTGAACCCCGTGTTCTGCAGCCCTTGCGTGAACTCTACGACATCGGGAGGTGGCTGATTTGTAGCTTTAGAAAAATCCAAACTTCTTCTTGTCACTTCCTTAGATACCCTTGCATTATCTTCATCTCTCATTTGTTTCTCTTCAAAAAGTGCATCCATGTTTTTTCCTTTTTCTAAATATGTATCCACTAAATATGCATCTATTAGTAATTTCCAACTAGTTATGTCATGAATGTCATGCTCTACATGAGACAGTTCATTTCCAATAACCTTTCTCGTTTCAGTTGCATGAAAAGCATGTGTCCATATTTTAGCCTTTGGACCAACCATCACTTGGCCATGCATTCTATCCAACTGTAGACCAAAAGTAGAAGCATGTATCGCCGCATAAGCATTTCGAATAGCCAAGTCTTCCAACAACTTCTGCATACCTCCCTTTCCAAAATTCAAAGCAAGAGGCAATCCCATTTCTTATGCATGGATATTACCATCTTTCCAAAAGATGAGCTGTTGTAATGAGGCCTTCTAATAACCAGCACAATCTTTCCTTTCATGCTGCAAACTATCACACCATATACATCTTTCCCTTGGTTTAGGTGTTGCTGCTTGGCCGTCCCCTTCCTCTTGTCCTTTCTCATTCAATTTTGCGACCTTCATTTGAATCTCATGCATGCCTTTGACCAATTCATCTAATATATATTTCTCCCTATCATTGGGAACATCATGAATAGTCATAGGATTAGCCACATAAGTGAATGGCTTACTGAATACATCAACTATTTTGCCCATAACAATGGACAAGCTACATGCATGCAATCTTTCTCTTCTTCTTTTATTTTTCACTAGTGAATTAATAGTTTCCTTGACATGTCTCCACTGTATTTTCAGACCTTTCTCTGTAGTCCGATCCTCTAGCAAATCATTAAGCTTCTCTTGAAGCTCAGGATCTGCTGCTTGTAGAAACAATTCAATTTTCTGAGTTGCAAAAGCTTGTTGTTCTGCAAGATCCAACTACTCAAATCAACTTTCAAATTCTCTTAACAATTCTATAGCCGCAAGACCCTTATTGGGTTGTGAAACCCACTGCTAAAAAGTCTTGCACATAATCAAACTGGTATCTTCAATGTAAAATTCTTCCCTGAATGTCTTCTTGAAAGCTACCCAGTCAGCATGCTACATGTATAATTTAGTAATCCGCACTTTCAGTTCATGTACAGTAACACATACAAAATACGAGCTCCATGCAAGTTGAGCCACTCTAAAGAACTCCATCTTTTGAGCATAGGTATGTACATATGCAGATACATTTCTGCCTTGAACAACTTCATCTCACACTTAACTACTTGTAGAGCATCATCACAATACTTTGTGTTTGAGCAGAAGCGTGCATCACCTATTATTGTTGTATATGCATAAGGATATTCATATTTTTCACCAACTATTACAAAACATTACTAGAGATTGTGTTCAAAGGTTCTCCCATCTTGTCTTTCCTTTTTCTGATGACCTTTCACGTCGAGTTTACCAATGTCGGAGGGGTTTTTGTCGAAAGGTCGTATCCACCTGGGACTAGAGATAGAAGGATGTAGAGATAGGAGATGGAAGAGAAAAAAAAAAGAATATACAAGAGGTAAACACAACAAAGACAAAGCACAATGAATTGAATCAATATGTATTGACAGAACTTGAAATCCTTTGTTTGGCACTACTTTGAAGCAATTTCCAGGCATTAGATCTCCTCGAGCTCCTTCGTAGACTAAAAATGTGCTTCAAAATAATAGCTCCTTCTCTACTGCTCGGAACCCAAATCAGATGGCTTCGTTGGCTTCTAAAGGGGAGTAAAACCATAAGACACCTGGTCCATGATCTCCCAGTTCACTCCTTCTTCTTCTAGTTCAAAGTGCACTTTTTAGCCTATCAACAGTGATCGCGAGCCGGTGAGATTTTCGTCCATCTTTCTTTTTTATGAAAATTTCCAAAACTAGCTAAAAACGCAACTTGCTTTTTGCATTTCATCCTAATCTAGAAGCTTTTTTAACATTTTTGGATTTTTATAGTAAATAATATAAAAAATAGGTTAAAATTGTCCAAAAATCTAGTATTTTTGGACCATTCATGCTCCTCACACTAGTAATAATGACTCAGATCACATTGACTCTCTTAATCAATAAGAAAGTTGGATAATGATGCACTCTTGAGTTTTTCACATCATGTCCACGTAGTGGCACAGCAACGCATTTAATTTAATACAAATCCACACATATTTCAAAGTCGAGAAGCCACTAATTCTTTTCCATGGCCGCCATTGACACATCCATAACCATCAATTGACACTCCATAACAGTTCAGTATCATCACACACCCAAAATCTAATGCTTCATCCCACCCCCTCTCACATAGATTGAGCCATGGAAACAAGGTGTAGAGAGGAGATAGAAAGAGGAGAGAGAGAGAGATTGAAATCAGAAAATTTCATTTCTTGCATCATATTGCACATGTATATAATTAGATTGAAACCTTCAATGCGTAGGCCAGGGATATGTCTTCCATCTCTGATGATCTTGCCCTTAATCCTAAAGCCACACTTGATGAATCAAAGGGGCATTAAAAAACTACTTTTTCCCCTCCTCCACACTGAAGAAATGTTTTTTTTTAAAGCCCTTAGCTTAATTATTAATCTTAGAAGTTAATCGATTCAATTTTTTGCATGTTCACATGGCCTGAAATTGGTAAAAGAGCCAAATGAGATCAAAATTGTGAAGGGGTTTGACAGATGGCTTTGTATTATCAAAATCTATCAATCTAGCCTCTATCATGCACTTTTCAGCTCTTGGATTTGGTAGCTACCTCATGACACCAAACATTATGGTATTAAATGGAGGGCCAAACAACCTCCGATTGATGAATGGAGACATGTGTGTTGGGTTCATGGCATTGAAATGCATCTAGAAAAACTCTAGCTCATTGATTTGTAATCATTTTATTTTCCATGAAATTTTTTTCTTTTATGCATCTCAAGGTCTTTTCATGCTTTAAATCGGCTTCAAAAATCCACTCTTAGATAGGCAAAGAGCTTAAGGATAGCTGGGAGAACTCTATTGAGATTGATGATGGCTTTAGAGGGGTCTTTCTTTTATAGCTTGGGAAGGTAGTCTGGTTGGCATATCCGACCATATTATGAACGTTTTCTAGTTGCCATGGAATATTTCAAGGAATATTCTTTTTACCATTGGGTTGAGAGCACTGGCTCTAAGGTCTCAGGGGGGCCTAGCCCCTCGAGATCCCCTAGCCAAGGATAACTTCTATGTCCATGAGCCCCAAAATACGGGTCATTGATAACTCCCATACCCTACAAATCGATGCATTATGCCTTGAGTTGCTACCAACATAACTACTCTATCTAACCCAAAGGCTACATCCACAAATGATGCCAGGAGGCATATTCCACGGTGGATTCCGTGAGGTTTTACGGTGGATTCCGTAAACTTAGATGGCTGGGGCTCATACACAAAGTGGACTCTTTGTGCGAGAAGATGATGGGGATGCCTGTTCTTTTTGGGTGTTTCATTAATTTAGTGTGTACATGGGTGATTCCATAGCGGGTGATTCCGCAAAATGCATATTAAATTAATAAATGTTTATGAGTTTAGAGTGCGCACTCGTAATAAATTAAGGTTAGGATTTATTTCTAACCAGGTGATTTATTTTACTAACAATTGTGAATGCTTCAGTTGATGTGTAGAGATAGCAGCAGTGGCAGAGGAAAGCATTGGAGTCTAGCAAGTATTTGACCTATGGATTATATTTTGATAGGCGTCACGCCTATATTTTGTTATGTCTATTGAGGCATCGATTATTGATTATTATTTTGCACACGGATATGTTATTTCTATTTGGGACATTGTGTTGGGCGTGCCAGACTCTATGGGCACCGTCCATTAGCTTTATTTCCTATTTTTGTAAAAGCAAACTCAAAAGCTAAAAGCTTGTCATATTTTTGTAAATTGGGCTATTATTGAGCATGAAGATGGAAATATACATAAAATACATGCTTTGTGAAGCGCTCACACAAGGCATGGGGGGAGATTGAACCCAATTGGTCTCTTGCTCTTGTCGTTCATGCTTTTTACATTGTTTTTTGTGCAAAAATGTAGAGTTCATTGTTCTTGGGGACCTTCCGGGATTCACTACATGAGCATACTGCAACCGATCTGCGCACTAGTGGTATCAGAGCGGAGCTGAGATCAAGAGCTTCCAATCGCTACCAATCTCGTGCAAAGGTGGAGCTCCTGGAACAATCGGGCTCTACGGTCAATCTCGTCGCGAACCGTCGATACAGGCAGACTTCTGGCGATCAAGAACCCCTGTTTCTACTATTAGATCGCGAAGGACTAGGCTGTACAGGCGGAGGACCACTCCCTCATCTCCATAAACAAGTTGTGGATATACAGTAAGAATCTCCATATCTAACTTCTTCACAAGCTTGGTATTAAAGCTTAAAAGCTTCAGTAACTTCACAAGCTTCAAAACAATTGTCATCGAGCTGTAAGAAGAGCTCCGAAAATTGCGCGACGTCAAAAAAATGGCTGTCCCTTCCTTCACGATCTGTGCCGTTTTTTCACGATTACCCCCTTTCCATAAGCTAAAGCTACTAAGCTTAAATCATTAAGCTTAAAGAAGTTAAGCAAGTTACCTCTCCACTCTGCAAGTCAGCAACTCCGGGTCCTGCACTCCAGAAATCAAGTTCTGCAAGTCAACCGTGATCAAGTCCTGCAAGTTCACTAAGTCGACTAAGTCTACAACTCTGCAAGTCACCTAAGTCTGCAACTCTACAAGTCACCTAAGTCTGCAACTCTGCAAGTCAGACTAGTCAACTGGAGTCAGAACTGACTTGTGCTCAAAACTCCTAGAAGGGTTGTTCTTGCGCAGAAACTCCAAACTGCAAAGTTGTTCGTTGGAAGGTATTCTACCCATACGCAGGTTCGCTAAAGTATTTTCAGCATACGAAGAAGGAAATATTTTAGATTTTCTGAAGATTGAGAAAGAAATACCCAAAAAACACATAGCCTTGTAACCCCGAATTTGAGCTACGCTCATCCCGCTAACCCGATTTTGAGTGAGGAAGGTCTTTTGAGTTTTACAGGATGACGGAACCACATATGGATGATCCTATGGCTGAAGACGACCTACCTGAGCCTACCATGGAACAAAAGCTGGACCTAATCATGATGCAATTGGAAGAAGAACGAAGGGCTAGGCAAGCATTGCAAGCACAATTTGTAAAATTACAAAGAGCGTCTACCGAAAAAGAAGAACCTCAAGCTGAAGATTTGATTCGACCTACCATCGATGCCACCCTTGAAGCTCAAACCATTCGCAAGGAATCAAAGATAAGTAAACGAAGTTTCAAATTTCGCACTTTCAATGGCATACGAGAAGGAAAGACTATTTTATAATTCATTAGTCAGTTTGATGACTATTTCCATGAGAAAACCTATCCAGAAAAAGATAAAATCAAGTGTATTACTAATCATTTGGTAGACAGAGCATCACTTTGGTGGACTGTAGTACGCAAGAGCATAGAATGTCCTGCTACTTGGGAAGATTTCAAGAAGAAGTTCATGTAGACTTTCCTTCCACCACAATTTCATGAGAAGGCTATCAAGCAATGGGATCTACTTCAACAACGGGATCATGAGCCTATACCACAGTATACAGAGCGTTTTTGGAATGCACTCTTACAGCTACACATGCTTGAAGACGTACCAAAGATGACACATAAGCGTAAGTATATGTCTGGACTTCTTGGACATTGCTACGCTGAAGTGAACATGTTCAAGCCTGCTACCCTTGAAGACGCCATCTCACTAGCTCACGACACTGAAGATAAGCTACGCGGTAGAGACAGACGACCACAGCAATTCCAAGCCAATGGTAATTATGGATCCAAACAATTCAATTCCAATTTTAGAAGATTTAACCCAGGTCGTTTCTCTTCATCATCTTTTCGCAAGAATTGGGCTAAACCACCTGCATTACCATCCAATCTCAATCCAAATCCTAAGCCTATTTCACAAGCAAATCCAAATGTACATAGACTTCCCACCATTGCAAATAATGTAACCAAAGCCAAGCCAATAGTATGCTATAAATGCCACCAGCCTGGACATCTCGCTTCAAATTGTCATTCAAAGAAGCCACCAGCTCATATAAACTATCTTGGAGCCATGGATGAAGACGAACATGAGGATATGCCTGATTTCACTGAAGATGAGGATGACACTACTACTACTTCCGACACTTTACCAGGTATGCCTACTCCACATTCATTATTGACTATGAAATGTTTGGTGCATGGAAAGGAAAAGACTATTTTGCATGATGACGGTAGTACTCATGATTTTATTTCAGCAAAATTGGTAAAAGAATTGAAATTACAGACTGTACCTACGCATTATCGCATAAAAGCTGCATTTTTAGGTACTAGGTATAATGGTACACAGGAAGTGCAAGATCTAGAGATTCAAATTGGTTCATACACTGAAAGAAGAAATTTCTTAGTTGTTCCATTACAGTCGAGTGACATTATTTTAGGAATGCCTTGGTGACACTAGCATAATCCAGATATAGATTATTCCACACACACTATGAATATTAATTTTCAAGGAAAATCTATTACATTATATGGTATGCATGCATCTAATGTTTTTCCACTTCTTTCGCATACTCAAGCAAAACGTGTACTATGCAAGAGTAGTAAATCATATCTCATTTGGGTGAATGAATTGCAAGCAAAGGAAAATCATATGCACCCTAGGCATAAGGAATTTCTTGCATATTTTAAGGACTCTTTTGCAGAAGACCTACCACCATGTTTACCTCCTTCACGTCCAGAAGACCATAAGATTGATTTGATCCCTGGCACACAACCACCTTGCAAAGCACCATATAGGCACAACCAGATAGAGTAAAAAGAAATCCAGAGTCAAGTTGAAGAATTACTAAATAGAGGTTTAATTCGACCTAGCAGTTCTCCATTCGGTGCACCTGTACTCTTAGTCAAGAAAAAGAATAATACCTATCGTATGTGTATTGACTACCGAGCTTTAAATAAGATCACTGTAAAGAATAGGTATCCTATACCTAGAGTTGATGACCTTATGGACAAACTGCAAGGATCTTCTATATTTAGTAAAATTGACCTTAAGTCTGGTTATCATCAGGTGAGGCTAGATCAATCTAACATATTTACGACTGCATTCAGAACAGAGTTTGGTCATTACAAATTCTTAGTCATGCCATTCGGATTGACTAATGCACCTGCCACCTTTAGTAGAATGATGAACCGTATCTTTCTGAAATATCAGTACTGTGTGATTGTTTTCTTTGATGATATTTTGGTGTTTAGTCAAAATGAGAAAGAGCATTATGAGCATTTGTCATTGGTTTTTTAGTTATTGAAAGAAAATCAATTGTTTGCAAACTGTGAAAAGAGTGAATTCTTTAAGACAAAAATTGAGTATTTAGGTCATATTGTATCATCTGAAGGAATTAAAGTTGATCCTAAGAAAATTGATGCAATATTGAATTGGACTGTTTCTAAAAATGTACATGAGTTACGCTCATTCCTTGGTCTTGCTAGTTTCTATAGGAAGTTTGTACATAATTTTTCATTACTTGCTTTACCATTTACAAAACTTCTCAAGAAAGGAATTGTTTATCAATGGACTGAAAATCAACAGAAATCCTTTGACTTACTGAAACATGCATTAACCAATGCCCCTATTCTACAGTTGCCTGACTTTAATAGACCATTCTTTCTAGTTGTGACTGATGCTAGCGGATCAGGAATAGGAGCCGTACTAATGCAAGACAATCATCCAATAGCATATTCTAGTTGTAAGCTGAAACCCTCTGAGCTGAAATATTCCACATATGACAAAGAACTATTAGCAGTTGTACAAGCGTTAAGACAGTGAAAACACTACTTAATGGGTTCAGAATTTATGATAAAGACCGATCAGCAAAGTATTAGACATTTACTTAGCCAACCCCAAATTTCTGACCGTCATATCAAATGGGCTTCCTTCATTCAAAGTTTTCATCCTATCATTCAATACCAACCTGGAAAAGAAAATGTAGTAGCTTATGCATTGAGTAGAAGACCTGCAATTCATAATATTTCTGTCATATCTTTTGATTCTTTGATTGCTATGAAAGATACATATCACCAGGATATTACTTTTCATTCTAATTGGAATAAATTAGTTCAAAATAATTTCATTCCTGTTGATTCATTGTCATATAATAATGGATTTATGTTTTATGAAAAGAGACTGTGTTACTATTCCATTCCGATCTTTTGTTTTGAATGAAATTCATTGTCCCCCATATCAAGGTCATAGAGGTATCATATCTACATTACGTATGTTAACCAAAGATTTTTATTGGCCGCATATGGATGTAGATGTATCTAATTTCGTTTCTGAATGTTTGATTTGTCAAAGAGTTAAGAGACATCATGGTAAACACTATGGATTACTCATGCCTTTGTCTATTCCATCTAAACCTTGGGAACAAATTTCTATGGATTTCATTACTGGTTTACCAAATACTAAATCTAACCATGATATGATTTGGACAGTTGTAGATAGATTCAGTAAACAAGCATATTTCATTCCATGTAAGAAAACTTTAACAGCATCACAAGCAGCACAATTATTTTTGAAAACTGTTTTTACTAACCATGGATTGCCAAAAGTGATTATTTCAGATCGTGATTCTAGATTTTGTAACAATTTTTGGATTACCCTGTTTGCTAATCTAGGCACAAAGATTGATTTCTCATCTGCATTTCATCCAAAAACTAATGGACAAACAGAAGCCACAAACAGCACCATTCTAGATCTTTTACGTGCATATACTATCTCTAAACCTCAGACATGGGACAATCATTTGCATTTATTACAGTTCGCATATAACAATACACCGCACACATCTACAAAGAAAGCACCGTTTGAAGTTATTTATGGATATAGGTTATCTACACCTGTTGCATCTTTGTCTAATAGAATTCAGAGTGCTGATGATATTGCTAGTATGCATAGCAGTATTTTTGATGAGGTTAAGAATATGATTGCTAAAGCCCAACAATCATATACCAAACAAGCCAACAAGAAAAGACAAGCCATGAATTTCAAAGTTGATGATTATGTTTGGCTGAGAATAGAAAAACGTAGACTGCAAAGTGTAGATAGACATCCAGTTGTCAAACTAGCTCCTAGATTCTATGGACCATTTAGAATCATTCATAAAATTAATGATAATGCATTAAAGTTAGAATTACCATCTCATTGGAAAATTCACAATACATTTCATATTAGTTTATTGAGACCATTTAGAGGTCAATTACCTATCCACCCTGTTTATGAAAACCCACCTTTATCAGAGGAAGAGACTGGAATACTTGAACCAGAAGCTATCATAGACACTGACTTTATGACCACTAGAACTGGCCGAAGATATTCTAGATATTTAGTTAAATTTAAGAACCATCCTGTAGAGGAAGCACAATGGATGCACGCTAGAGACTTAAATGCTTTCCCCACTTTGTTAGCTCCACATTGAGCTAATAGCAATTGAGGTCAATTGCTATCCCACCCCGGGGGTATGATGCCAGGAGGCATATTCCACGGTGGATTCCGTAAACTTAGATGACCAGGGCTCATACACAAAGTGGACTCTTTGTGCGAGAACTTGATGGGGACGCCTGTCCTTTTCGGGCGTTTCATTAATTTAGTGTGTACATGGGTGATTCCATAGCGGGTGATTCCGCAAAATGCATATTAAATTAATAAACGTTTATGAGTTTAGAGTGCGCACTCGTAATAAATTAAGGTTAGGATTTATTTCTAACCAATTGATTTATTTATGTAGCTGAAGACTGCTAGGTATTCACTTTTGTCAGTTTAATTGTATTATTTTACTAACGATTGTGAATGCTTCAGTTGATGTGTAGAGATAGCAGGAGTGGCGGAGGAAAGCATTGGAGTCTAGCAAGTATTTGACCTATGGATTATATTTTGATAGGCGTCACGCCTATATTTTGTTATGTCTATTGAGGCATTGATTATTGATTATTATTTTGTATGCGTCTATGCTCACGGATATGTTATTTCTATTTGGGACATTGTGTTGGGCGTGCTAGACTCTATGGGCACCGTCCATTAGCTTTATTTCCTATTTTTGTAAAAGCAAACTCAAAAGCTAAAAGCTTGTCATATTTTTGTAAATTGGGCTATTATTGAGCATGAAGATGGAAATATACATAAAATACATGCTTTGTGAAGCGCTCACACAAGGCATGGGGGGAGATTGAACCCAATTGGCCTCTTGCTCTTGTCGTTCATGCTTTTTACATTGTTTTTTGTGCAAAAAGGTAGAGTTCATTGTTCTTGGGAACCTTTCGGGATTCACTAGGAATCTTTCGGGATTCACTACGTGAGCATATTGCGACCGATCTGCGCACCAACAAAGGTTACCTTTTTGTGATCCTATCATATTAGACCTCATCTAATATACAAATCAAGGGCCCATCCAATGTTTCTGCTCACACATAGATTCTCCTCATAATGGGGGCCTTATAACTTACAACACCATGGATCAATGATGGCACCTTATGAGGGTAGGGCATTGAGCATATCTAACACCCCCTATCAATGTCCACTACAGGTGAACTACATTCTCAATCCAACATCGAGTCTCTAAAGATGAATTCAAAGTAGACCCATCGTAGGAGCTTTGGTGAAGATATATACTCTATCGTAAAAACTTTAGTATAAGATCCCCAATCAAATCATGCACATAGTGATATGGATCTCAATGTGTTTGGTGCATGCATGAAAAACTTAATTTTTGGCAATGGTGATGCAACTTTGATTATCACATCTTAGCACCGTTGGATCTTCAACCTATACTCCCATATTCCATAGGATTCTCCTTAACCATACTTCTTCACATGCAGCAAAACAAGCTACCTTGTACTCTACTTTGAATGCCATAGTTGGTCACTTTTTATTGATCCAAGAGAAGATGCCTAAATTTAAAGAGAAATAATATTCAAAAATTGAGTTCTAGAATCACTATCACTTGTCCAATTTGATTCATAGTTCTCCATAAGAGCACTTCTAGAAATGTATGTAATACCATAGTGGAGAATTCCCTTCAAATATCCTTGCAAATATCTAAGCACTTACATCCCAGGCACTTTCCAATGACTTTTTCGTGGTTTGTTTAAAAACCTGCTCAAAACACCAATAGTAAAACTAATACCTACTTCATTGATGGGACCTAGAACGGGCCGGCACTGGCTCGTGCACTAGCTAGACCTCTATCTCACGCGCTCAACAACCCCACGGCCTCGCGGCTAGGAGCGTTGATGACACATACATTGCCTTCCTAGACATCTTGCGTTTGTATTATGTCGTTTGTAGTCCACTCTTCTCTCACCCACTACTCCTCAGAGGGAGTCCCTTACACATTGCCTAATTGCACGAAGCACAGACATAGGGGGTCCTCCAACGGTGTCGTAGATTTTGTGTATGGGCTGCAGAACACGGGGTTCAGGGCACAGTAATGAAAGAGGCTAACAAGAAGAACTCAAATTATTGATATCAAAGTTCACTATATTGCTTGTCAAATGAGTTACAAGAAATTCATGTTGCAGTAGGAAGGGAAACACTCTTCACATCAGCATGTTCATTTCGTAACTTGGCAGTTACTAGTAGTCCATCGTGCATGAGTAGAATTGACCACTTTCAAAATGCCATGACCAAAACCTGCTTCACGGTATTCAGACCAGCTTGGCTATGGATCCAGAAACCTGTTAGCCAATCCCTCTCGATTCCCTCCATCACCTATGGTTATGTGGATGAAGCCACAAGGATCAGAGTAATGCTGAAAAACTCGAGACGTGCGTTCATAAGCATGAACATGGCCCGCAAAGTTCATATCAGCTTTTGCTTCTTTAAGGATGAACACCATGGATTTCATCATTTTGTCATCATCACCCTGAAGTTTGAAATTGCTGTTGTACCATGGTGCATGAATGATAGCAAGGAGCCAAGGGGTTCTGACTCTATCCACTTTGGCCAAATCATTCTGCAGTCACTTATACTGATTAGAGTCCCTACTGAAGTCAGTGTATGATCCTAGCATCAAAACATGCACACTAGCAATTGCAAAAGTTACTGGAACTTGTGGTCCAATTGCAACATTGTGGACTTGACTTGATTTATAAAGTATATATCCGTAAAAACTGCTATCTCCGTCTGCAAATCTATCATATGAACCTGGTATGGTTCCATAGTCCACTCTAGATAATGCAGAATTGCTTGTTGTGACCCAAGAAACACAGATATGGTTTTCCCCTGCTAACGATAGATGGACCTGGCTATGGCATAAAGTGAGGTCGATTATTTGTGAGAAAGGGGCAGAAACAGGGGAGACACGCAGTTAGGATTTTTATGGATCATGGCCTTCGATAGCTCTTGGATGCATCGGTAGGATAAATCCACTGTGCCGACATAGATCTCTTGAAGATTCAGATCGTGTATGCTGGTTGGATGTCGAAGTTGGGGAAGCAAATCCGAGTGCAGGCAATTGGAAATTCGAGTCAGCAGTCCTTCACTGAGGAGATCATTGCGTGTGCATGGAAGTCGCCATCAATGCCCTGAAATGAGGGAAGTCCAGGAGTGCTCATTTTGAAGAGGCAGTCTGTCAAAGACATGCCGGGCATCCGACAAGCTCCCGCATTCAATGAGCATGGGGATGAGGTAGTTACCAAAGAGAGGATGCAACTCCAGGTGATGATAACACATGTAGGCATACAAGTCCTTGGAACGATGACGGTCCTTCCTGTATCTGCATTTCTGGAGGCTGCTGATCAATTTGTGTTCGTTTTTTGCAGCAGGCAGCTTCGCCTGCATTACTGTAGAACCCCCTTCTGCATTTCTGGAGGGTGCTGATCAGTTTCTGTTCCTTTTTCGCAGGAGCCAGGTTCGCCTGCATTATTGTGGAGCCCCCTACTTCCGCATCAATCCACAAGCTCTGTAGATCACTCACATCACCCTATTGGGAGCATGAATTCCGCTTGCTCAATTGATGATTCATGATTGAATGTCGTCTGACACGTGAAAGTTCAGGACAGGATCCATCCCTCGGCCATCAAACTCAGTGCTTCGCTTTTGCTATGAGTGGTGCCTCTGATCATCGCCACATTTGACAGCGACTTGCCACCGCAAAATGCAATTTTGTCCACCACATTTGGCCGCAATGCTTCACCTATAGTCATAGCAGCATCACCGGCATATGACATCTAAACCCCATCATAAGCAGCGATAGCCTGTGCAATTGAGAGCAAGGCTGCAGCCGATCCTCTAGAAGCGGACCCACGAGTCATGCTCAGTTCTCTGCCCTTGTTCGTAACTTCCTCCCGCTTTTTCTCTCCTTTTTTCCCCCCATTGGAATTCTCTCCCCCAATTAGCATAGCCCCCTTCCTTCCTTTTCGTCACACGCTCCTCTTTTCCCTCCCTTCTTAGCTTTTTAAATCCCTCATTAGCGACACTTTCGTCTAGTTTCTTTGCCAATAATGGCATGAAAATCTCTCTCCAGCTTTGGATAAGGATGAGATCCAATTACGGACCTTAAAATTATAATGTGTAGTCTCTTCATTTATAACCAAGTATCTTATTGCTTCTGATGCCACATCTTTCAACGTACCTGTACCAAACTGGACAGCACGTACCTCAACTCCAAAAAGTCTCATTCTGAATACTTTAAGAGCCTGTCGTTCCATATCTTTGGCGCCCATGTAAACAACACATTGTAACCCAAAACAAGCACACACTGTAACAGTGATAACTCCATGCTTCTCATAGCACATTTCAATGCTTAGCCTCCTTCTTTCCAACTCCTGGATATGGTTATCATTAGGTATTTTTTATGTAGCTAGAGAAGGAGAAGACAAAGTCCTAACATGTTCACTAGCATCAGTTGTGCTTTCCACTCAACCTTGCTCAACATAGGCTGAAAGCATCTCATCATATTCGCCACTTTTGTCTTTAACTCCTCCCCACTATACTTATACGCATAAAATAAATGTTATCACAACAACTAAGTATGTACAAAGTACCAAATCCCATGCACAACGTTTGGGTGGTTTACACACTTCGAATGCGCAGCAATACGACATCCACCCCCTCTAAACCTGCGCATCCTCCGGATGTGCCAACTATCCAGGATCATTCAACACCATAAACAGGTCAAGTCCATCTTCTGATTCTAGTAAACCTGTTTCTCCATCAGCTTCATCATCCCAATGAAATTTCTGCCCCTTTCGAAACAGCTGATAGAGAACATCTGCAATATGAGCAAAATGAGGAATCCAAATCATGTAAAATACATAAGCTCCCACAAATCTTCGCATCTCTGAAGTAGTCGAGCAATACTCTGCAATCCTGTTTATGGCATCCACCTTTGCAGGAGAAGGCTTTCTGCCATAATATCCAACCATATGCTCAACTATGATGACTTCATTAACAGCAAAGACAGATTTCAGCCCTGAAAACTTATGTCCAATATTTGCAGGATCCCTCAACATAGGCTGCTTCATAGCTTTTTCAATCTGTTCATCACTATCAGAAGGAAGCGGGCCTGCAACCGGCTTAACCTTCTTATCAACTGTTTTATATTTTGTGTCAACCTTGGCATCATTCAAGCACTCTTTCCTTTGCTGCAATTTCTGCAAATTTTCAGCATCTTTCAACTCTATTGGCTGAAAAATTTCAGCCTTTAGCTCTATAGATTGCATGGGTGCAGCCTGAAACTCTGTATGCAGAAATTTTTCTGCATTCAACTCTGTTGGCTGAATGAATTCAGCCCTCGGCTCAATGGACTGCATAGACGCATCCTGAAACTCTGTATGCAGAAATTTTTCTGCATTCAACTCTGTTGGCTGAATGGATTCAGCCCTCTGCAATTCTGTTAGCTGATCAAGATCAGCCATAAATTCAGTTTGCTGAGTTTTCTCAGCCTCTAACTCTGTTTGTAGCATAAAACCAGAAATTTCCTGAAACATATCCAAGGTTTGCACATGTATGATCCTTGAACCCTTGCATACATCAGTTTTCAGCATTGCTCTTATCTCAAATAATGTATCTGCATAAGACATCCCTTCATACAATCCATCCACATGCTCTTCTGCTTGCAAAATTCCTGCATTCTTCAACTCTTTCTCCTTACGACCAATGTACTGCCTGGCAGCTCTAGGTAAATCTGAAATTTTCTGATAACTCACTGAACTATCTGAAGTAAACCCAACAAAGTTATTGGAGAAAGACTGGCTGCCAGGAGGCGAGATCTCCTCTTTTCTCCGCTCCGTACCACTGGCGTCTCGCAAGACAGCGGTACCTAATGAAAATCCAACTCCTTCGCAAGTAGTGGTGCCTCACGCAAGGAGTCCCTGTTTCTCGGATGATTTACCCCAATAGTCATAAACTGAACAGCTCGCATACCATCTTTACTGCGTATCCGCGCATAAGCTGATCCGTCATCCATCACTTTTGTTTCCATTCTTGCTTCTGTAATGAAAGGCTGTCCAAGAATAATCGGATAAGAGCATGAATCCTGAACAAAGCAATGATAATCCTCTTCAACATTACCAATAGAAATTCTGATACTCGGACAAGCAGCATACATATCACCAGAAGTATTATTGGCGGCTCTCATGCGCCAGCCATGCTCTGCATCCATAGGCCACTTGCCACTCTCATAAACACCTCGAGCAATAAGATTAATTTCAGAACCATGATCAACTAAAGCGATCAAGGGAATTTGTTTCTCTCCAATCCTTACCACTGTCTCAGTGGTTGCTCTAGCCCAATGACTTCGTGAAAAATGGCTACGAGGAATGAGAATAGGGGTTTCATCATCTTCATACTGCATAGGCTACACTATTTTCTCCAATTGCGGATTAGCAGAAGCATTCTCAACCATCACTGCATCATCATGCACTTCCCCAAGAGTTCCATGCCACAATCCCTGTAAAGCAGGTCCTTCCATCGCATGTCGTTTCCTCCGCAAAAGATCCTGCATCTGATCCTGTATTTCTCTTCTAGCAATCCCAAGAGCCTCTCCAACAGTAAAAGTGACTTCACTATTCAAAATTCTTTCATGAAAAATCTTACTCATATCCGTTTGCATATCAAGGTCCGACAAGAGCTTGAATCCTGGCTCTTTTCTTGGTTGCCTCTTTTCTTTCTGCTTGTCTCCCATTGGTTGATCAGAACCTGTTTGAGCTGGAGAATTTGACATAGGTGGAGCTGTAACAGGTGGTGAAACAAAGTCACCCCCTCTAGTCTTTTTGGAGGAACTAGGACCCTCCTCATCTCTTCTTCTCTTTTCCTCAACCATGGCATCTAAACCCTGCGTTTTAGCCATATAAGCAAAAATAGAATACCTGTCAACAGGAGAATCCCATCCTGTTTCTCCTCGGATGCTAGAGCCCACACAAGTCATAGTAGAAGTTTGAACTTTCCCTCTTCTCGCTATCTCCAAGGCAGAAGACCATAAGGCAGAGTCTCCATCAGATTTCTGCTCAAGCTGGACTCCAAAAGCTGAAGCATCTCCTCTAACACTCACATAAGCTGATCGCGCAGCCATATCATCAACAAGCTTCTTCATACCTCCCTTACCAAAGTTCGTGTCAAGAGGAGCGCCAGTCTCTGTCAGCCATATCTTCCCATCTTGTCCCCAGAACACTACATTCTTCTTACGTGCTTCCTGAAAAGCATCACAATCTCTGCAGTGTTGGTGCTCTGTACTATCACACCAAATACATCGTCGCCCTTTTCTTTGACCAGCTGGAAAAGCAGTCACTGGAGCAGGCGCTACAGCAGGTACTGACATAAGTTGCTCCTTTAACTTACCAACTTCAGCTTTGACTGCTTCAATTGTCAAATCCGCCAAGCCTTTAATAACATCATCTATAGATAAGGGCACTGGAGCAGCAGGAACTGGTGGATTCATAACAGGAGGAGTAGGCTTAGGCAAAGAAGTAGCAGCAGGGGTAGAAGAAGAAGTCTCCAAGGATTTTTCAGGAACTGTTCCTGTATTTCGATGCAATCTGACTCTCCTGCGCTGCTTCTTGACAAGAGCATTCACAGCATCAATGACATGTCTCCACTCAGTCTTTAAACCTGAATCAGTAGCTTGATCTTCCAAAAGATCATCCAACTTTTCCTGTAAATCAGCATCTGCAGCTTGCAAAAATAACTCCACTTTCTGCATCTCCAAAGCTTGCTGTTCAGTCCCATCCAACTTATCATAATGGCTTTCAAACTCTCGCAGAAGAGTGGTAACAGAAAGTCCCTTATTAGGCATAGAAACCCATGCTAAAAACTTCCTGTGATTCATAAGACCTGTATCCTCCAGGAAATATTCATCTTTTAATGCCTTTTTAAATTCAGCCCAACCTGCATGTGCCTCTTGAATTTCTGCAATTCGACCTTCAAGAGCGCGCACCACGATCCGCAAGAAGTAGCGGCTCCAAACATCTTGAGAAACACCAAAAAACTTCATCTTTTCTTCATACAAATGCAGGTAAGTTGACACTTGCTGGCCATTAAACTGCTTCATCTCCTGTTGGACAGCTTTCAAGGCATCCATAGCATCACTGTCTCGTTTTGCATGAACTTGCTGCTGCATATACATGGTAAATGACTGAAACAGGTTCTTCATGACATTATCATCTGTCATCTCTTCTTGCGAGTCTCCCATCTTGCTGATGACGCAGCACTTTCACGTCGGGTTCACCAGAAATGTCGTAGATTTCGTGTATGGGCTGCAGAACACGGGGTTCAGGGCACAGCAATGGAAGAGGCTAACAAGAAGAACTCAAATTATTGATGTCAAAGTTCACTATATTGCTTGTCAAATGAGTTACAAGAAATTCATGTTCAGGATAATCCGAAGTATCTCATAAATTGTTTACATTCAGGTGTATGATGACAGTTGCAGTAGGAAGGGAAACACTCTTCACATCAGCATGTTCATTTCGTAACTTGGCAGTTACTAGTAGTCCATCGTGCATGAGTAGAATTGACCACTTTCAAAATGCCATGACCAAAACCTGCTTCACAGTATTCAGACCAGCTTGGCTATGGATCCAGAAACCTGTTAGCCAATCCCTCTCGATTCCCTCCATCACCTATGGTTATGTGGATGAAGCCACAAGGATCAGAGTAATGCTGAAAAACTCGAGACGTGCGTTCATAAGCATGAACATGGCCCACAAAGTTCATATCAACTTTTGCTTCTTTAAGGATGAACACCATGGATTTCATCATTTTGTCACCATCACCCTGAAGTTTGAAATTGCTGTTGTACCATGGTGCATGAATGACAGCAAGGAGCCAAGGGGTTCTGACTCTATCAACTTTGGCCAAATCATTCTGCAGTCACTTATACTGATTAGAGTCCCTACTGAAGTCAGTGTATGATCCTAGCATCAAAACATGCACACCAGCAATTGCAAAAGTTACTGGAACTTGTGGTCCAATTGCAACATTGTGGACTTGACTTGATTTATAAAGTATATAGCCGTAGAAACTGCTATCTCCGTCTGCAAATCTATCATATGAACCTGGTATGGTTCCATAGTCCACTCTAGATAATGCAGAATTGCTTGTTGTGACCCAAGAAACACGGATATGGTTTTCCCCTGCTAACGATAGATGGACCTGGCTATGGCATAAAGTGAGGTCGATTATTTGTGAGAAAGGGGCAGAAATAGGGGAGACACGCAGTTAGGATTTTTATGGATCATGGCCTTCGATAGCTCTTGGATGCATCGGTAGGATAAATCCACTGTGCCGACATAGATCTCTTGAAGATTGAGATCGTGTATGCTGGTTGGATGTCGAAGTTGGGGAAGCAAATCCGAGTGCAGGCAATTGGAAATTCGAGTCAGCAGTCCTTCACTGAGGAGATCATTGCGTGTGCATGGAAGTCGCCATCAATGCCCTGAAATGAGGGAAGTCCAGGAGTGCTCATTCTGAAGAGGCAGTCTGTGAAAGACATGCCGGGCATCCGACAAGCTCCCGCATTCAACGAGCATGGGGATGAGGTAGTTACCAAAGAGAGGATGCAACTCCAGGTGATGATAACACATGTAGGCATATAGGTCCTTGGAACGATGACGGTCCTTCCTGTATCTACATTTCTGGAGGCTACTGATCAATTTGTGTTCGTTTTTTGCAGCAGGCAGCTTCGCCTGCATTACTGTAGAACCCCCTTCTGCATTTCTGGAGGGTGCTGATCAGTTTCTGTTCAATTTTCGCAGGAGCCAGGTTCGCCTGCATTATTGTGGAGCCCCCTACTTCCGCATCAATCCACAAGCTCTGTAGATCACTCACATCACCCTATTGGGAGCATGAATTCCGCTTGCTCAATTGATGATTCATGATTGAATGCCGTCTGACACGTGAAAGTACAGGACAGGGTCCATCCCTCGGCCATCAAACTCAATGCTTCGCTTTTGCTGTGAGTGGTGCCTCTGATCATCGCTACATTTGACAGCGACTTGCCACCGCAAAATGCAATTTTGTCCACCACATTTGGCCGCAATGCTTCACCTATAGTCACAGCAGCATCACCGGCATATGACATCTAAACCCCATCATAAGCAGCGATAGCCTGTGCAATTGAGAGGAAGGCTGCAGCCGATCCTCTAGAAGCGGACCCACGAGTCATGCTCAGTTCTCTGCCCTTGTTCGTAACTTCCTCCCGCTTTTTCTCTCCTTTTTTCCCCCCATTCGAATTCTCTCCCCCAATTAGCATTGCCCCCTTCCTTCCTTTTCGTCACATGCTCCTCTTTTCCCTCCCTTCTTAGCTTTTTAAATCCCTCATTAGCGACACTTTCGTCTAGTCTCTTTGCCAATAATGGCATGAAAATCTCTCTCCAGCTTTGGATAAGGATGAGATCCAATTACGGACCTTAAAATTATAATGTGTAGTCTCTTCATTTATAACCAAGTATCTTATTGCTTCTGATGCCACATCTTTCAATGTACCTGTACCAAACTGGACAGCACGTACCTCAACTCCAAAAAGTCTCATTCTGAATACTTTAAGAGCCTGTCGTTCCATATCTTTGGCGCCCATGTAAACAACACATTGTAACCCAAAACAAGCACACACTGTAACAGTGATAACTCCATGCTTCTCATAGCACATTTCAACGCTTAGCCTCCTTCTTTCCAACTCCTGGATGTGGTTATCATTAGGTATTTTTGATGTAGCTGGAGAAGGAGAAGACAAAGTCCTAACATGTTCACTAGCATCAGTTGTGCTTTCCACTCAACCTTGCTCAACATAGGCTGAAAGCATCTCATCATATTCGCCACTTTTGTCTCCAACTCCTCCCCACTATACTTATACGCATAAAATAAATGTTATCACAACAACTAAGTATGTACGAAGTACCAAATCCCATGCACAACTTTTGGGTGGTTTACACACTTCGAATGCGCAGCAATACGACAACGGCTGAATGCCGCCACCCCTCTGCGACTCTCCTACACCTTGGGGATCGGCCCCTCGATGCGTCACTCAACATATAAACATTTCACACAAAATCCACTCAAGATACTATTTAATCGTATACAGGAATGTACCATTGTCCTTACTTCTCTTTCCCCTAGACCCCACGACTAGCCTATGGCTTAGGGTGCCCTGTCTCTCACTCAACGTGGGTCAAGGTCCTAATGAAAGCAATTGCTGTGCATCCAGGATTTCTGATACCTTTAAATATTTCCATGATTTATGCATATTGTGGATGCCAAGTGCTCAAACAATTACAAAATAAATATTGTGCACATGTGGAAAATATCCTTTCAATGATTTTCAACTACCGTTCTTATGCGGCGTTGCACGAACCTAGCACCGAGGAAACCCTCGTGCTACTAGGCTCTCATTCTATAACTATTCACTGACCTATATGGCATGCAAACAAAAACCAACAATCTTTTCATCATTTTACTCCGCTTTTAGACACATTTTAACCATTCTACCCTCCCATCGATCAAATGTTGCATTGTTGTATAGATTTATAAGGCATTTTGCCATCATTTTATGTGTAAAGAGCGGGAAAAACACACTAGAACAAAAAAGTGGGGTTGAACTGAGGCAAATCCTCATGCTTCTGTCCCCACAAACATTCACGAACATTATTCTTAATTTTCATTAATTTTCCGCACCCAAAATGTATTTTTCCCCTATTTTTTGTTGTTTTTCTCTATTTTCCTTGTATTTTTCCTTATTTTCTGCATTATTTTATTACTGAAAATTCAAAATAGGTTATGGGCTGTGGCCCTTAGTTCCTTCTTGCAACAAAAATGAAAATTTAGTTGGTGTTCCTCTTTATTCTTCCATTTTTATGCCCAAAAACATCATTTTCCCTTGATTTTTCATATTTTACGTGTTTTAGTGTATTATTTTGAGCCACAAGATACATGGTTTTCTTATTTTCTGATTATGCTCAACAAATAATCATGGAAAACAGCAACATAAACAAATTTTAGCCCACATGAACAACATTTTATCAATCAAAAGCCATGAAATCTCAAATTTCCTTTGAAAAAATTGAATTACCGCTTATTTGCGTGTTTCGGGTTTCATGTCCATGGCTGCAAATCTGAAAATCAGCAGCACTTCATGCTCATGACGATCACAAGTCACCATTTCCAACCTGGGAAGCAATCCGATCGATGCCGAACAAGCCTCCACCATTCTTTCTTCTTTCTTTCTCTTCCCACATGAACTCCCCCTTAGAAGAGAGAGAGGGAGGAGAGAGAAAGACTAGATTTCTATCTCAGCATCCAGGCCACCAATGGACGGGCAAGAGGTGGCGATATGATTGGCATCCAGGGGGGAAGCAAGGGCAATCATCAATTGGCATGGTTGTTTGCAGCCCCACATCTCCATCTCCATCATGAAGGGCGCATTTTTCGCGCGCAGGCAGGCGTCATCTTCTCCTCTCTCTCTCCACGATTCTTCTCCAACATTTCATGTGGCATTTCATTCTTGGGGTCCCAAGGGTCACTTACTCATTTTGGCCAAATTTTGTCCACCCCTTCGCATCTTGACCGTTTCCTTGGCCATTTCCCTGTCCGGACTCAGAATTGAGCTCTGAAAAATCCTGGGCATCCGGCTTGGCATCCCGCATTGGCCAGTAGCTCGTGCCAACCCACACAGCTGTCTGAAAATTTATGAAAAATCAACAAGTGTCACTCGGGCACCTTTAAAGCACTTTGGTGCTTAAAATCGTCTTAGGTTGAGCCGCCGCCTTTGACGTTGAATATTTTTCCCTTGATATTCATAAATTTTAAGTATTTTAAAGCAATTTTCGGCACCAAATTTCCGCTCTCATTCATGTGTTACATAAGTAGATGAGGCTGCCAACCAACCTCCTAATGTCTACTAGTGTTGATGTATACTCAATGGATAACTTCACATTGATCTCCATACATATAGTTATCTCCTTATACTTTCAGTCATTCCAAATGCTTTTAAGATCTCCCATACATACTTCTTTTGAGAGATGAAGATTTTTCCATGTGCTCTTGCAAGACTTGAATCCCCAAATAATAGTACAACAAGACCAAGTCTCTCATTTTAAACTCAGAGCTCAAAGTCTTTTGAGGTTGATGGATCATATCTTCATACTCACCTATAATAAGATATTTTTCCACATGTAGAACAATTACTTTAGACTTTTCACGATCTGAAACATGCTCAAAATTAGTCAAAATTTTTGAATTTCAAGGGAAAAATAGACTTCATTGAAGGCGGCAGCTCAGTTAGTTCCATTTTAAGCAACAAGCAATCGATGGGCTCCAAAAGTGTTGAAAAGATCCATCGAGCGACATAGGGTTAGCCACAGAAGTGGGTGGCCTACTAGATACTTCAATTGTTTTGCCCGTAACAGTGGGCAAGCTAGAGACATGCAATCTTTATCTTCTTCTATGCTTTTTCACAAGTGCAGTAACAACTTCCTTGACATGTCTCCACTCTGTTTTTAGAGATATCTCTGTAGTTTGATCCTCTAGTAAATCATCAAGCTTCTCTTGAAGCTTAGGATATATTGCTTGTAGAAATAATTCAATTTTTTGACTTGCAAGAGCTTTGTAGTCTACAAGATCCAACTGCTCAAATCAACTTTCAAATTCTCTTAACAATTTTGTAGCCATAAGACCCTTATTGGGTTATAAAACCCACTCCTGAAAAGTCTTGCGTGTAATCAAACTGGTATCCTCAATGTAAAATTCTTCCCTAAATGCCTTCTTGAAAGCTATCCAGTTGGCATCCTCCATACATAATTCAGTAATTCGTGCTAAAGTTCATGTACAATGATCTGAGCAAAATACCAGCCCCATGCAAGCTGAGCCACTCCAAAGAATTCTATCTTTTGAGCATACGTATGTACATATACATATACATTCCTACCATTGAATAACTTCATCTCACGCTCAAGTGCTTGCAGAGCATTCATCACAACACTTTCTGTTTGAGCAAAAGCCTACATCACATGTTGTTGTTGTTGTACCTGCCTAAGTATATTCATATTTTGCACCAATTGTTGCAAAACATCACTGGAAATTGTACTTGAAGGTTTTCCCATATTGTCTTTCCTTCTGATAAACTTTCACGTCGGGTTCACCAATGTCGAAAGGATTTTTGTCGAAAGGTCGTATCCACTGGGGATCAGAGATAGAAGGAAGTAGAGATAGAAGATGGAAGAGAAGAAAAACAATAGATAGGAGGTAAACACAACAAAGATAAAACACAATGAATTGAATCAATATGTATTAATAGAATCTGGAATCCTTTGTCTCGCACTACTCAAAAGCAATCTCCAAGCATTAGATCTCCTAGAGCTCCTTCGTAGAACAAAAATGTGCTCCAAAATAATAGTTCCTTCTTTGCTGCTTGGAAGCCAAATCTGATGGCTCCATTGGCTTTGGAAGGGGGTTAAAATGTTAGGACACCTAGTCCATGATCTCCTAGTTCACTCCTTGTTCTTCTTCTTCCAGTTCAAAGTGCAGTTTTTAACCTATTAATAGCGATCACGACACGTACGATTTTGTCCATCTTTCTTTTTTATGAAAATTCCCATAACTGGCTGAAAAAGCAACATGCTTTTTGCATGCCATCCTAATCTAGAAGCTTTTCTAACTTTTTCATATTTTTACAATAAATATTATTAAAAATAAGCTAAAATTGTCCAAAAATCTAGTATTTTTGGACCATCTATGCCATGGACACTAGCACTAATGACTCAGGTGTCATTGACTCTCTTGATTAATAAGAACTTTGGATGATGATGCACTCCATAGTTTTTCACACTATGTCTGGTAGTTGCACGATAGTGTAAGTGTTCGATTTTATTTTTTTATGATGAATCTTTTACACATACTATGGAAAATGGTCTAGAATGTTTGAATATGAGTTCTAGTGCCTTAAAAATTAGAATTCTGAGTTGATTCTTGATGTTCATATAATTCAAATGAAAATCAAAAAAATCCACAATGTGAGAATTACAGAATTTTGAGAAAATTGAGGGTTTTATGTGTTTTCACAATTCTTTTAGTGTTCACATAGGGTCATATGAAGTATAATATCGATTCTTGGTTTATGCTAGCTCTATATATTTAAAAATAAAAAATACTAATAATAAACAATAAGATAAATTCAAAAAATCAAGAAAAATTAAGTCTTATATAAAAAATAGATTATATGTACCAAAAAGTTATGAATGTGTTCGTGAATGTATGGCGGGGCTAGGGCATGAGGTTTAGCCTTAGTTTATTCCCATTCTTTATGTTAAAGTGCATATTTACTACTTTTTATATACAAAAAACACATGAAAAATACTCTTTGAACCTAGCAACGAATGGAAAACTATAAACAGTAGGAGAAAGGGCTATGGAGAGTTAAGAATTTATTGAAATATGATTTTATGCATATCTTGGCATATAAGATTCATTCATTTTAAGTCTTTAAAGAAGGATATTAGCACGAATTACTTTGATGATGCCTTAGCAAGATACATCGCATTATGTTGAAATCATAAAAAGAATTGTTTGTGCACAATCCATGATGTTTGATCTATAAGGTTACTTGTTTGTGCACTTAAGGGCATTCACCTTTGCATTGCATTACATATACATGGTAAAAAAAAAAAAATCTTAGATACATTACACTTAATTGCTACAATTATTGACTTGCATTGAGAGTGTAAGGAGTTCTATACTATAGGATAGTATGTTTGTTTCCTTTGGGACCTAATTTAGTAAGGATCATATTACCTCTTGAAACACTGTCACATAGAATAATGCACACGAGGGTTTGTGAATGTCACTTGTTGCAGGGATGCTAAGCGAGATGGGAAATAATAGATGAAGAGTACTCAAGATATATTCATGGATGTATACTTGTTATACATGTTGAAGACCATAATAAAGGAGATGTTTGATTGTCATTGATTAGGAGCAAAGTAAAGGCAAAGAGATCACCTGTCCTTCTTATGAGCTACTTTTATAATTATCTTTCGCAAAAGATATTCAAAGATTCTTGCTTACAAGAGAAGATAAATTGTCATGGTTAAGCATGAAAATGGGATAATAGAAGTGATGGGACTTCCAAATAAGGTCCCAATGGAGGAGTTTCATTTGAATACCTTGGGGATAAGGCTCATCATGTAACACCTTGAAATTTGTCATATAGATTAAGATATAAGTCTCGTTTTGTGCTCCTTCGAATTCCTGAAGTGGAAGTATGATGATAGAATGCTTGATTCAGCTTGTCCTTGACATCTTTTAAGCTTGACTTAGACTTCATGAGATCATCCTCGATCTTCTGTTTTGATGAAATCAATGACTATTTTTCAACCACCGAGGCTTCCAGGCACTTAAATGTCGAAACTCACTTTGAAACATAATAATGGCGAAGTTGTTGACGTGGCTTTGGAAGGTGGCCCGGCCCGAGGTGGAATGGAGCTCTTGGTCGCCGACTGCAGCAGCCCCTGGTTGCCTTGCAGGTTGAGGTAGTTCTAGTTGTCGAAGGCATTCTGTGATATCAGATCCAGCAGGGCCGCCACGTTCGCATTTCCGCCCTCAGTGCATATGACCTGGACTGACTGGAGATAGGTGGGGTCCAGCGTGGGTTTGGTGTCACTGAAGTTGAAGAGGTGGCCGACGAAGTTGATGCATCAGAAGCCTCGAAGGTGTGTGCTCCTGACAGCGCTATCACGTCTTGCTCGCTTAGCCCTACCGCCACGAACTTGTCGATGATGGTGGACAGTGAGACGGTTGGTCCTGGTGTCATATGGAATTTGTCTGACTGTCAATCTGATCTTCTCCTCCTTGACACCTTTCTGCCGTCGCTCCAGGCACTTCGCCGTCATCTCTGCTTCATCAGCAGGTCTTCTAGTCTTCCTTCTTTGTCTTTGTCCGCTTCGTCTTCGACTTGTTCATCTTCTCTCCCTTCGGCTTCACCTGTAGCAACGTCATCACCTTCAGAGCTTTTCTTCGTCACTTTCTTCGTCCCGTCTTACTGTCGTGTTCGATGATGCCCCCTTTTTATGCTCGCTGGCCATGCTGGTATTGTCGATATTTCTTCCTGATTTGGAGTTCACGGCCCACAAAAGCTCGGTGGTTTTCTCTCCAAAAAAAACTTGCGATTACGTCAGTCATGTCGCCATTCAAGCCGTTACGAGCGTATTAAGCTTTTTCGCTATCCTGCTTATCATTGCCGTCATAGCTTTAGTCATCTTGCTTTCGTCAAGGCTGCCTACTAAGATCACGAGACCATCTGATGTTGAGCCTGCTAATGACCATGTAATGTAGTTAAGACGGTATACCAACAGCCCCTTCATTTGGAGCTTGAACACGAATACTCTTCTGTACATTGGCTCTCTTGTCTCTCTGATTTGAGCTTCATTGGCAGCTGGAAGGGCAACTTTTGCATCTCCTCAGCTTTAACATGTCAACTTGCCTTCGTCAAATAGCCCGCTATAACACCGTTTGTTGCGATAATATCGTCTTTGGATCAAAACCTTACTAATCATGATGATAAGAGAAAAACATGCTTTAATTTTTTGAAACAAAGTTGCACTACTCCTTCATAGCCATTTGACAAGAAACCTCCGTCGTTCCTGTAGTTCAGTGGCAAGATCTCCTTCCCGCTCCAAGTTTATATTGCCCCACAGACTCTCTCTCCTCATCTTCTCCTCCAAAATCAGACCCATTACACAGGTATAAGCCCTCTGGATCTGTCCGAACAACTTCAAGCCTAGGGAACAAGCCTCGTCCTTGACAACCTCAATATCCCATTCATCAACAAATTCACATCGATCCTCAAAATGTGTAGCCTTATTAGGTGTGTGCTTCAATGAGAGCAGCAAGTATGCTCTCTCTACTTCCACTCTAGAAAAGCTCTTGGAGATGCCAAGGATTTTGTGATATTTGACTGTGTTATAAAATTGGGCATTCACTCTATTCCGTATAGTAGACAGTCTGCTACAAATATAATCAATGCAGCCCTAAAAGTCAGTATCATGGGTGCTTTGAGAATGTTGGATCCACCTGGGCCCATGCATGTTGTAGTTACGAAACACAATTTCATATAGAACTTCTAAGTTCTCTAGGTCTTGCAAATAGTGCAAAAAGCACTCGATTAACTCAAATAGGGTAGCCCTTGTGCTGAGGGCTTCCACATAGATTGCCCCACATTACTTAATGATTCAAGAGCTGGGAACACATCCAGCTCTACACAGTTTTGTTGTACATGTCCTTCTAGTTTTGCTCCACCAGAAGAGGGTACTCCAACATCCTCAATTCCATGGATTCAAGCCATGCATCATCATCACTAAAGTGCACATTGCCTTTATTGTAGAAGCTTTGAGAATCCATGACATCATAGGCCAACCTAGTTATTTCATGCACTGAAGGTATTGAATTAGCCCATTATAGTGGTAAAGACCCACTACTCTCTAATGTAAACTCTCCAAGTCTCAAGTTCCTCCCTTGCCAGAGCTCTCAATTCAAGGCTTTGCACAAAATCATCATCATACTCTCTTCTTAAACCACTATACAGAAACCCTTGTAATTAAAGTAACTAAATTGATCAGACTAGCAATATTTGTACAAAGTGTGTGCAATCACGTTGACATTTGTCCAAGGATCATCCATGGTTTAAAACACTTTCCATTACACTCAATGCAATAGCAAGTTTACCGTGGTAGTCCACAAGCTTAGAAAGACCAATCCCTCCCCTCACATCTCAATAGATACCAAGAGAGGCCATTATCCAAGGTATGTGTAGTCTTGATAAGCTTTGTGATGGTCACATTGAACACACAACAACATACTTTTTGTAGAGCTTATTTTATCCTAGCTGGTATCACAGAAAGATCATTGACACTTTAGCCAAAAATGGTCTCCTTTTAGGAAATCTTGTATCTATAAGCAAAATGTGTAATAAGTAAAGGGACATTGATCACATCATAGCAAGTCTCCACCATCTTCACAAAGAATGTAAGTGTCAGATGTTGCAATAATCCACTTAAATGGCCATGATATGAGTGGATAACTTTTAGCCTTTGTAGGTTGCAAAATGTTGAACCAAGTTTGCTTTTGAAGAGATATTTTATCTGCACTAGCAACATCCGAATTACAAGTCACATAGGGAAAGTCAAAAGTGAAGGATCAACATTACAATATTTTCCTCAAGTCCTTAAGTCTTCAAAACAAAAACTTTGATGTGAATCTATTTTTATATACTTTGTGCCCTATCAAGAACATGCTTTGGAAAAGAACTTCGTGCCCAATCACTCTTGCAATTTGCAAATTAGAATCCATGTTATACAATCAATCGAGCAATGTTTACAAAAAAAAAATATGAATGCATTGAAGAAATTGTATCTAGCCTATATTAGGTGCTCGTGCATCATGGAAATGAAAATACAAAAAATGCACACAATGGAAAATAAACTTCTAATGATGTAGACTAATGTGATCACTTTCTTGGTGGAAAACTCAGCCCTTAGATTTGTAGTGTTGGACATGTAGGATCACAACATCGCTCTATAAAAAAACCAAGAGGACTATGTAGCATTACGACATCCCCAAGGTGTAGAAGAGTCATAGTCGAGTCACAGTGCTAAGCTAGGCGGTGCTCCTTGTATTTGTGGGATGAGGTGCTAGTCATAGTCATGTTGGGATACTTCCTATGCAGAGTTGGGAAGGGATTCGTTGGACTATTTTGAATAGTATACATGTGTCTAAGTTAGATCAATGTGTGTAGCCTCTAGATACTCCTTGTCACAAGGCCATGGGGTATTTTGTTTGAGCATTGAGGTCCCCCCAACTAGAGCTTTAGAGCAAATGTCCGCCCATTTTGTGTCCCAATAGGTGGTGGTTTACCAGGAGCCACTAATAAGTGGTGGTTTCTGATTCCTAGTTGATTAGAGACTAGTCAGTCAATTTATGCCAAAGACCATGGATTTTGACCCACTATTTTCTGATAGAGACTGTCAAGCCAAGATCTAAAAGCATGAAAGAGTTGAAAGGGCTAGATGGCAGGCTAAAATCCCTGGGAGGTATTCCCCTCAATGGAGCAACTCGATATCCCTATAAGGGATGGGTCTTAGCAGCCCTAGTGCTACAAACAGTTCTTTAGGAGGAGGAGGAAGCACTAATACTTCCCATCTCCCATACTAGGTCAGTCCACTTTGAGTGGGGTAGTAGTTCTAGTAGTTCAAAACCCCTTAGCGAATTCGGTTATCATCATGGCACAATCTATTGTAGTTCTTTGTAGGGATGTCAGATCTATTAGCCTTAGGATTCCCTCTACCCATTTTTAATGGGTTAGCATAGAAAGATGGGGAGCTTCACATTAGTGAGTTCCAAAATTTAATGTTCAATTTCCGAATTCAAGATAAGGGACATCTAATGGTGTTTCTTAATATGACTCTGAAAGAAAGAGCTGTAGTATGGTATCACTGTTGAGATATCGAGCTCCACTCATGATACGCCAGGGTGACCGTTGTGTATTTATGTCACCGACTTGTAAGTTGCAGACGCGGTTGGTACACCACCCATGAATAATAGCTACATGATAGCTATCCTTATCTATTCTAGTTCGTGGCTCAGTTAGTATGCCACCTTAGTTAGTTGAGTTTGGTTTGAGACCCATATATAGGGTTCTTCTATTTCTTTGTACTTGAGTTCTTTTGGCTTACACAACTAAGAAGAGGAAAACTGTTTTCAGCCTCCACCCTTGTGTGTCTTCCCTCATTGTGCAAGCAAGAAAGCTTCAAGCGAGACTCCTTCCTTCTCTCCCACAATCTTGACATGGTATCAGAGCCTTGTTCGTGGTAAGGAGCTCAAGAAAGCAAGCCAAGCTCGCGATGTTCTGGTAAGAGGAGCAGTGTTGCTTTCATCTTCTGTTTTGGGAGCAGATCTCTACAGGTAGCAAAGCCGGAAAGTGCAGGAGTGCATTGTCTTAGGTTGAGATACCCTTCGCGGTGAAGCAAGAGGGCAGTATATGCTGCGGGAAAGGGCTTTAGCCCCGGGCGACCTTGTTTTTTTTATTTGAGGCCATTTCGGGGCCTATTTTGGAGGCGGAAGTTTTCTGCACGCACTTAGGAAAAGGCTTAGTTTTATGCTGTGCAGCCACTGTTCTACAGGTCGGTGAATAGTTACTGTAAAAATTGCATTGTATGCTTGTGCGCAGAGACATTGGGAGTTACAGAATCATCCCTGTTGCCTGTTGATGCAAAATCGTCACTAGGAAGTGACTGTGTAGTCAAATACCACTTTCGCCAGTTTCGCAGATTTTCCCTTGTGAGGGTGAAGCTGTGGTTTTTGCAGTGACAGAATTTTTTGCAGTCTTCTGTAATGGCATCTGATTCTCTTTCACAGATTGTCACTGAAAAGCTTGACAAGAACAACTTCCAAGCATGGAAGTTTAGAATGACGAATTTCCTTATGGGAAAAGGATATTGGGAATTTGTTGCAGGAAATGAAGAAGAACCAGTTCTTCCTAATGTTCCCAATCAACAGCAAATGCAGGCATTTAAAGCATGGCATGAGAGAGCCAGGAAAGTTATGTATTGGCTGTCTATCAGCATTTCAGACTCTATGATTGTGCATATTTAGGATGCAAGTACGCCAAAGGAGGCATGGGATACTTTGTCAAAAATGTATAGCACAAATACGCAAGCTAGGAAAATGCAGCTCAAGCAAGAGTTGCACAATGTGCAAAGAGAAAATATGAGCATCAACGACTACCACATGAAGGTGAAGAAGATTGTAGATGCACTTGCTTCCATTGGGTCACCAGTGGAAGATGATGATTTAGTTTCTGTGACCTTGAATGGTCTAGGAAAGGATTATGCACAGTTTCGGACATCCATTTCAGTTCGTGAAAGATTTTTTGATTTTGAGGAGCTGATTGCTCTTCTAATTTCTGAGGAGCAAAGAAATGGTGGTGCATCTTCTTCAGGAGGAACTTCAAAAGAAGCTGTCTTCTACTCAAATGCTGGAAGAGGTAGAGGCAGAGGTAAAGGAGGCCGATATGGAGGCCGTGGTAGAAATCAGAATATGCAGCAAACTCAAGAAAACCAGTCCTATGGAGGAGGACGTGGTAACTCTAGAGGCAGGGGGAGCCAAAGAGGTCGTGGTGGATGGCAAAGAGGCCAAAATGCAAACAGTAATGTTGAATGCTACTATTGTGGTAAAATGGGTCATATGGCTAAAGACTGCTATAAAAAGCAGAATGACATCATGAATGGAAAACTGCAACAAGGAAATTATGCATCCTCTAGTAGACAGGGTGATGACAGAAATGAGCATCTGTTTATGGTGCAGCACATGAACAACTCTGTGACAAATGCAGAAGAAAGCAATGATGTATGGTATGTTGACTCAGGTGCATCAAACCACATGACAGGTCATGCAGAATGGATGGAGGATGCAAGAAAAATGGAAAAACCAGGATTTGTGGAGACTGGTGATGATACTACACATCCTATTGTGCAGATTGGAAAAATTCCTTTGTCTATGCAGAATGGGAAAAAGAAGTACCTGTCCGATGTATTTCATGTCCCGAACATCACCAAGAATCTGGTTTCTGTTGGTCAAATGGTTGAATAGGGCTTGCAGGTCTAATTTAATTCTCATGGATGCTTTGTTGAGGATATGAAAAATAAAGGTCGCTTGATAGCAAAAGGAAAGAATAAGGGCAGAATGTTTACATTGGATGCAGACATGTCTGAATTGAGTGCAGCAATGTTTGCACATGGGACTGGTGTAGTTGCAGATATTGATATCTGGCATAAACGCATTGGTCATGTTAATGTACAACGACTTAAATCAATGCAGGCCCAAAATATTGTTGTAGGTTTGCCGAAATTCAAGGTTGCAGAAATGCATAAGGTATGTGAAGCCTGTCAGTTTGGAAAACAGGCAAGGAAACCATTTCCTAGACATGTTCAAGAGAGTAAGAAGCCATTGGAATTAATCCACTCTGATGTGTGGACAACTAAAGCTGCATCTCTTGGAGGCTGTCATTATTTTGTTAGTTTTATTAATGACTATAGTAGAAAAGTTTGGGTGTATTTTATGAAAAAGAAAAGTGAAGTTTTTGGGCATTTCAAAACTCTTAAAGCGATGGTTGAAAAAGAAACAGGCCTGTAGATAAAATGCCTAAGGTCAGATGGAGGGGGAGAGTACCTCTCAAATGAGTTTACAAGGTTCCTGTAGGAGCATGGCATAAAACAGCAATATTCATGCAGTCATACCCCACAACAAAATGGAATTGCAGAAAGGAAAAACAGGCATATTGGAGAGATATCGCATGCCATGCTCAATGAAAAAGACCTGCCAGATTTTTATTGGGCTGAAGCAGTTGCTACAGCAGTCTACATAATGAATAGGACTCCCACTACAACAATACATGGAATGACTCCAGAGGAGAGGTATACTGGTAGGAAACCAAATATTTCTCATTTGAAAATTTTTGGTTGCATTGCCTATGTACATGTGCCAGATGAGTTGAGATCCAAGTTGGATCCAAAAGCTGAGAAGTGTATCTTTATTGGTTACTCTCTGCAGCAAAAAGGGTATAGGTGCTATAACCCTTCTACTCGTAAGTTTACAGTGAGCAGAGATGTTGTTTTTTATGAGATGAGTAGCTGGTATAAACTAGTAAATGTGATTGATGATGTAGATGCACAAAATGGTAATGCTGCACAGAATTCACAGCAGCAGTCACAAAATATTAGTGGACCTGGAGCGTCCTCTAGCAGTGGTTCACATTCTTCGCCATGGACAGGCAGATTGAGATCAGGAGAATCTTCTCAAAGTAATGCAGATAGTGGTATGCATGTATCACGAAAAGGAAAAGAGAAGGTTGATCAGCCCATGTTTGATTTGAATGTAGGTTACTCTTATGTGGATGGTGAATCCAGTGGCTCAGAACAGAGCATTGATGATGAGTTGGGTATTCCTTCTATTGTTACACCTGGAATAAGAAAGACCAGGGATGTTTTGAGAGCACCTGGGAGTGAACCTACTTTGCGCAGGTCTACGAGAGCTAGGTATCCTATGGATAGGCTGAAATATGATGGATTTACAGCCATTCACTATGCATATATGGTCAAAGTGATACAGGAACCAGAACCCACATCTTTTGAGCAAGCCATGGGAAAAGAAAAATGGGAGAAAGCCATGGATGAAGAAATGGATGCCTTGGAAGCAAATGCTACATGGGAGTTAGTACCTTTGCCTAAAGGTAAGAATGCAATTGGCTGTAAGTGGGTTTATAAGGTGAAGCACAATGCAGATGGTTCTGTGAACAGATACAAGGCAAGATTAGTAGTCAAGGGGTATGCACAAACATATGGCATTGACTATGAAGAAACATTCAGTCCAGTTGCAAGGATGGCAACTGTAAGAGCAGTCATTGCTATGGCTGCATCAAAGGGATGGTCTTTACATCAGATGGATGTAAAGAATACCTTCTTGCATGGTGATTTGCATGAAGAGGTCTATATGGAGCAGCCACCAGGTTATGTGCATGCTGTTCATCCTGAGTTTGTTTGCAGGTTGAAGAAAGCCTTGTATGGCTTGAAGCAAGCACCTAGAGCATGGTCTGACAAGATAGGACAGTATTTTGTCACTATTGGCTTTCAGATTTCCAAGGCAGATTTCTCACTTTATGTGAGAAAAACAGAGAAAGGTATTATGCTACTTGTCATTTATGTTGATTTGATTATGACAGGTGACAGTGATGAAGATATCCTTCATGTGAAAATACTATTGAAGCAGAAGTTTGAGATGAAGGATTTAGGAGAGCTGTGTTATTTCTTGGGCATTGAGGTGATTAGATCACCAAGTGGGATACAACTCTTGTAGAGGCAGTATGGATTGAACATGCTGTCCAAATATGGGATGACAGGCTGTAAGCCTATTTCAGTTCCTTTGAAGCAAAATGTGAAGCTGAGCACAGATGCAGGTGAGCTTCTAGAAGACCCTACTATGTACAGATGCATAGTAGGAAGTTTGATTTATATGACTATTACCAGGCCAGATTTGAGCTATGCTGTTGGATTGGTAAGTCAGTTTATGCAGGCTCCAAGGAAACCACATTTGGATGCGGCTAGACACATACTCAGGTATGTGAAGTCCACATTGCAGTATGGACTATTTTATAAGACTGGGGTTCAGATACAGTTGCATGGATACACTGATGCTGATTGGGCTGGTAGTATTTCTGATAGACGATCTACCAGTGGATATGTGTTCTCTTTTGGGAGTGCTGCAGTCACTTGGAGCAGCAAGAAACAACCTACAGTTGCCTTGTCGAGCACAGAGGCTGAGTACAGGGGTGCAGCAATGGCTGCATGTGAGGTAGCTTGGTTGCATAAGCTACTTTATGATATGCATCAGTCTACAGATGGACCAGTTGTCATTTATTGTGACAACATGAGTAGTATACACTTGGCAAATAACCCAGTCTATCATGCTAGAACAAAGCACATTGAGGTGCATTATCACTATGTGCGAGAGAGGGTTTTACTAGGTCTTATTGATCTAGTTTATGTCAGCACAGAGGATCAGGTAGCTGACATATTCACGAAGGCATTGGGCGCAGAGAAGCTGCGCAAGTTCAGAGACCTGCTTGGTGTGCAGGAATTGGGATTGAGCTCGAGGGGGAGTGTTGAGATATCGAGCTCCACTCGTGATACGCCAGGGTGACCGTTGTGTATTTATGTCACCGACTTGTCAGTTGCAGACGCGGTTGGTACACCGCCCATGAATAATAGCTACATGATAGCTATCCTTATCTACTCTAGTTCGTGGCTCAGTTAGTATGCCACCTTAGTTAGTTGAGTTTGGTTTGACACCCATATATAGGGTTCTTCTATTTCTTTGTACTTGAGTTCTTTTGGCTTACACAACTAAGAAGAGGAAAACTGTTTTCAGCCTCCACCCTTGTGTGTCTTCCCCCATTGTGCAAGCAAGAAAGCTTCAAGCGAGACTCCTTCCTTCTCTCCCACAATCTTGACAATCACAGCCTAGAAGCCAAAACCATAACTACAATCGATCTATTTTTCACAACTTTCCAAAGAGAATTTGCCCCTAAAAGGGGTGATTAGTATCGGGTACGTGTTCTCAATATAACACACCAAGAACCGCATGAGAATGTTTAAGTGTATGCCAAAAAAAAGAAAGAAGTGTTTTGCAAATTGCAAATTTATATTCCCATTCGAGTTGTTGCTCAATTGCAATACTTTTTACATGGGTTGGACTTTAATATCCAAGTGTAGTTGAGTAGTGTTGCTCTTGTTGACATTGAAACTGGTATTATACGAGCAGAGGAGGTAGAGTTGCAATTAGGCTAGATTATATTATCTATAAATCGTAATTAATCAATGGTAATCTTAATTGCTTAGAGTTCCAAATTGGATGATGCACGAGGCGTTGTATGTAAGATAGTGCATGAAGTCTCCCTTCATAATGTATTTTGTTGCCTTGTGTGCATAAGTGTTCATAGTCAAGCTTCTCAAATAAAATTATAAGAAAATGGAAGGTAAACTACAAAGGTTGAAAAATGTGAGGGAGATTTGTGCATGTGCATCACTAGTCTAATGTGAGATTTTACACTATGAGATGAATAATTTTATAAGGGTTTAAGTATAGAGAATGGAAAAAGGTATATGCACTTCTTACAATTTGTTCTTATCCTCCAAAAGAAAAATAAGCTTACTTTGGAGAGAGATTCATGGAGGAAAAGGTTTTGAATAATAATTAAGAAGAGTCTAAAATCTCCAACATTATAGATGTGGCCATCGGTACGAATCCTTCTATGCACAAATATATAATTATTTTATTTTTTTTGTTCCAAAGATTTTTTGATGTGTACACCATTTATGAAGCTCTAAATATTTTTAAAAAGAAAAATATTATAGTTCATTTGATAATAGACTAAGAAAAGTGAGATGCATGAAAAGAGGAAAATATAAGAGAGAAGAAAAAGTAAATTAGATGCATGCACCACATGGAAGAGCTATTGAAGTATTTTCTTAAAGTACTCAAAGACATGTGTGTCCAAGCTTGGCTCCACCTTTTTATTTCATTTTTAAAGATCTTTGCTTCAAGTGATAGATAAGTTTAAATGTTTTTGTAGAAGGTATCTTCATATCTCCTAGTCCTCATGTTGACTTCCTTGTATAGTTGGCATCATTTCCTTAAAAATGAGAAGAGTCTTATAGACCACTCCAATGTTTTTTTAGTGTCATGTGGTCCATCTCTAAATCCATCCAAGCTTAGTGTTATAATTATTGTAGATAAAAATTCCCAAAGAGGATTACTTCTAAAAAGGAATTTCCTAAGGAAAAAGTAGATCACTCTTATTTGGGAGAAATATGTAAGCCTTTATAAACATTAGTTTCTACATAAGGATTAAACTATGCATCCCAAAGCTATATACACCTTACCTTATTCTAAGAGGAGCTTCACATGGAAAGAATAAAATGTTATAAAATGCACCCATCACTATCACCCCTGTTAGGTCTACCATCACGACTCCTATAGGGCTCTTCATCCACTACCACCCCCTCACATTCTCCTTCACCTTTACCTCTCTAACATGGCCTACTCCTTTTCCTTCACCATCTTCACATCCTCTTCCTTCTCCTTGTCCTTTCATCCTTCCCACCCTAGGAAACACCTACTAGATAGGGTGTCACTATATAGGCCACCCTAGCTAACCGTAGTGCTGCCTATGTGTACCGGCCCTACACAAAGGATTTTCCACTGCACGCTATGGACTACCATAGTGTCCACTATGTAGGCTAGTGCTAGGGACCACTCCACATTCTCCATCATCTATTTTCCCATTGCCTTTCCTATTGTTTATCCTCATTTTCCTTCTCCCTAACCTTGCCGATTACTTTCTCCTTCTTGCCCTGCACCCTAACCCTCCACACCACTCAAACCTCCTCACCTTCTCTCTTCACTCTCATTCCCTTTGCCTTCTCCTTTCTCCTCCTTTCCCCCTCCACAACTCTCTCCACTCCCTCCTCCTCGACTTATTTACAACCACCCCATCACCCTCCTCCTTGGCTTCTCACAACCCCCTCACCGCTCCCACCTCCTCATCCTCTCTACCTTCTCCCACCACCATCTCCATCTCCACAAAAAGAAAAAAAATATATATATATCTCTCTTCTTCCTCCACCATCTCCACCTATTTAACATCCCCAACCACTCTATCTATACATGCTCTTGTTGTGACATGGGCAAGCCCACCCACAACTCTATCTACTTCGCCACCATTGAGGCCCGCCATCCATGGCGAACGAACATATCTTGGAAGGAGGAGGATTGACAAAGAAAGATACAAGAAGAAGGATTCATGAGGGCAAAAGAGCCATCGCACAGGACACACAAGAATAGATGTGCACAATTTATAAATTCTTGGTAGTCGAATCCTTGTACCTCTCTCTTTTGTATTGGCTACATTGGTTGGCACGGAAAAGGTAGATTTGAATACATAAGGAAGAGTGATGCATTCAATAGAGAAAGAGCAAAGGGTCCATAACCAACATAGTTCTCTATAATCCTACATGTGGTTGGAGACAGAGAGGAGTCCAAGGAGGTGGTGGGCTAGTTAATGCTAAAAGGTGGAGATTGCATAATTCTTTAAATTATTTTTTGAACTTTTGATGTGTTAAGACCTTGCTTAAAAACATGTGCATACGCACATGCAGACACACATGTGCACATAACTCCTAAACACTTGCATCACAATCATGCACACATGCACTTACATATATATCACATGTGCATACACATCCAACCTCTCATACTAGAACCCTTGCACATAGTCTCACACACATGCACATAGCCATGTACACATAGGCATTGCACATAGACAAGTATACATATGCACTTGCACACACATTATCATTGTATCAAAAACATATACTTTGGAAAAACCTATATGTATTTAAAGATTAGAAGGAGACTTGGAAGCTACTTTTCTTGTCAACTACATATATCTAGTATTTTCTCATGCTGTACTAGTTATTCTTGTATTCTTAGTGTACATATCATTAGGTATACTCAATGCCCCACCGTTGCAAGATGCCACCAATGATCCATCAAGCTCTAAGTTGTAAGGCCCTCATTATGAGGAGAAGACATGTGTGAGAATGGACATTGATTGGGTCTTGACTTATACATCAGATGAGTTCTGTGTGATTGAAGGCAAAAAGGTGACCTTAGTGGATCTAGTCTTCGGGTTAGATAGAGTAGTTATGATGGTAGCAACTAGAGGCACCATGCATTGAGTTGCAGGGTGTGTGAGTTATTATAGATCCATATCCCTAGCCTAATAGTAAAGAGATTATTCCTTGGAATATTTCCTATCCAACTCAAGAAGGTTCATAATATGGTCAGAGACAAGCTGTTGAGACTATACTACCTTCCCAAGCTATAAAAGGAAGATCCCTCTAAACCCATTGTCAATCTATCTTTCACCCAATCAGGGTCTCTTCCAACTACCCTTAAGATCTTTTCCTATCATATGTCTAGATCATCATTCAAGCTTCATAGTGGAAGTGCACGAGTGGATAGAGCCATCTTTAGATCAGTTTATTTTAAGTTAAAGTAGTTTATGTTCTTCTCATATTTGTTCTATGTTCTCTACTCCTTGCTCAAATTTTGTCCTATGTTCTCTACTCCTTGCTCAAATTTTGTTTGTTATGCCATGTAGTTTGTACATGGTATTAGAGCCTAAGGGGCTTTGAGGAGTGAAGAGGACACAAGAGGCAAGGGATTCAATAGCAAAGAGGAGTGGTGTCATCTACCATATTAGATATCACTACTAGCGCATCAAGTGGTGGTGCTACTATATCGACAATTCAAATAGTGAGGATTTATCTACCAACCTTTAGCAAAGGAAAGTTAGATGGTACCAAATACACTTTGTGGAAGTTTAAAATTACAACTACCCTTGACTCTTACCCACTTCTAGAGACAATGTTGGGGACTAACCGAAAACCACAATCCACCTCCCCCCTCCCCCCCCCCCCTCTGACCCATCAAATTTGAGTGTTATGATTCCTTCAAATGTAGATCTTCTATGAGCTTAGAAATTTAAAAAAGCAAATGAATTATGTGTCTTAGTTAAAAGATATTCTTATAGTGTTTTGACCTTGATTTAGCATAGAACCAAGGCATTAGAGGCTTGGAATGTACTGAGGAGTCGATACAAAATATGCAATCAAATAAGAATTCAAAACTTGGATAATCAAGTAGAAATAGAGAAGTTTGTTAAAGGAGAGACAAGTGAAGCATTCATCGCTTAGATAAAGAATCTATGAGAGTAGAGAGATGGTGATGAGATACAAAAGATTAGTGAGGACCTAGCTCAAAGTTGTTTTTCCCACCAAATTTTGGATTCGTAAGGGACTGGTAATTGTCCCTAAACAATCAGGTGAGACTCCAAGAATTTATGTTTTAGGAATTTTTTACACTACTAATGAAGGCGGAATTGCAACTTAAAGCCTAGAACACAATATTAGTGAGTTTGGGAATCTCCCAATTCCCATTTTTTGAATACTAAAAAGGTGGCACCTGGATAACATGCCCATAAGTTTCTCAAAACCATATGATGTGACCTATCATTGGAAAGCACTTGAAAAATGGAATTTATTAAGCTATAGAGCGCTCGATTTGGAGTTATAGTGTTCAAGTTATGATCAATCTAAAGATTTGACCACATGTTCCAAACTTATGGAAAATTCCCATATTCCCCAATATGGTGTTCTAGGAAGGTCAGTTGGGATATTGTTGAGATTCAAGCTCATCGATGTCACTGTCCCTGACACTAGAGAGTTATAGCTTAGCTGGACTACACATGTACATTCCTTGAATAAGTTGGATAGGTTACCCTAGTTAGTCAATCATGGTTAGTTGCTAGACCTATCTTTTACATTATGGTTGTAGACTAAGTGTGTATTAATATATGAATGAATAATGGGAACATGATAGTACACTGCTCTTTGCTTTGCAGCTCCATGTTTTTGTCTATCTTTATCCTCCTCTCTTTTGACATGGTATCAAAGCAATAGAGATTGACCTCATAGGGCATGGAAGCTTGGCTTGAAGGAGTTGAAATGTAGAGATCTGTGTGTGGTCTACAAAAGTGAAGACCTATTGTGGAGTGTTGGCGGTGGTGGCCATAGTTCAAGATGTATCTTCTACACAACAGTGTTAGACCCTACTAAGGCTTGTAGACAAGATGTGTTGGCATGTAATGGAGCTCTTGAAAATGAGCATTGGCATCATGAATGGAAGTAGAAGTTTTCCTACTTTCATCATAATGACACTTGTTTTTAAGAAGCATGACCTGACTGAATCCATTGGTTCATACTTGACAACTTAGCTATCATGAGTCTATGCTATTGGGTGCTGTATATATATATATATATATATGGTGGAGCACATGAACATGAGCATCAAATCCCTCACTTGCAATAGCACATTTAGCAAATGATTCAATGTGGTTCTAGTAGATCTGTGCGTGGTTTATGTCATAGGAAGTGTGTAACATCAACTAATGTAGATGATGATTTTTGTGGATTAATGTGTAGGGCATGTCTGGAACTATTAAGTGCTTATCATTGACTTGATATTGATCACACATTACACAATTTATTGTAGTAGGTATAGCTGTGATTTAGCATGCTTTTGGTTTGTTGGGAGGACAACAGGGTATGTGGGTAGCATAACATATGCTCAGTATATGCATGATATCTTGGGACTATTGGTGGATATTTATTGGAGCCTCTCAGACATTGTGGTGTGTCCATAAAAGATAATTTGCAAGATCTAAAAACTATGTAAAATTTGAGTGGATAGTAGCTCAAATTAAACATGATGTTTGTCCTATATTGGTATTGATTAAAGGCACTCTTGATGTAGCATTGAAGTATGTATTTGCACCTACCAATGCTTGATTAGTGCCACATAGTTGTGAGCTAACTTGTGGCTGGTTATGCTTAGTTTTGGATATTTTTTCTATTGGTTATATATTTAATTGGATGGTTATTACATGTAAAGAATCTTGGATAGTACTTCCACTACTTGTCTAAATAACTATTGATACCTCTGTGTCTCTACATTGATACCTGAGGGTTATGACACATGTCAAATATGTATTGTGGTTGTTTTAATTTGTGAAATACTCACGTTTTAATAGAGAACATACAACTAGCTTTTGTTTACAAATTTCTTGTTTGTCTATTGCTAGATAGCTTGATTGCATATAGGGTATACATGAGATGAAGTGTACATAAACATGCTATCATGTCTAGATGTTTTTCCACATGTTTAGGGATGTTCTTGACATGTTTGTGAGTTGAAATACACTAGTTATTGTAGAGGTTTACTGTCATAGGTTCTTGAATAGAAACTATCATACACAACTAATTGGTTTGCACGGAGTCAGGCATCTACAAGTGGTACTTCAGTGAATAGCTTCTATTGCAGATATGGTAAATGCAGGGAGTGAAAATATGACACAGATTTTGGTGAGGAGATCTACAATAAGACCTTTTCTTTATGGAAGTTCATGATGCAAATTTTCTAGATATTGGTAGGGTCTGGCACTATTAAGGCCTTCAATACATTGATCTTGGTAAGAGAAGATGCCCTTGATTGGGATGGAACTATTTTCCATGTTGCTACATGAGGAAGTCAAACTTGGTTTGAACACTAGTTCTAGTTACCTCTTAAGGTAGAGATAATGTATTTTACTCTAGTCAGCAAGCTAGAGGTGGCAAAGCTCATGGAGCTATTTGAGGTCATGGGAATACTTGGAATGCCTATGGAAAACAATAGCAATAGAATGCATGGTAGGGTTCTCATGTGCAGGGCCATCATGGATGTGGAGCCTTTAAAGGTAGGGGAGATCACTTAGAGACAGAGATGGCTCTTGGAAACTGCATAATTAGTGTAACAGGAATAAAGACTATCATTATTGGGATAAATATGGATACATAGCAAAGGAATGCTATGAAAAGCAAGCAAACATGAAGGAAAAAGATAGACATAATGGCAGTTATGCATCTTCTAGTGGTACTCATGATGATCAAATAGATATGTTGTTTGCTATGTAGCATATTTCTAGGGATATCGCTAGGCAAGGCAAGGATGAAAAGTGGTATATAGAATCAGAAGCATCTAATCACATGACTCTACATGGTGAGTGGTTTGATGAGTTGACAGTAGGATCTCATGGATGTGTATGCACTCATGATGACACACAACATGATATCTAGTATACATGTTTGGTTCCACTAGTCATGCACGATGGCAGGAAGAAAAGGAGACAACCGATAAAGATGAAGTAGAGTTGGAGTTATTCATGACAACCATTGAGGAAGTGTGTTTCTTAATGCATGAAATATCTACCATTGACTCATGGGTATTGGATAGTAGCATCTCCCATCACATGACCAATAAGAAAGGTCTACATAGTTCTATGAAGCCTCTTAAAGAATCCATCACTATGATGGTTGGAAATGATGAAAAATGCCCTCCTAAGGGCACAAGTACTATTTCCTTTGTTGCTACAAATGGTGAATGAATTTTGTTTTTCAAAAGTGTTGTATGTTCCAAAAATTAAGAGAAATGTGCTATTAGTTGCTTCTATTTACTGATCTTAGCCATGAAGTGAGTTTTAGTAAGATAGATGTAGAAATTATCAATAATGCTAGAGAAGTTGTTGGGAAAGGAGAAATAAGAAACAACCTATATGAGCTAAGTGCTCTTACAATCGCCAATGGTGTGGGCACAAGTAAGGTGTTTAAGGAAATGCATGAGCAAGTTATGGTTGATCACCTACCTATAGTAATTGAAATGAAGGAACCATGTGAAGCTTGTCTGATGGGCAAGCAATAGAGAAAGGCATCTCCACACAAAAGCAAGAATAGAGCAAAGACTCCTCTAAAGTTGGTGCATGCTCACTCGTGTAGTAAAATGCCTATACAATCCTTGGATATGAATGAGTTCCATATACTATAACTATAGACTCAACTACATCCCTAAATATCAATATACTAGGACACTAAATAAATGGATCTCTAAACAAACTTTCAGATTTTCAAACTATCAAATGGTCAAAACTATTGTACATTCCCTAAGCATATGCATCTATATTAAGAAACCATTATAATTTCATGTAAGAATATCTACTACACTCTAATTGACATGTATTACAAGGAAAAGCTATGCCATTCAATAGCTCAAAGTCAAATGATGAGAATAGTCTTGTGTAAAACCAAAAAAAGGATACTTATATTTGCAATTATTCCAATTCTAGTTAGACTATACTAAGGTCTAAAATAGTAGCTAAAAAATATATTGAGTCAACTTAAGTATACAAGATACCACAAATGCCATCTATTTTCCCAATAGTATATGTTTAGACTATCATTGCACAAGAAAAAGTTCATTATGAGAAAATCTATATTCCATCAAGATATGTCTTGAGAAAGCCATTTTAAAAATAGTATCACAAAAGACATTGATAGATGTCATTTTTAATAGGAAGTTTTGTTCTATTTTTAGGAAGAATAGATCATTTATAGCATGAGAAATAAGTCAATCATTCCACCATATGCTAGAGCATTTGACATATCATTCAAGACATAAAAATCCCCTCATTTAACATTCATACAACCCCTTGCCCAATAACTTCAATACATCAACCTTGTCTCCTTAAACCAATAACCATATTTTGGCTAACTTGCCCTCCTCCATCCCATTGCAAAAAGATTCCCCACTGCTGACTCCCATAGGAGCCTAGGCCATGTCTCAATCCCAATGTGGTTCTCTCTCTGCCCTCAAAGCAAGGGCTTTCTTACAAAGTTTTTGTCAAATATAATCATAATATCTTCTTGGTTCAAATCCTTTACTACCACTTAACTATTGAATTATTCTCTCAAAAAACATACAAAGGAGCCCGCCTTTGAGATGGAAATTACAACTCCTAGGATTACTAAGGGGGCGTCATTTTCTTTTGTGCCCCCAAAAATGCCATTTTAAAATTATTTTTTTATTATTGATAATCTTAGGCAAGCTTCAAAGAGTAAAATCTTTAATTTCTTTGCCATCCATCGCTGCAAAGTTGAGCAAAAATGATGCATTGAATGAAGAGAATTGATTTTAGTCTTTCTCTCTCCTCTCTCCTCCTATTGTATGTTCTCATGGATTAGTGCATGAAAGAAGGGGATGGGCTAAGATGAAAGGATTTGATTCTGCAATGATGCGGGAGCACAAAGGGACATTGTTAACCCTCAAAGGAACAAGGTGGAAAATCTAGAAAATCTAAAGCAGAAGACAAAGCCAAGGTAAAAGCGGAATGGAGAACGAAGGCATGCTAAGAAAAACCGGGAAACATAAGAAGTGTGAAAATGTCCTAAATCAAGGAGAGGCGCTCAACGAAAAGTGCAAGTTGATACTTTTGTAAAAGAGTGAAAGGCACACCATGATTTATTTTAAGAGCACCGGGCTCAGACCTATGCAAATTGTAAATGTAGATAGGTGGTAGGAAGGAAGCTAGGAAGATAGGAGAACAATAGAAAAAAGGGCCTAGGCCACGGTCGCCCATGTAAAAAAGGGGATATGGGGATGGCTGCCCAAAAGGGATTTAGGGCTTTGCATATAAAGTTCAAAAGATGAATGAGAGCTCCTCCTTTGGTGTGTGGCAAAGTGGACTCTTTCTCTTTTCTTCTTCTCTTCCTTTCTTGCTTGTGAGTGAGTGAGTGAGGGATGTGTGAGAGTGAGGGATCTTGGAGGTGAAGCTCTCCTCCATCTCTCTTCTTCTTCTCTTCCCTTCTCACGTCTCATGCATGGCTATGGAGGATGGAGGTTTGAAGATGCTTGAGCTTGCATCAAGAATCGTGGAGCTTTCGGAGTGCTTGAGAGAGGAAGCAACTCTATCAGGCATTGAGGTAAGCCCACTACACTCGTAGGAGAGGGATGGCACATCGACTATGTGAGAGGTAGCCATTAGTGCTTGTTTGAAATGCTTGAACAATAAGTGGTATGTGGGTCTTGGCAGTTGAGCTTACATTCGCCTCAACATTTTGGTTTGGCTGTTGGAAGCTTGAGCACTTGTGCACTTCAAATCGAGCATCGAAGTAAGAGTTTCACCCCTAAACCAGAGCTTGATATAGATAGAAGGTTTTGGGTTTTAATCCATGCTACAAGTAAATATTTTTGGTTTTTGATGATTGGTTGAGTAGGAGAAATCCATTCAGTACCCTGCTTTTGATTTTTGTCACATTTAGTGTAGGATAGGTAGGAGAAATGAGAGAGGGAAACTTGAATTTCATTCCTATAAAACAGTCCTGAATAGGGCACTAACAGGGGAAAATGAAAACAAAAGAGTGCCTAGATGTCTCGAAGTCAAAGGTCAAGTGATTGGGAAGGCTTAGGTGCACACCCATGAGGGATTAAGGTCCTAGGTGACCAGAGAAAATCTCATTTATAGTTCTATATTTGAGAGAGAGAGAGAGAGAGAGAGAGAGAGAGAGAGAGATTGTAGATCCAGGTCTACATCGGATTGATTGGAGCATATCGGGACTTTCAGTAAGACTCAGGTATGGAATAACCTTGGCCTAGACTCGAATTGATTATTGAAAGTTTGGGCAGGTACTAGCAACATCTATATTTAGATTTTTGAAAAATAAGTGATCGACATGCATTTCGATCGGTGGAATTGGACGCCTCCCACAGTGTCTGATTCCCAAAATTGGACCAAGCCAACCATCTGATTCTCAGAATCGAACACTTGGACGAATCCCCCCTCATCCGATCGAACACCCTGTCCAATTTTGAAAATCAGACAACTCATAATCAGACCACTCAGACTCGCATCATTTGATCGATTAGTCAGACCAACTCTAATCAGACACACAACCCGTCATATCGGACGCTCGATCCATCCAATCATGATGATCGGATTAGAGAATTGGAACAACAGCCTTATCTCATTGGACATACACCAATCGGATCATTTAGAATCAGACACTCTAAAATCAAACATTGTCTCATCAGACGCCCAATTCCTAGGATCGGATTCCCAGAATCCGAAGCACAAAAATCAGACCGCTAGAATCGAACAAACTCCAGCAGTCCGATTGGACATACACACCTATTCGATTGCGACAATAGGACCCGAACATGTTTGATCCCCAAAATCGAACACTGGTAAATCGGATGTCCAATTTTGAAAATTGGATGCTGGTAAATCGGACACAGCCTGAGAAGGAAAACTTGGGAATTTGATGAGCCATGGCTAACAAGAAGCATGACCTACGCTAGAAGAACCAACCAATCATCTCACATGCAATTACAAATCAAGGGATTGTGGTCGAATAGTTTGAAATGGTGTCTGGTGTTGTGGGCTGATTGCAAGACCCCAACTCGATTTAGACCAAGAGCCAAACGAGATAGCGCATCAAAAAAACCTAGAAGCTAACGCAACCAATTAGGAACCAAACACATGACCCTGTCAAGCCAACCCATAGACAAGAGCACCGGAGCTACACACACTTTTTTTTCTCACCCACTCTGATTTCCATCACTTGAAGCTCAATTAAGGAAAGCTAAAAGCCTGATTTTGCACAGTGCATAGAAAAGAGCACACACATGCACCCATGCATAGAGTGACGGTAAGTTGAGGACTGATTGTAAGTAATAAGGAACACACCTGGACTTAAGAAATGGAAGGAACCCACCAATAAGAGAAGAACCAAAGACATAGAAGGGATATCAAATCCCCAAGGGTAGGACCAAGCGGAGAACACGGCCTAAAATTTGAATGTAATAAGGACATGGTTGCGGAACAAAGCGGTGCATCATTGGCAACATCACTACTGACAAGGTTGGGAGTCAA